>NC_133325.1:394583848-394946356 GCF_042186555.1 Aquarana catesbeiana
ACGTACAACACTACGACGAGCCGAGAAAATGAAGATCAATGATTCCGAGCATGCGTCGAATTGTTTCCAAGCATGCGTGTTTTTTTTGCGCGTCCGCATTGCATACAGACTAACGCATTTTCGGATAGGAACTTTTTCCGACTGAAAAATAAAGAACAGGCTCTCAATCTTTTGCTGGCTGGAATTCTGCCAGCAAAAGTCTGATGGAGCATACACACGGTCGCAATTTCCTTCCAAAAGCTCTCATCGGACTTTTGCTGGCGGAATTTCCGCTCGTGTGTAGGGGGCATTACTGCTCCTGCCTGGTGTACCCCCTCTCAGCTACCATTCAACCAGGCTTGGGACCTGACTCCACCTTTACCTGGTCTTGGCGTCTCCATGGTGCAGCGCCAGCTGTACTTCTGCTCATCAGATACCAGTATGTGATAATAGTTTACATTAAAAAAAATATATATTCAAAAGTTTTAAAGTATAACTAAAGGCATACTTTTTTTTAGTTTAGTTTAGTTTAGTTTTTTTTTAGTTTTAGATAAAGTGGGGAGGGAGTAGAATACCTCTCAGGTTTTAACTGCTGTCTGTGCCCTCTTTTCACCCAATTCACCCTCTCTATTTGTCCTGAGTAACATTATCATTGAAAGTGAAAGAAAATCCCACATTTTGGGTTGTCCCCTGAAAAGTAATAGAGGGGAAATCTTCCAGTGGGGACACTAGTTCTGTGACCTGGGGGTCCTCAAGGAATTCCTTCAATTTGCAGGTATTTCCTCTCCTTTCCTGTTTGGCTATTGGACAGAAAGTGAAAGAAAAATATCTGCAATGTGACACAGATGTCCAAAATGAAAAAAAAAAAAGTTTTGTCTATTGTTCTACTTTAACCAAATAAAATTACCTTCCCTAAGGCCCCTTTCACACTGGGGCGGTGGGGGTGTCGGCGGTACAACAGCGCTATTTTTAGCGCTGCTGTACCGTCGTTCTTGCAGCGGTATTCGGCCGCTAGCGGTGCGCTTTTAACCCCCACTGGCGGCCGAAAAAGGGTTAAAATCCCTCGTACAGCACGGCTATAGCCGCGGTATTGCCGCGGTATAGCCGCGCTGTCCCATTGATTTCAATGGGCAGGAGCGGTGAAGGAGCGGTGAATACACCGCTCCTTCACCGCTCCAAAAAAGCGGTTTGCAGGACTTTTTTCACCGTCCTGCCTGCGCACCGCTTCAGTGTGAAAGCCCTCGGGCTTTCACACTGAACAAACAGCGGAGACTGTTTAGGGGCGGTTTGCAGGCGGTATTTTTAGCGCAATACCGCCTGCAAACCGCCCCAGTGTGAAAGGGGTCTTGAGGTAAACATAGTACACTAACCCATTAACTGAAACAGTAGAAATCTATCACTATATTTGGCCCACCAACATTCCTAATTCCTTTTTTCCCAGTACTGATTTCAATTGCCTGGAAATGTTACACTACCAAATATCTAGAAACCAGATGCATTAAATTATTTTTTCAGGGAAATCTTTTCTTCATCCACTTTATCATCCACTTTCTAAGCAATTCCTTCAATGTAATCAGTATAACAATCATCAAAAAGAATATTATCTCTTTCTCTTTGGCTTGGAAACAAGGTCTTTCAGGACACAAAAATCTAAGTAAAAAACATTAAAAATAGTTGTTGTTACAGATAAGTCTGGAAATATAAATTCTATGTATATCTAATTCTATAAATAGTTTTGGATTATTTACTGATTTAATGCCACAGCTCGACACAACTTTAAAAATTCATATGTATTCAATTATTCATAACTTTTTTTAAACTATACTGTGCTATTGTTATATGTAAAATCTTAAATCAATACATTATACGGTACTTTGGTGAACCAGTAATACAATTATTAGGAAACACTGTATAATATGGCTTGTCACAATATTGCTTGTTACTTGACTATCAGGCAAGGATCAAGCCTTGCAGGGTTTTCTTAAGTGGGGTGAACTTTAAGGTTCATGGATATTAGGATTGAATAAAGAATTTCATAACATCATTGTATTTGCTTGTCACCCCAGTAGAAGTCACAGAGAAGATTGTGATAGATTCTGATGGTGGAAATACATTTGGGGTGTGTATTTTTTTTTTTTTTACCTCCTAAAGTCTTGATGAGACATCTGCCAGTAGGGATGAGCCGAACACCCCCTGGAACATGCGAATATGCGTACAGGCAAAAAATTTGTACGAACAATCGAACACCATTAAAGTCTAAGGGACACGAACATAAAAAATCAAAAGTGCTAATTTTAAAGGCTTATATGCATGTTATTGCCATAAAAAGTGTATGGGGACCCGGGTCCTGCCCCAGGGGACATGTATCAATACAAAAAAAGTTTTAAAAACTAACGTTTTTTCAGGAGCAATGATTTTAATAATGCTTAAAGTGAAACAATAAAAATGAAATATTCCTTTAAATATTGTGCCTGGGGGTTGTCCTTAGTATGCCTGTAAAGTAACGCATTTTTCCCGTGTTTAGAACAATACCACAGCAAAATGGCATTTCTAAAGGTAAAAAAGTCATTCAAAACTGCTCAGGGCTGTAATGAATTGTCGGATCCCAGCAATACAGATAAAAATCATTGAAAAAAACGGTATGGGCCCCCCCCATTTGGGTTTGGTATAAATATTAAGGGGAATCCCTCACCAAAATGTTTTTTAAAATGCGCGGGGGTCCCCCCAAAATCCATACCAGGCCCTTCAGGTTTGGTATGTATATTAAGGGAAACCCTGCGCCATTTTTTTTTTAAATGGCATAGGGGTCAACCTAAAATGCATACCAGGCCCTTCAGGTCTGGTATGGATTTTAAGGGGAACCCTGCACCAAAATTTTAAAAAAATGGCATAGGGGTTCCCCAAAATCCATACCAGACCCTTATCTGAGCACGCAACCTGGCAGGCCGCAGGAAAAGGGGGGGACGAGAGAGCTCCTCACCTCCTGAACCGTACCAGGCCACATGCCCTCAACATGGGGAGGATGCTTTGGGGTTGCTCCCATGTTGATGGGGACAAGGGCCTCATCTCCACAACCCTTGCCCGGTGGTTGTGGGGGTATGCGGGTGGGGGGCTTATCAGAATCTGGAAGCCCCCTTTAACCAAGAGACCCCCAGATCCCAGCCCCTCCAATGTGAATGGGTATCGGGTACATTGTACCCCTACTCATTCACCAAAAAGTGTCAAAATGTTAAAAATGATGAGACAGCTTGGGACAAGTTCTTTATTAAAAAAAAAAAACTGTCCTGCGATGTCCATTTATCTTCGTTCACAGCGCTGACGGATCGAGAAAAAAACCGCAACAATTCCGCCTCCATGGGAGGCTCCCGCCAACTGAATCCTCTTTGCGAACACAGATGTTATATAGCTGAGGGCGGGGTCACCTGGTGACATAAGCGGGTGACCCCGCCCCTTTCTGATGTCAGGTTGTGGGGATGAGGCAAGGGTTGTGGGGATGAGGCCCTTTTCCCCATCAACATGGGGACAAGGTGCTTTGTATGCTCGGATAAGGGTCTGGTATGGATTTTGAGGAATATTTCATTTTTATTGTTTCACTTTAAGCATTATTAAAATCACTGCTCCTTAAAAAACGGCAGGTTTTAAAACTTTTTTTTGCATTGATACATGTCCCCTGGGGCAGGACCCAGGTCCCCATGCCGTTTTTTTCAATGATTTTTATCTATATTGCCGGAATCCGACAATACATTACAGCCGCAAGCAGTTTTCAATTAGATTTTTTTCCTTTAGAAATGTAATTTTGCCGTGTTATTCTTCTAAACACGAGAAAGATGTGCTACTTTACAGGCATACTACGGACACCCCCCCAGGCACGATATTTAAAGGAATATTTCATTTTTATTGTTTCACTTTAAGCATTATTAAAATCACGGCTCCTGAAAAAAAACACCTTTTTTTAAACTTTTTTTTGCATTGAAACATGTCCCCTGGGGTAGGACCCGGGTCCCCATACACGTTTTATGACAATAACTTGCATATAAGCCTTTAAAATGAGCACTTTTGGTTTTTCAAGTTAGCGTCCCATAGACTTTATCGGTATTCCGCAGCTTTCGAATTTGCTGCAAACACCATAATGTTCGCTGTTCGGCGAACACCCGATGTTCAACTCAAACTTATGTTCGAGTTGAACATCGGGCTCATCCCTATCAGTATAGCTGCTTGGTAAAATGTAATTTAAAGCTAAAAAGGTAAAAGTTATCTTTTTTCTTTACAGTCAGAATGCATTAAATTAACCACTTCAGCCCCGGAAGATTTGGCTCCTCAATGACCAGGCCATTTTTTGCGATTCGGCACGGCATTGCTTTAACTGACAATTGCGCGGTCGTGCAATGTTGTACCCAAACAAAATTGATGTCCTTTTTTTCCCCACAAATAGAGCTTTCTTTTGGTGGTATTTGATCACCTCTGCCATTTTTATTTTTTGCGCTATAAACAAAAAAATTGCAACAATTGTGAAAAAACCCAATATTTTGTACTTTTTGCTATAATAAATATCCCCAATTTTTTTTTTTTTAAAAAAGCTAATTTTTTCCTCAGTTTAGGCCGATATGTATTCTTCTACATACTTTTGGTAATAAAAATTGCAATAAGCGTATATTGTTTGGTTTGCGCAAAAGTTATAGCATCTACAAAATAGGGGATAGATTTATGGCAATTTTATTATTATTTTTTTTTACTAGTAATGGCAGCAATCTGCGATTTTTTAACTGTGGGGGAGGGGACTGACTATAGGAGATGACAGATCGTGGTTCCTAGCTATTAGGAATTCACGATCTGCCTCCCCTCTCCTCACAGAACAGCGATGTGTGTGTTTACACACACACGTCCTTGTTCTGCCTCTCGTGCTCATCATCGCAACTGCCGGCCACGAGCATCGGCACCCCTGCAATGCAGCGGCGCGTGTGCCTGCTATCCCGCTTAAAGGGGCCGATGTACAGCTTATTGGCTGAGACAGCAGTGCAGCGCCATTGGCTCCCGCTGCTGTCAATCGCTGTCAGTGAGCCAATGAGGAGAGAGGGGGGAGCAACGTGGCTCCGTGTCTGAATGGACACACAGCGGTGCCACGGCTGCCCCATAGCAAGTTGCTTGCTGTTGGAGCACTCTGCAAGAGGGAGGGGCCAGTAGTGCCAGCAAGGGACCAGATGAGAGGAGGATGCAGGCTTCTCTGTGCAAAATCACTGCACAGAGCAGGTAACTATAACATGTTTGTTATTTTTAAATGAAAAAACTGAGACAGTATCACTTTAACTTACATTGGTCCAACTGAGTTTCATCTAATCCTTCATATCTTACAACTGGAGTGCCGTTGGGGATACAGAAATTGACTGTAGTAGCCTGTGCTAAATACAATCAGCGCTGGACTCTTTAAGGTGCTGCTCAAGTGATTTGCTCTCTGTATGCTGAACATAGGGGGCTGCTCTCTGAGAACCTCTGACATTCATAGAAGGTCTAGTGATTTTTTCATTAGATACAGGGAGTTTTCTTTTATGCAGGCATCATTAAATGACAGGTCTCAGTCCAAACTCAGACAGAGTGACAGTCCTATCCAGGGTGTGGCTGTGCCATCTATCAGTCTGGGTGTTCCCTCCTGTTTATTCCCCCTCCAAGAAGGTAATTGGTAGCTAGGAAGTGGGTCAGTCCTAACAACCAATCACATGCTTGTTAACATGAAAAGTTGGGCAGATTTCACCCTCTGTCCGGATGTCCAGTTCCTCCCACCCTCTGTTCTGTAGTGTCAGATGAGACTGTAAAGGGTGAAGGGGCTGTGATTGAAAGGGAAAGGTATTTTTCCCTTTGCTGTAAAGGGAGGAATGTGATGTAAGGGGAGGGTGCAACTGTAATGTGAAGGTGACTGTGATGTAAGGGGGTAGCTGTTATGTAAAGAGGGCTGTTATGTAAAGGTGGGGGCAGTGATGTAAGGGGAGGGGGCAGAAAAGTTGTGATCTTAAAGGGGCTGTGATATAATGGCAGAACTGGTATTTGTAGGGGGGCTGAGGGTATTACCATAAAGAGGGACATGTGTACTGTGATGTGAAGGGGGGCTGTAATGTAAAGGAAAGAGCTGTGATGTGAAGGGGGAATGAGGACACTGATGTAAAGGGGTGCATGATGTTAAGGGGAGGATGTGATTTGAAATGGGACTAAGGACATTGTTGTCATGTGAAGGGAACTGTAATGTAAAGGGGGAGGCTGAGAACACCTATGTAAAAGGGTGTTAGTAAAAATACACTCCTCATGTTTTCTGAAAGCAAAGAGACTGCTCAATTAAAATATTTTACTCCAATGCAAGGTAAAATAAAGGCAGACCTCAGTTCAGCCCTTTTACTTTACATTGGAGTTGAATATAGTGTGCAAGTATTTGTAAATGTTAAAGTGGAGCTCCACCCAAAAGTGGGATCTCCGCTGCCACATTTGGCATCTTTTGGTGGAGAGGGGTAGAGAGTACCTGGTGTCACGGAGCCCCGTCGCACTCCGCTTCAGTGCTTCCGTCAGTACACTGCTTCCTCCAGTCTGGTCCTTCAGATATCAAATATTATAGCCACATATTGTAAGCAAGAACCAGGTGAGGCTAGCTCAGTTACAAAACTGCAACATGGAATGTCTTATTGGACAAGGATACAGGCTTTTTATAAACTTGAAAAGTATGTCCCCCCTCCTGATCATATTACCCTAACAATACAAACTGTAACGAAAAACATAAATTAACATGAGCTAATTAACTAGTCATTTAACCAGCCTAGGTGACTCACAAACTACAATACAATACACATTATCATAAGTATAAACATAGGACACCTTCACAGAATAGCAGGAGATCACCAGTAGCAGATTATCTGTCTCCTACATTGTACAGAGGCCAATGTGATCAGCTCTTTCAATTAACATGTATAGTTGAGAATCAAATAAACCAGGAATAGTCTTTGTATATTTCCTGAGAGATATTGCGGATAAATATTACTGCCCCATCTGAAGTAATGTAAACCACATTCTCAATGTCCATTAGTAGCTGTCCATTATTTGCTCGGTCAGCTTGTGCCCCTAAGGGCTCATTTACACTTGCTTTGGCTTCAACACACATGAACGGCTAGTTTTCACTTGATTCAAAACAAGGCTTTCGGACAGGCTTTGTTAAAAGCTCTCTGAAAGCTGTCACTAAATAAAATGCTTACAGTCCTGTTTACACCTGCTATTGCTTTGCCTTGCTTTGGGTTTGCTTCAAAAATTATACCCCATGTAGCTTCAGTGGTGCTTCAAAGTATCTTCAAAGCCTTCATAGAAGTCTATGGCAAAGCTCGCTTGAAGCCCCACCAAAGCCTCACCGAAGCCTCATTGAAGCAACAAGCAAAAGCAGGTGTAAACGGGACTGTATGTTAAACATTTTATTTAGTGACGGGGCTTTGACTGGCAGTCAGAGAGCTTTAACAAAGCATGTCCGAAGCCATGTTTTGAAGCAAGTGTAAACTAGCCCTAAAAGACACAGGGCGACTTATATATAAGAGGGGCCTGGGGAGCTGAAACAAGGGTTTCCCAACCTCTCCAAGAGATTCTGGGTTTCACAGAACCCCCCCACCCCCCCACCCCCCACCCACAGCAACACCCGTCACACCTGGTTTTGAACTTTCAAGATTTAAAGACTGTGTGGAAGATTGGGCTAAAATCACACCTGAGCAATACTAGTTTCTCCATACAGGAGGTCGTCATGAAGCTGTTTTATCAGCAAAGGATTTTGTACGAAGTATTAAATACATTTCAGTTACCATATTCAATACTTTTTCCCTGTGTCATTCCATTTTATTACACATAACCTAATTTGTGAACTTATTTGTTTTGGTTTTCTTGTATGTATGGATTGCATGGGTTGTTAACGACATGTGGTGAAAATTTCATGTCAATAGCACCTTTTTTTATGTTCAATCTGTTTTTTATTATAACAAAAAACAAAAATTTAGAGATAATGCATTATCACAGGAAATGTCAGGTATAGATGTGAATTTTACCAGAAAGATATTTTGATCAGACATCCCTTGTACAATAAGTTGCGTGGTGAGACACATATTAACACATATAGCAGTAAAGCAGTCGGAGCACATATGAAATATCTGTATTCATTGTCCTCAATACAGAATGTTAATAGGGTAGCAACAACAATATTAAGGTGTAAGACCCTAGCTAAGCAAAGGTGATCCTATCAGTCAAGGGGTTCTGAAGCTTGTAGCCACCTATCCCAGATTTTTGCACACTTGGCTGGACAACCCCTATGTGTATAGATAAGTTTCTTATACATTAAACTATTGTTCACTTCTGTTAACCGTCAATAGCACCTTTAGAAATATATTTACCTAGAAAAATGGTGATGTGTTCAATAATAGGATTTTTATGTCATACTTACCTGTAAAATCCATTTCTTTGAGTACATCATGGGACACAGAGTCAGGCTAATATTCATTACCTGCTGGGTTATACTTCATCATCAGGTGAATGGACACTGGTAGACCAATGTCTTTGAAGCAGGAAGTGATCCCCTATATAACCCCTCCCATACAGGAAGCATTTCAGTTTTGTAGCAAGCACTGAATCCTCAAAAAAAAGAGGGGAGGGATCTTTGTGTCCCATGATGTACTCAAAGAAAAGGATTTTACAGGTAAGTATGATGTAAAAATCCTATTTTCTTTTTCATACATCATGGGACACAGAGTCAGGCTGGGAGGTCCCAGAGCAATAGCCTTGAGGGAGGGACACACCTTGCCAAACAATAGCCATCAGAATTTATACGGCAGCCCGCAGTACACTGCAGCCGAAAGCTGAATCCTCGGCTGCTCGAACATCCACTTGATAAAATTTTGTGAACGTATGCACTGAAGACCAGGTAGCAGCCTTACAAATCTGAGCCACAGATACCTGATGGCGAAAAGCCCAGGAGGTTCCTACACCCCTGGTAGGATGAGCTCTCACCCTAAAGGGAGGAGCTTTATGATTCAGACCGTAGGCCTGAATGACCAATTGATGGACCCAATTGGCAATGGAAGCTTTGGAATCTGCCTGCCCCTTCTTGGGTCCTTTTGGTAAAACAAAAAAGAGTCTGATCCTCGGATCTCCGCAGATCTAGACAAATAAATCTGGACAACGTCCAAAGAATGCAGTCGTCTCTCTTTCGTCGATTGAGGCTGAGAGAAAAAAGAAGGCAAAATAATGTCCTGATTTAAATGAAAGGCTGACACCACCTTTGGCAAAAAGGATGGAACAGGTTGTAACACAACTCTGTCCTGGTGAAGGATCAAGTACGGTTCCCTGCATGAAAGGGCTGCTTACTCCGACATCCTTCTAGCCGAGGTGATAGCCATCAGGAAGGCTAGCTTGCGTGAGTCTAGTCTAATGGAATTTCCTTAATAGGTTCAAATGGTTGTTTCTGTAACACAGACAGCACCACGTTTTGGTCCCAAGGACACATAGGTGACCTAAAGGGGGGAAGCAAGCGAGTTGCACCTTGCATAAAGGTTTGGATCAGTGAATGGGAGGCTAAGGGCCTTTGGAGGAATACTGATAGGGCCGAAACTTGACCCCTGATTGTACTCAAAGCCAATTTGATATCCACAGCTGACTGTAGAAAAGAGAGAATTCTCCCAATCACAAATTTTCGAGGATGACGTTTTCTGGCTTCACACCAAGCAATATAAGTCTTCCAGACTTTATTATAAATCTTCCTAGTGACAGCTTTTCTAGCATTCACTAGAGTAGACACCACTGGTCCCGAGATGCCACGGTCATTTAACACCCTGGCTTCAACAGCCATGCAGTCAAATTTAGAGGCTGTAAATTGGGGTGGAATATAGGACTTGAGACAGTAGATCGGGGAGACGTGGAAGCGTCCATGGCCCGTCTATTGTCAGTCTCATAATCTCTGGGAACCAAGGCCTTCTGGGTCAGGCTAGTGCCACCAGAATGACTGGAATCCCCTCTCCCCGAATCCTGCGCAACAAATGTGGAAGGAGAGGGATCGGAGGGAAAGCATAAACCAGGGAGTACTGGCTCCATGGAACTATCAGAGCATCTGCTCCTATTGCCAGAGGCTCTCTTGTTCGAGACACAAACTGCTGTAGCTTGTTGTTGAATATGGGTGCCAGTAGACCATCCCGTTGGCAGGGACCATTCCCCCGGGCAGATCTGCTGGTGGCTGAGACAATCTGCCTTTCAGTTCTCTATTCCCAGGATATGGACTGCATATAATTGGCACATGTCCCTCTGCTCAGGCTAGTATGTAGTTCACCTCCTTCAGAGCTGAACGACTCCTGGTACCGCCTTGGTAGTTTATGTAGGCCACTGCCGTGGCATTGTCAGACTGAACCCTGATGGGGCAGTCCTGAAGCTCCACCGCCTAGGACCTTAGGGCCAGAGGTACTGCCTGTAATTCTAGAACGTTGATGTATTTGCTCTGTCCCTGACCATTTCCCCTGAACTGTGAGCCGTCTATGGTCGCTCCCCAGCCTGAGAGACTGGTGTCTGTAGTGAGTACTCTCCAAGATACCGGGAGAAAGGATTTTCCCTTTCGCAGGTTCTGATCCTGCAACCACCAGTTTAGGCTTAAGCATGCCTGAGGAGATAAGCACATTGGAAAATCCAGGGCTTTTCTTCCTCTGTTCCAAGCCAACAAGATGTCCTGTTGTAAAGGCCGGGATTGGAACTGGGCATAGGGCACTGCCTCGAAGGAGGATACCATCCTCCCTAGAAGGCTCATACAGAGCCGAATGGAGGGTTGTCTGTGCCCCTTATCTGATGGACCTGATCTTTCAGGGCACAGATCCTTACGGGTCGCAAGAATACTCTTGCTTGGCCCGTGTTTAGAATCAGACCTAAATATCTTAGACTTTGAGCTAGTCTCAAGGTTGACTTTTCGGTATTTATGATTCAGCCTAAGCTTTTCAAATACCTCACTGTGTATATTATGCTCTGTTTTAGAGCCTGTACTGAGTGATCTCTGAGCAGGAGGTCGTCCAGATACCCGAGCACCAGGATTCCTTGGCCCCCTAAGCGACCCAGTACTGGTGCTAGGACCTTTGTGAACATCTGGAGAGCTGTAGCAAGCCCAAAGGGTAGAGCCACAAACTGAAAATGACGTTCCTCTACTGCAACCATAGGAACCTCTGATGAGACTGAAAGATAGGTACGTGTAGGTATGCGTCCTTTATATCGATGGAGGCTAAAGCTAAAAAGTCTCCCCTCTGGAGTGAGGTTACTACTGAGCAGACAGATTCCATCTGAAAGGACTGTATCAAAAGATACTTGTTCAGGGATCTTAGGTCTAAAATGGGCCTTGTGTCCCCGTTTCTGAACCGTAAATAGGTTTGAGTAAAACCCTGTGCCCCTTTTGGATTCCAGAACCTCTACAATCACTCTTTGATGCACTAGATGATGTAGTGCCTGAAGCAATAAATTTTTTAGAGGATCTGAGGGAACGCTCGATCTTAGAAATCTCTGAGGGGGCACCCCTTGTAACTCCAGCTTGTAACCGCAAGATACAATTGAGGTGACCCACTCGTCCTGAATTGTTGTTTTCCAAATGTCCGCAGCCTTCCCCCCACCCGATGGAGTGAGGGCGTCCCTTCAAAAGGAGGGCTTGGTGCTGGGTTTAGAAGAATTTTTGAGCCAGGGCCTTTTTTGAGTCTTCTTTGCAAGGCTTGGGTACCATTTATCTAAGCATAAAAGCCTGTGTCAAATGGATCCGATCGGTCAATCCCTTGATTCATTTTTGGAACCGTTTGTGGGACTAGAGACCTGGAGCTTAGAGAGCTCAAACAAACCGTGCCATCCACCTTGCAGACACTGGTAAAAAAACTGAAGTGCTTCCTGTATGGGAGGGAGTTATATAGGGGATAGATAGATAGATAGATAGATAGATAGATAGATAGATAGATAGATAGATAGATAGATAGATAGATAGATAGATAGATAGATACAGTGGGGATGGATAGTATTCAGACCCCCTTAAATTTTTCACTCTTTGTTATATTGCAGCCATTTACTAAAATCATTTAAGTTCATTTTTTTCCTCATTAATGTACACGCAGCACCCCATATTGACAGAAAAACACAGAATTGTCGACATTGTTGCAGATTTATTAAAAAAAGAAAAACTGAAATATCACATGGTCCTAAGTATTCAGACCCTTTGCTGTGACACATATATACTCATATATACTCAGGTGCTGTCCATTTCTTATGATCATCCTTGAGATGGTTTTACACCTTCATTTGAGTCCAGCTGTGTTTGATTATACTGATTGGACTTGATTAGGAAAGCCACACACCTGTCTATATAAGACCTTACAGCTCACAGTGCATGTCAGAGCAAATGAGACTCATGAGGTCAAAGGAACTGCCTGAAGAGCTCAGAGACAGAATTGTGGCAAGGCACAGATCTGGCCAAGGTTACAAAAAAAATTTTGCTGCACTTAAGGTTCCTAAGAGCACAGTGGCCTCCATAACCATTAAATAGAAGATGTTTGGGATGACCAGAACCCTTCCTAGAGCTGGCCATCTGGCCAAACTGAGCTATCGGGGGAGAAGAGCCTTGGTGAGAGAGGTAAAGAAGAACCCATAGATCACTGTGGCTGAGCTTCAGAGATGCATTTGGGAGATGGGAAAAAGTTGTAGAAAGTCAACCATCACTGCAGCCCTCCACCAGTCATGGCTTTATGGCAGAGTGGCCTGACGGAAGCCTCTCCTCAGTGCAAGACACATGAAAGCCTGCATGGAGTTTGCTAAAAAACACCTGAAGGACTCCAAGATGGTGAGAAATAAGATTCTCTAGTCTGATGAGACCAAGATAGAACTTTTTTGCCTTAATTCTAAGCGGTATGTGTGGAGAAAACCAGTCACTGCTCATCACCTGTCCAATACAGTCCCAACAGTGAAGCATGGTGGTGACGGCATCATGCTGTGGGGATGTTTTTCAGCTGCAGGGACAGGACGACTGGTTGCAATCAAGGGAAAGATGAATGCGGCCAAGTACAGGGATATCCTGGATGAAAACCTTCTCCAGAGGGCTCAGGAACTCAGACTGGGCCGAAGGTTTACCTTTTAAAAAGACAATGACCCTATGCACACAGCTAAAATAAGGAAGGAGTGGCTTCACAACAACTCCATGACTGTTCTTGAATAGCCCAGCCAGAGCCCTGACTTAAACCCAATTGAGCATTTCTGGAGAGACCTCTCGTTTACCATCCAACCTGACAGAACTGGAGAGGATCTGCAAGGAGGAATGGCAGAGTATCCCCAAATCCAGGTGTGAAAAATTGTTGCATTTTTCCCAAAAAGACTCATGGCTGTATTAGATCAAAAGGGTGCTTCTACTAAATACTGAGCAAAGGGTCTAAATACTTAGGACCATGTGATATTTCAGTTTTTCTTTTTTAATAAATCTGCAAAAATGTCAACAATTTTGTGTTTTTCTGTCAATATGGGGTGCTGTGTCTACATTAATGTGGAAAAAAATGCACTTAATTAACTGATTTTAGCAAATGGCTGCAACATAACAAAGAGTGAAAAATTTAAGGGGGTCTGAATACTTTCCGTCCCCACTGTATATGTTTCAGCGCACAGCAATGCACAGATGAGAAAATTCTGTGTGCTGTGTTGACCTGCCTTGGAAAAAAAAAATTAGCGTCTGATTTTACATGCATTGAGGTGTGCTGGCACTCCATTAATAAAGCCTTAGGCCACCCATACACAGTTCGAATCTGCTGAACTGGATGAGATTTGAACTGTTAATGGGCAGGCTGAATGTACCGAGTTGATCGATTATAGCTAGCAGCTGCTATAGCTGCTAGCAATAATCACTATCTCTTCCCAGCGGGGACAGCTTCCCCAAGTCTCAGCGTTTGTGCCTAGGGGCAGCACAGTAGCTAAATGTTTAGCACATCCACCTGGTATCCACCTGGCAGTTGGTTCAAATCCCAACCACGACATGTTTGCATGTTCCCCTAGAGTTTGCGTGGGTTTCCTCCCACACTCCAAAGGCATGCTGGTAGGTAAATTTGCCCTAGTATGTGTATAGATGAATGTGCACTAGGGACCTTAGATTGTAAGCTTCTTGGGGGGCAGGGACTGATTTGAATGTTTAAAGAGCTGTGTAAATTGATGGCGCTATATAAGTACCTATAAAAAATACATGGGATGATGTATTAATGAATATGGAGCTGCTTAATTTGTGACTTTTATATCTGCCTAAAGCGTATCTATGGTCCACATACAAAATCCTACATTCATTTCCACATTTTACTTAAATTATTTCTAGGCTACTCCTATTAATCCTGAGAAAATTGAGTACTGTCCGTGATACTTTTTTTATTTGCACTAACATACAATTTTTCAGGACAAGCTTTCGGGGTATGTCCCCTTCTTCAAGGTCCAAGCAACAGTACTGCTTGGACCTTGAAGAAGGGGACATACCCCGAAAGCTTGTCCTGAAAAATTGTATGTTAGTGCAAATAAAAAAAGTATCACGGACAGTACTCAATTTTCTCTGTCACAATTGCACTAATACGGCTACAATCAAATCAAGCCTATTAATCCTGAAATTTGCAAACATATATTTTGAAGATCCCCACACTTTTACTTCCGTGAATTCCGTGACACATATTTAATATGCCCTGTGAGTAGGCACTGCTGTGTCACACATTTCACAGAACCTGTATCTGAAATACAGAGGTGCTGAGAGGAGGAGTTTCAGGAGGTGGAGTCAGTGCAAGAATCACTGCTGCCAGTCAGCAAAGTACCATGGGTTATGTAGTCCTTGAATATGGAAAATAAGCAGTAGATGAGAAGCTGCTAAACATGACGGGAATCCAGGAAGTTGTGGAAAAAGATGGCCAGTAGACAGGCAGAACTCACAATGAAAGGGGATTTTTCAAGTAAGATTGCATTGAAGTGTCAAATATAACTATTGCCTGTATTCTTGTTATAATGATGAGGTTATAAAATAAACGTGTATGCTGTGACCATAAGTCTCCTTTACCTTTGAAATATAAAGAATAGCAAGTTTCCAGCCAACAGGAAAGTAATTAAACTGCATCATAATCCCCTTCTATGCCTTATGGAAGTTACTGGGGTTGAGGAGTTGGACATGGCTACATATAGCTAGGAGATGGATCTATAGGGAATCCTTAAATTTGTAAATGTGGAAAAAACTGATTAATGCAGAGCTTCCGCTTTACAGAATGACATATGAGGCCCGTGAGAATCTAGAGCTTTGATTGGGCAGTGGGACTTGGAATCTTGCACACTCTGAACAACTGTTGAAGTTTTCTTTATGTGTCAGTTTGTGTGTTTTTTTACTGTTAAAAGGGGTTGGTATATGCAGAAAACATCAGAATTTTCTTAAAAAAAAAAAATTAAAAAAAAAAAACAACAACAAAAACAATTGCTAGACTAGGTGGGTGTTAGTTGGTCCATGTTTGTTATTCGTGGTCTAGATGATGAGTATTAACGTTTTGTATACTCTGTACTCCTTGCCTTTTAGGATACCCTTTTGTCCTGTACTTATTTTTATGGACCGAATCTGTGATGCCTACGGTGCCTTGAAAAAGTATTCATGCCCCTTTAAATTACAACCAAAAACGTAAATGTATTTTTTGGGGATTTTACGATAGACCAACAAAGTGGCACATAATTGTGAAGTGGAAGGAAAATGATAAGTGGTTTTCAACACCTTTTACCAATAAATATCGGAAAAGTGTGGGGTGCATTTGTATTCAGCCCCCTTTATTTTGATACTCCTAACTAAAATCTAGTGGAACCGATTGCCTTCAGAAGTCACATAATTAGTAAATAGAATCCATCTGTGTGTAATTTATTCTTGGTATAAATACAGCTGTTCTTTGAAGCCCTTTAGAGGTTTGTTAGAGAACCTTAGTGAACAAAAGCATCATAAAGGCCAAGGAACACACCAGACAGGTCAGGGATAAAGTTGTGGAGAAATTTAAAGCAGCGTTAGGTTATAAAAAAAATCCCAAGCTTTGAACATCTCACGGAGCACTGTTCAATCCATCATTTGAAAATGGAAAGAGTATGGCACAACTGCAAACCTACCAAGACATGGCCATTCACCTAAACTGACAGGCTGGGCAAGGAGAGCATTAATCAGAGAAGCAGCCAAGAGGCCCATGATAACTCTGGAGGAGCTGCAGAGATCCACAGCTCAGGTGGGAAAATCTGTCCACAGTACAACGATTAGTTGTGCATTCCACAAATCTGGTATTAATGGAAGAGTGGCAAGAAGAAAGCCATTGTTGAAGGAAAGCCATAAGAAGTCCAGTTTGCAGGCGCTCTGGTCTAATGCGACCATACTTGAACTTTTTGGCCTAAAACCAAAATGTTATGTGTGGCAGAAAACTAACAATGTACATACCACACACCATCCCCACCTTGAAACATGATGGTGGCACCATCATGTTGTGGGGATGCTTTTCCTCAGCAGGGACAGGGAAGCTAGTCAGAGTTGATGGGAAGATGGATGGAGCCAAATACAGGGCAATCTTAGAAGAAAACTGGTTAGAGACTGCAAAAGATTTGAGACTGGTTCACCTTCCAGCAGGACAACGACCCTAACCATACAGCCAAAGCTACAATGGAATGGTTTGGATCAAAGCATGTTCATGTGTAATGCCGAGTCCGGCGGACAATTCGACCGTGTGTGGGCTTCATCGAACCTGCAGCGGACTTTTTCGGTCAAAAATCTGACAGACTTTAGATTTGAAACATGTTTCAAATCTTTACGTCGGAACTCCGCCGGACCCAGTTCCTATCAAAAAGTCCGCTCGCCTGTATGCTAGTCCAACGGACAAAAACTGACGCTAGGGCAGCTATTGGCTACTGGCTATCAACTTACTTATTTTAATCCAGTCGTGCGTCATCACATACGAATCCGTCGAACTTTGGTGTGATCGTGTGTAGGCAAGTCCATTCGTTAGGAAAGTCCGTTGGAAGTCCGCCAAAAGTCCATCAGATAGATCGCCGGACCAGTCCAGTCGAAAAGTCCGCTCGTGTGTATGCGGCATTAGAATGGCCCAAAGTCCAGACCTAAATCCATTGAGAATCTGTGGCAAGACTTGAAAATGGCTGTTTACAGATGCTCCCCATCCGATCTGACAGAGCTTGAGCTATTTTGCAAAGAAGAATGGGCAAAAATGTCACTCTCTAGATTTGCAAAGCTGGTAGAGACATCCCCAAAAAGACTTGCAGCTGTAATTGCAGCGAAAGGTGGTTCTACAAAGTATTGACTCAGGGGGGCTGAATACAAATGCTACCCCACACTTTTCACATATTTATTTGTAAAAAATGTTTTAAACCATTTATCATTTTAGTTCCACTTCACAATTATGTGACACTTTGTGCTGGTCTATCACATAAAATCCCAATAAAATGCAATTACCTTTTTGGTTGTAACATAACAAAAAGTGGAAAATTTCAAGGGGTATGAATACTTTTTCAAGGCACTGTATATTACAGCTTGTATTTTCTGCTGTCTGGTGTCAATAAAAAATTTCTTGTAAAAAAAAAAAACAAAACAAAAAAACTGTATCATAAATTGCGGCAACCATGAATTGGTGACATCAATCCACACTGTAAAGTTTTGTGTTTATAAAAATATTATTGCATGTTAAGCACTCACCCATTACTTTTAGTATGACGTGTTAAATATATGTGAGGAATTCCTATAAACATTCCCCAGTTTTATGATATTTCTGGATATTGTCAGCAAGTTCATTGCACAGCTTCTGTGTATATACATCATTAAAATGAAATACCGTTTGTTTAGCATATGTTGATCCTGTATATATACAGTAAGTTAGATAGAGCTACAGAAAATTATAATCCTGTTCAACCGCCCTTTGTTTTTATTGAGTGTTGGGGTTCAGTGCGTTACCAGAATGTACCACACTTTGGCTACAACTGTGGCTGCAATCTCTGACTTAAGACAGCTATCATGAACTGGTTTAGGGTGAGCAAGTGGTGTATTTAGGTTTTGTGCTGCCCTAGGCCTGACTAAACTTGTGCATCCCCTAATTTAAATATGACCCACCCCTTCCTGTCAATGTCACACCCCTTCCTGTGTAAGACCCGCCCTGTCATCTTCAAACCATACCCCTTCTAATTTAGGCTCCACCTTTTCCTCTTAGAGCCCCACTGCTTCCTCTCTGTACATTACAAGTGGGTACCAAGTGCAGCCTCATCAGTGCCCATCAAAGCAGCCTCATTAGTGCCCATCAGCGCAGCCTCATCAGTGCCCATCAATGCAGCATCACTAGTGCCCATCAGCGCAGCCTCATCAGTGCCGATCAAGGCAGCCTCACCAGTGCCCAGCAGTGCAGCCTCATCAGTGCCCATCAATGCAGTCTCACTAGTGCCCATCAATGCAGCCTACCCAGTACCCATCAGCGCAGCCTCATCTGTATAATAGATAATATGGGAGTACAGATGGCGCTGCCCTATTGTATAAATTGATTCATGGTGGGTTGAGTATCAGGAGTTACAAACTATGTTCACTGGACTCAAACATATAGGTGCTACATCACTGTGTGCCTTCATATGGTCTAGGCCAAAAAATGTGACCATGTATGTGAAAGAATTGGTAATGCCTAATTAAGGATTAAACTTCTATCATACCAGTGAACAAAGTTGCCTCACATATTAAAAATAGGTAAATAATGTGAGAAATAATGTGAACAAAATGTGAAAAAAATGTGAAAAAATTGATCCTTAAAAAGTTAATTGATTAAATTGAAATAGACCCCAAAGATCAGAAGTATTGTGACATTATGGCGCCTACTAAAGGAAAACATTACCTATTAAGTGAAAACCATATGTGAAGTAAAGTGTCAAGTGCAAGTGCTGTTATGTCTCTACCAGATTTTGTAAAAATATTGGATTAAATTAAAATTAACCCCAAGGTTCAAAAATATTGTGACAGTATGGCGCCTAATAAAAGTGAAAAAGCTTATGTGAAATAAAGTGTCAGTGCCAACACCAATATATCACTCCCAGAGATATTAATCAGTATATCAATGATAGGATCTCTATTAAAGTTGCAATTTCTGATAAATATTAAATCCCACGAACATCATACATAAAAAGTTATATATAAAAAAGAATTTTTTGCAGTCTATTATTTTTCTTAAAAATGATAGGCCTTATAAAGTATGTTATCCCTAAAACCAGAGAGTTATTATAGCCAGATGGTATATAAAGCAAAGTTCAGAAGGGACCACACAGCACAGAGGAACAGGAGTAGCACCGGATTGAATTACACCACCCCAAGGCGCCCACTCTGTCGCTCGGTACCCCTGCAGGGGTGTTTGCTTTTGGTGAGTGGGGGAGCACTGGGGGGCAAGCACTTCAAGTCACCGTTTGAGAAGCATACACAGAAGTCACTGCTTTTTTGTTCTTGTTCCTAAGGCTGAATCACTGCATATATACTGAACTTTGCTTTATATACCATCTGGCTATAATAACTCTCTGGTTTTAGGGATAACATATTTTATAAGGCCTATCATTTTTAAGAAAAATAATAGACTGCAAAAAATTCTTTTTTATATATAACTTTTTATGTATGATGTTCGTGGGATTTAATATTTATCAGAAATTGCAACTTTAATAGAGATCCTATCATTGATACACTGATTAATATCTCTGGGAGTGATATATTGGTGTTTGCACTGACACTTTATTTCACATAAGCTTTTTCACTTTTATTAGGCGCCATACTGTCACAATATTTTTGAACCTTGTGGTTAATTTTGATTTAATCCAATATTTTTACAAAATCTGGTAGAGACATAACAGCACTTGCACTTGACACTTTACTTCACATATGGTTTTCACTTAATAGGTAACTTTTTCCTTTAGTAGGCGCCATAATGTCACAATACTTCTGATCTTTGGGGTCTATTTCAATTTAATCAATTAACTTTTTAAGGATCAATTTTTTCACATATCAAGTATACTCAAGATACAATGTTTAGGTTCCATTGGAATTGAGACCTGCAGGGCATTGTTAATCGTTGCCACTACTGTACCCCAATAACGGTGGAGCTTTGGACACCTTCATGTGAGATAATTAAATCTTCTACATCCCTCTCACGTCTACCACATAAAGAGTTTGGGCGTATACCCATACAATGGAGCTTAAGTGGGGTGCGGTGGGTCCTAAGTAATATATAGAGCTGAAACATCCTCTGCGATATATTCAGTGAGCACATTTGAAGGTTTTCTAAGGCCTCCTCCCATTAATCTCCCAGTATGTCTCCCACATCCTTCACCCACTTATCGCAGGCCGAACCAGGATACCTTTCTGAGTACATTCCCCGTAGGGAGGCATAGCAGTTAAAAATTAAGCCTTTAATTGAGCTATACTGCTACATAAGAGCAAATACTGGTGTGGGTGAGAATGCATGTTTCACCTGCATATAGTAGAAAAGCATATTTTGCGGAATACCAAATCTAGACTGTAATTGAGCAAATTATAACAGTGCACCATTTTCAAAAATATGCCGGAGATGCGTCACGCCCATAGAGCAACAACTGGCAGCATGCTATAACTTAAGAAGTTCAGGATAAGTGTGATTTTTCCAAATCGGGCTATAGCTGGTGTAACCCTGCACCCTTTGCAACTGTTTAACTTTCTCCCATACTTTTTGAAGGGGCCTGTATGTAGGGAACCGTTTACCGGGTTTGGAAAAGCGTTGTGCTTCCAATCCTTCCGCTAGAGAGGATGCCCCGCTAAACTGCAACATTATGGCCAGTGTAGTATTATCAATAAAGTGCTAGAAGGTGACATCTGTGTTAGTCCCCCTACTATATGCTGAAGCTGGGAAGCTAAATAATATAATCAAGGGTTCGGGAGTGCCAGCCCCCCAACATCCTTGGGCCTTTGCAACTGTTCCAGTTTAATCCTGGCCACCCCCCATTTCCATAGTAGGGACCTAAAAATAACTAATTACTCAAAATATTTTTAAGGGAGATTTTACTGGGGAGTTATGAAGATAATATAATAGTTATGGCATCAATATCATTTTAATCAAGTTCGCTTTGCCCGCAACAGATAGCCACATTTTATCCATAGCGTAACCTTATCTCAAAATTTCACCAGTAGCGGTTGAATATCGAGACAGCAGAAATCCAGTGGTTGGGGGGATATTACTACTCCCAGGTATTTAAATGATGTAACTACAGGCACCGGACAGTAAGTACCAAATTGTGGATGTACTCCTTGATTTAGGGGCAGAACGGCAAATTTGGTCCAGTTAATCGTGAGGCCAGAAAATCTGCCAAAATCTGTTATAATTGAGAATCTTTAAAGAAGCATCTGTATTCCCTAGTAACAGAAGAATATCACCTGCAAAAAGCAGAATCTTCTCCTGTATACTGCAATACCTGAACCCCACAATACGATTGTGAGCCCTGATGCGTGCTGCCAATGGCTCTATTGCCGAAGCAAATAGAAGTGGCGAGAGGGGACAGCCCTGCCTGGTACCTCTCCCTAAGTGAAAACTGTCCGATACTGCACCCCCCTCTCTAATAGATGCCTGCGGTTGATGGTATAACAAACGCACCCAGGATATGTAAGTAGCACCAAACCCAAACTTCTCCAGTATGTCACAGAGGTATCCCCACGCAACGCTATCAAATGCCTTATTGGCATCCAAAGAGAGCAAAGCTCTAGTGCCCTCATTATCCACAGGAGTTTTTATATTAACGTACAATCTTCTGAAGTTATCAGCAGTCGATTTATTTGGCATGAATTCCGCCTGATCATCATGAATAATATCAGTTATAACAGTGTTTACTCTACTGGCAAGTACCTTCACTACAATTTTTATATACGCCTGAAGAAGTGAAATGGGCCTATAAGAATTGGGCTCTGTAGCCAGTTTGTCTTGTTTAAGAAGCAGGACAATACAAGCTCTTGACATAGAGAGACATAGAGAGAGGCAACTGTTGTCTAAGTCTAGCTTCAATAAATACCTCCAGTAACCTAGGCAGTAGGGATGAACTCTATGTTCGAGTCGAACATCACCCATTCAACAAACAGCGAACATTATGGGGCATTTGCAGGAAATTTGAGCGCCGCGGAATGCCCCATAATGCACTGCGAGATCGCAGTGCATTGCTGTATGATGGTATGCATGCTTTGGCCAATCACAGTGCGCTGTGAGAGCCATGGTTCAGGGGGACTAAGTCCATGCCCCACACTATATAAGGCTGCTTACATAGCAGTCATGTGTAGTTTTGGTGGCGTGGACGGAGAGATAGTTTGAGTTAGAATATATATATATATATATATATATATATATATATATATATATGTGTGTGTGTATATATATATATATATATATATATATATATATATATATATAACAAAAAGGAAATTTGGGACTTTAAATGAGGTGGTAGACTTGGTGTAGAAAACGTGGTCAGTTTTATTGGAATAAAAATTATATAAAAAAGTATAATACATATGGATGATAAACATCATATGGAAAAGCATATAATGAAGTATTCTCATAATGTACATATGCATACTCGATTCAAATTGCTGAGTAATAGTGAATTTCATATACAGAAATCAATAACTAAGTAACATCGTAATATACGTATGCATAGAACAATAACATCATATGGGTAGATGTATACATGAAAAACACTTGGTGCATAATATAGCATAATCAATTAGCCTGACAGCTGGCAGCCAAAGGAATAATAAAAAAATTTATATGTAACATATCTTGGTACGGAGTTGGTAGGCATGTAACTACATCCTTAATGCCCGACGCGTTTCTGTGTGAGATACACTTCTTCAGGGGCGGATGTGGTGGGGTATCTATAAAAATTGTATAAATTAAAAAAATTAATCCTAATGTAGATAAGTACAGCGGGTGAAAAACTGATGGTGTGGTATGCCCTAGGTACTTACATGCCCGTGCGTAGCGACGGTATGCAGAATAGGCAAAACCGGAGCCGTGGGAATGGTCCGTCCCGGGAGCTGAGGTGATGGAACACCCCATGTCCAAGGAATAGCACATGCAGAAACCCCCAGAAAAAACGCAGGCCTCTTGTGATGAAGGTATAAACAGTGATGGAATCCAACAAGAATGTGAATGAGACCTAGTAATGAGGTAAAAAATATATGTAAGGAGGTGACCAGTGGTGGTGGTGGTGGATAACTAGAAAATAAAAAATATGTGTAAGTGTGGTGTGTAAAGCCGGTGGTGGTATGAACCACCGCATCACCAAGGATAGGTGACTAGTGGAAAGCAGAAAAGAAAGGAAACAGGAAAAAACGTGTGCTGAGAGGTGCTGTCCATAGGACACCTCAGTGTTTACCTAATGTACCAGTGCTAATGTGAAGGGCATCCAAAAAGTGAGCGTGCTGCCTGTGTATGAACGGAGGAGACCTGCGGTGGGGAAAGACTATATGCGCGTCCGAGGAGTGGGGGCCATCACCAGCGTCACGCGCACGACAGGAAGAAAGAGGTGGGAGCCTGGGCACGCATGGTAGTCGCACGTACCCTGACGCCGAGAACCCCACTGTCGGCCAGGTGGAAACAACGGGCTACCCCGCTGTGGCGCCAAAAAATAATGACGCCTTACACGCGAGGCCGCTGGGCGTGGCGCCGATGCGCTGTGGACGCCCGCCCACCACCCCAAAAGGGAGGGGGGGGAGGGCGAGCGTGCAGAGCGCATCGCAGCTCCCGGGAACAAGACAAAAAACCCAGCCCGGAGTGGCAGTATCTGCACAGTCCGCCGTGAACTTAGGCATGATAAGGTACTGGCGCCAACTGAAAGGCATGGATAGATGTTGTCTCGCCACGTGTACAACTTCTACACATGGATGGCAGGGGAGCACTGCCAACCAAAGTCAAACACCTCCATCCCTATTGCAAAAACAATCAAATAAGGGGAGTTGGGACTTTAACATCCCGGATTCAGTAGAACAAAAAGGAAATTTGGGACTTTAAATGAGGTGGTAGACTTGGTGTAGAAAACGTGGTCAGTTTTATTGGAATAAAAATTATATAAAAAAGTATAATACATATGGATGATAAACATCATATGGAAAAGCATATAATAAAGTATTCTCATAATGTACATATGCATACTCGATTCAAATTGCTGAGTAATAGTAAATTTCATATACAGAAATCAATAACTAAGTAACATCGTAATATACGTATGCATAGAACAATAA
The DNA here is from genome assembly GCF_042186555.1 of Aquarana catesbeiana. NCBI lineage: Eukaryota > Metazoa > Chordata > Amphibia > Anura > Ranidae > Aquarana > Aquarana catesbeiana. Next base: position 394,608,126 of record NC_133325.1, read on the forward strand.
CATCATATGGGTAGATGTATACATGAAAAACACTTGGTGCATAATATAGCATAATCAATTAGCCTGACAGCTGGCAGCCAAAGGAATAATAAAAAAATTTATATGTAACATATCTTGGTACGGAGTTGGTAGGCATGTAACTACATCCTTAATGCCCGACGCGTTTCTGTGTGAGATACACTTCTTCAGGGGCGGATGTGGTGGGGTAGCTATAAAAATTGTATAAATTAAAAAAATTAATCCTAATGTAGATAAGTACAGCGGGTGAAAAACTGATGGTGTGGTATGCCCTAGGTACTTACATGCCCGTGCGTAGCGACGGTATGCAGAATAGGCAAAACCGGAGCCGTGGGAATGGTCCGTCCCGGGAGCTGAGGTGATGGAACACCCCATGTCCAAGGAATAGCACATGCAGAAACCCCCAGAAAAAACGCAGGCCTCTTGTGATGAAGGTATAAACAGTGATGGAATCCAACAAGAATGTGAATGAGACCTAGTAATGAGGTAAAAAATATATGTAAGGAGGTGACCAGTGGTGGTGGTGGTGGATAACTAGAAAATAAAAAATATGTGTAAGTGTGGTGTGTAAAGCTGGTGGTGGTATGAACCACCGCATCACCAAGGATAGGTGACTAGTGGAAAGCAGAAAAGAAAGGAAACAGGAAAAAACGTGTGCTGAGAGGTGCTGTCCATAGGACACCTCAGTGTTTACCTAATGTACCAGTGCTAATGTGAAGGGCATCCAAAAAGTGAGCGTGCTGCCTGTGTATGAACGGAGGAGACCTGCGGTGGGGAAAGACTATATGCGCGTCCGAGGAGGGGGGGCCATCACCAGCGTCACACGCACGACAGGAAGAAAGAGGTGGGAGCCTGGGCACGCATGGTAGTCGCACGTACCCTGACGCCGAGAACCCCACTGTCGGCCAGGTGGAAACAACGGGCTACCCCGCTGTGGCGCCAAAAAATAAATAATGACGCCTCACACGCGAGGCCGCTGGGCGTGGCGCCGATGCGCTGTGGACGCCCGCCCACCACCCCAAAAGGGAGGGGGGGGAGGGCGAGCGTGCAGAGCGCATCGCAGCTCCCGGGAACAAGACAAAAAACCCGGCCCGGAGTGGCAGTATCTGCACAGTCCGCCGTGAACTTAGGCATGATAAGGTACTGGCGCCAACTGAAAGGCATGGATAGATGTTGTCTCGCCACGTGTACAACTTCTACACATGGATGGCAGGGGAGCACTGCCAACCAAAGTCAAACACTTCCATCCCTATTGCAAAAACAATCAAATAAGGGGAGTTGGGACTTTAACATCCCGGATTCAGTAGAACAAAAAGGAAATTTGGGACTTTAAATGAGGTGGTAGACTTGGTGTAGAAAACGTGGTCAGTTTTATTGGAATAAAAATTATATAAAAAAGTATAATACATATGGATGATAAACATCATATGGAAAAGCATATAATGAAGTATTCTCATAATGTACATATGCATACTCGATTCAAATTGCTGAGTAATAGTGAATTTCATATACAGAAATCAATAACTAAGTAACATCGTAATATACGTATGCATAGAACAATAACATCATATGGGTAGATGTATACATGAAAAACACTTGGTGCATAATATAGCATAATCAATTAGCCTGACAGCTGGCAGCCAAAGGAATAATAAAAAAATTTATATGTAACATATCTTGGTACGGAGTTGGTAGGCATGTAACTACATCCTTAATGCCCGACGCGTTTCTGTGTGAGATACACTTCTTCAGGGGCGGATGTGGTGGGGTATCTATAAAAATTGTATAAATTAAAAAAATTAATCCTAATGTAGATAAGTACAGCGGGTGAAAAACTGATGGTGTGGTATGCCCTAGGTACTTACATGCCCGTGCGTAGCGACGGTATGCAGAATAGGCAAAACCGGAGCCGTGGGAATGGTCCGTCCCGGGAGCTGAGGTGATGGAACACCCCATGTCCAAGGAATAGCACATGCAGAAACCCCCAGAAAAAACGCAGGCCTCTTGTGATGAAGGTATAAACAGTGATGGAATCCAACAAGAATGTGAATGAGACCTAGTAATGAGGTAAAAAATATATGTAAGGAGGTGACCAGTGGTGGTGGTGGTGGATAACTAGAAAATAAAAAATATGTGTAAGTGTGGTGTGTAAAGCCGGTGGTGGTATGAACCACCGCATCACCAAGGATAGGTGACTAGTGGAAAGCAGAAAAGAAAGGAAACAGGAAAAAACGTGTGCTGAGAGGTGCTGTCCATAGGACACCTCAGTGTTTACCTAATGTACCAGTGCTAATGTGAAGGGCATCCAAAAAGTGAGCGTGCTGCCTGTGTATGAACGGAGGAGACCTGCGGTGGGGAAAGACTATATGCGCGTCCGAGGAGTGGGGGCCATCACCAGCGTCACGCGCACGACAGGAAGAAAGAGGTGGGAGCCTGGGCACGCATGGTAGTCGCACGTACCCTGACGCCGAGAACCCCACTGTCGGCCAGGTGGAAACAACGGGCTACCCCGCTGTGGCGCCAAAAAATAATGACGCCTCACACGCGAGGCCGCTGGGCGTGGCGCCGATGCGCTGTGGACGCCCGCCCACCACCCCAAAAGGGAGGGGGGGGAGGGCGAGCGTGCAGAGCGCATCGCAGCTCCCGGGAACAAGACAAAAAACCCGGCCCGGAGTGGCAGTATCTGCACAGTCCGCCGTGAACTTAGGCATGATAAGGTACTGGCGCCAACTGAAAGGCATGGATAGATGTTGTCTCGCCACGTGTACAACTTCTACACATGGATGGCAGGGGAGCACTGCCAACCAAAGTCAAACACCTCCATCCCTATTGCAAAAACAATCAAATAAGGGGAGTTGGGACTTTAACATCCCGGATTCAGTAGAACAAAAAGGAAATTTGGGACTTTAAATGAGGTGGTAGACTTGGTGTAGAAAACGTGGTCAGTTTTATTGGAATAAAAATTATATAAAAAAGTATAATACATATGGATGATAAACATCATATGGAAAAGCATATAATGAAGTATTCTCATAATGTACATATGCATACTCGATTCAAATTGCTGAGTAATAGTAAATTTCATATACAGAAATCAATAACTTAGTAACATCGTAATATACGTATGCATAGAACAATAACATTATATGGGTAGATGTATACATGAAAAACACTTGGTGCATAATATAGCATAATCAATTAGCCTGACAGCTGGCAGCCAAAGGAATAATAAAAAAATTTATATGTAACATATCTTGGTACGGAGTTGGTAGGCATGTAACTACATCCTTAATGCCCGACGCGTTTCTGTGTGAGATACACTTCTTCAGGGGCGGATGTGGTGGGGTATCTATAAAAATTGTATAAATTAAAAAAATTAATCCTAATGTAGATAAGTACAGCGGGTGAAAAACTGATGGTGTGGTATGCCCTAGGTACTTACATGCCCGTGCGTAGCGACGGTATGCAGAATAGGCAAAACCGGAGCCGTGGGAATGGTCCGTCCCGGGAGCTGAGGTGATGGAACACCCCATGTCCAAGGAATAGCACATGCAGAAACCCCCAGAAAAAACGCAGGCCTCTTGTGATGAAGGTATAAACAGTGATGGAATCCAACAAGAATGTGAATGAGACCTAGTAATGAGGTAAAAAATATATGTAAGGAGGTGACCAGTGGTGGTGGTGGTGGATAACTAGAAAATAAAAAATATGTGTAAGTGTGGTGTGTAAAGCCGGTGGTGGTATGAACCACCGCATCACCAAGGATAGGTGACTAGTGGAAAGCAGAAAAGAAAGGAAACAGGAAAAAACGTGTGCTGAGAGGTGCTGTCCATAGGACACCTCAGTGTTTACCTAATGTACCAGTGCTAATGTGAAGGGCATCCAAAAAGTGAGCGTGCTGCCTGTGTATGAACGGAGGAGACCTGCGGTGGGGAAAGACTATATGCGCGTCCGAGGAGTGGGGGCCATCACCAGCGTCACGCGCACGACAGGAAGAAAGAGGTGGGAGCCTGGGCACGCATGGTAGTCGCACGTACCCTGACGCCGAGAACCCCACTGTCGGCCAGGTGGAAACAACGGGCTACCCCGCTGTGGCGCCAAAAAATAATGACGCCTCACACGCGAGGCCGCTGGGCGTGGCGCCGATGCGCTGTGGACGCCCGCCCACCACCCCAAAAGGGAGGGGGGGGAGGGCGAGCGTGCAGAGCGCATCGCAGCTCCCGGGAACAAGACAAAAAACCCGGCCCGGAGTGGCAGTATCTGCACAGTCCGCCGTGAACTTAGGCATGATAAGGTACTGGCGCCAACTGAAAGGCATGGATAGATGTTGTCTCGCCACGTGTACAACTTCTACACATGGATGGCAGGGGAGCACTGCCAACCAAAGTCAAACACCTCCATCCCTATTGCAAAAACAATCAAATAAGGGGAGTTGGGACTTTAACATCCCGGATTCAGTAGAACAAAAAGGAAATTTGGGACTTTAAATGAGGTGGTAGACTTGGTGTAGAAAACGTGGTCAGTTTTATTGGAATAAAAATTATATAAAAAAGTATAATACATATGGATGATAAACATCATATGGAAAAGCATATAATGAAGTATTCTCATAATGTACATATGCATACTCGATTCAAATTGCTGAGTAATAGTAAATTTCATATACAGAAATCAATAACTTAGTAACATCGTAATATACGTATGCATAGAACAATAACATTATATGGGTAGATGTATACATGAAAAACACTTGGTGCATAATATAGCATAATCAATTAGCCTGACAGCTGGCAGCCAAAGGAATAATAAAAAAATTTATATGTAACATATCTTGGTACGGAGTTGGTAGGCATGTAACTACATCCTTAATGCCCGACGCGTTTCTGTGTGAGATACACTTCTTCAGGGGTGGATGTGGTGGGGTATCTATAAAAATTGTATAAATTAAAAAAATTAATCCTAATGTAGATAAGTACAGCGGGTGAAAAACTGATGGTGTGGTATGCCCTAGGTACTTACATGCCCGTGCGTAGCGACGGTATGCAGAATAGGCAAAACCGGAGACGTGGGAATGGTCCGTCCCGGGAGCTGAGGTGATGGAACACCCCATGTCCAAGGAATAGCACATGCAGAAACCCCCAGAAAAAACGCAGGCCTCTTGTGATGAAGGTATAAACAGTGATGGAATCCAACAAGAATGTGAATGAGACCTAGTAATGAGGTAAAAAATATATGTAAGGAGGTGACCAGTGGTGGTGGTGGTGGATAACTAGAAAATAAAAAATATGTGTAAGTGTGGTGTGTAAAGCCGGTGGTGGTATGAACCACCGCATCACCAAGGATAGGTGACTAGTGGAAAGCAGAAAAGAAAGGAAACAGGAAAAAACGTGTGCTGAGAGGTGCTGTCCATAGGCATGTAAGTACCGGCATGTAAGTACCTAGGGCAAACCACACCATCAGTTTTTCACCCGCTGTACTTATCTACATTAGGATTAATTTTTTTAATTTATACAATTTTTATAGATACCCCACCACATCCGCCCCTGAAGAAGTGTATCTCACACAGAAACGCGTCGGTCATTAAGGATGTAGTTACATGCCTACCAACTCCGTACCAAGATATGTTACATATAAATTTTTTTATTATTCCTTTGGCTGCCAGCTGTCAGGCTAATTGATTATGCTATATTATGCACCAAGTGTTTTTCATGTATACATCTACCCATATGATGTTATTGTTCTATGCATACGTATATTACGATGTTACTAAGTTATTGATTTCTGTATATGAAATTTACTATTACTCAGCAATTTGAATCGAGTATGCATATGTACATTATGAGAATACTTCATTATATGCTTTTCCATATGATGTTTATCATCCATATGTATTATACTTTTTTATATAATTTTTATTCCAATAAAACTGACCACGTTTTCTACACCAAGTCTACCACCTCATTTAAAGTCCCAAATTTCCTTTTTGTTCTACTGAATCCGGGATGTTAAAGTCCCAACTCCCCTTATTTGATATATATATATATATATATATATATATATATATATATATATATATATATATATAGTTAGTCTAGTATAGATAATATGTATATATAGCATAGACTATATACTATATATTCAGTGTATACTCTATATGCAGTCAGTGCAGGTAGTGTATATATATATATATATAGATAGATAGATAGATAGATAGATAGATAGATAGATAGATAGATAGATAGATAGATAGATAGATAGATAGATATAGATATATAGATACATAGATATAGATATATATATATCTATATATATATATATATATATATATACTATACTATACATTCAGTGTAGCCTATATATTATATATACAGTGCATTCGGTGGTGTAACGTATATAATACACTTCAGGCGGTGTATTTATATTTTTATATATATATATATATATATATATATATATATAGACACACAGCACACAGTCTAATATATATTTGGTGGTGTATAGTTTCCATTACACTTCAGGTGGTGTACACAGTATATAATACAGTGCAGCCATTGTACAGTTCTAATACACTTCAGGCGGTGTATTAATATATATATATAGATAGATAGATAGATAGATAGATAGATAGATAGATAGATAGATAGATAGATAGATAGATAGATAGATAGATAGATAGATAGATAGATATAGATAGATATATCTATCTATATATATATATATAGTGGATATAAAAAGTCTACACACCCTGTTAAAATGTCAGGTTTCTGTGATGCAAAAAAAAGGAGACAAAGATAAATCATTTCAGAACTTTTTCCACCTTTAATGTGACCTATAAACTGCACAACTCAAAAACAAACTGAAATCTTTTAGGGGAGGAAGTAAAAATAAAAAAACTAAAATAATGTGGTTGCATAAGTGTGCACACCCTCCTATAACTGGGGATGTAGCTGTGTTCAGAATTAAGCAATCACATTCAGACTAATGTTAAATAGGAGCCAGTACACACCTGCCATCATTTAAAGCTCCTCTGATTAACCCCAAATAAAGTTCAGCTGTTCTAGTAGGTCCTTCCTGACATTTTCTTAGCCACATCCTACAGCAAAAGCCATGGTCCACAGAGACCTTCCAAAGCATCAGAGGGATCTCATTGTTAAAAGGTATCAGTCAGGAGAAGAGTACATACGAATTTCCAAGGCATTAGATATACCATGGAACACAGTGAAGACAGTCATCATCAGGTGGAGAAAATATGGCACAACAGTGACATTGCTGTAATGGAAATTTGTAAGTTGTGTATATAATTGTATTCTATTTTGTATGTATTGCACACTGCCCTCACTGTACACACGGCACTAATAATGTTTTCAGTATATGTTTACATTCCTTTGAGTCCTGATTAGACTTAGCCTGCCTATGTAACGCCCCTTGTTACCATAAATGTACAATTGCAATTTTAATGTGATACCTACGTAATCATGTGTATAAAAACCTTCAATTGCGTCATAATAAAGCAGAACAGTTATTTGGAAAGATGCTGAGCGTATCTTTTGTGTCTGTTCCCTAATGCAGTAGTTATTAATTTGGAACCACTAATCAGTATGAGGATAGGAGTTGCCTATCATCAAAATGTCCAACTCACGTGGCGCGCTTTGCCTAGGAGGGGCTTTACAGGTGACCCTGAATATCCGAAACGAGGAGCTTGAGATGATCCGGGAATTTCTGATAATTAGCCGGCTGAGGTAAGCCTTTTGCTTACATTTGAGTTATCAGACTTCCTTGATCAGTAAGGCATTTTCAGGACAAAGGGTACCCATTTTACTCCCCTTAATCGAACTGTATTGATTGGTGGTTATATGTTATGTTGTCACTGTCTACTGTCCATCGGAGTGTTATAGATAAGAAAGGGAAGAATAGTGCTGTTGACAGGTATCTAATAGGTATCTAATGCCCTGTACACACGGTCGGACATTGTTCGGACATTCCGACAACAAAATCCATCGGATTTTTTCCGACGGATGTTGGCTCAAACTTGTCTTGCATACACACGATTACACACAAAGTTGGTCGGAAATTCCGAATGTCAAGAACGCGGTGATGTACAACACGTACGACGAGCCGAGAAAAATTAAAATCAATAGCCAGTGCTGCTCTTCTGCTTGATTCTGAGCACGCGTGGCACTTTGTGCGTTAGAATTGTGTACACACGATCGGAATTTCTGACAACGGATTTTGTTCTCTGAAAATTTTATAGCCAGCTCTCAAACTTTGTGTGTCGGAAATTCCTATGGAAAATGTGTGATGGGGCCTACACACGGTCGAAATTTCCGACAACAAGGTCCTATCACACATTTTCCATTGGAAAATCCTATTGTGTGTACAGGGCATTACAGTTTCTAATACAGTGCAGGCGGTGTACGCAGTATCTAATACAGTGTGTACAGTTTCTAATACACTTCAGGCGGTGTATTAATATATATATATATATATATATATATATATATATATATATATATATATATATATATATATATATATATATATATATATATATATATATACAGTATAGTACTCTGCATTCAGTGTAGCCTATATATACAGTGCATTCAGTGGTGTACTGTTTCTAATACACTTCAGGTGGTGTACACAGTATATAATAAAGTGTAGTGTGGCATTACAAAAAAAAATCATGTCCGGAAGGCCATCAAGGAAAAGCAGATACTCACAGGCCACTAAAAGAGGGCAAGCAGCCTGTGTGCCTACAGTCAACAGTGGTGGTTGTAGACATGGTGCATCCTCTGCAGGTGACCGTGGGGCACGGTTGTCCTTTTTTTCTGCTACTGGCCATGTTATTGAGCCACAAAATAGAGAAGAGTTGGTGGAGTAGATAAAGAAGCCATCCTCATCTTCTGTCACCCAGGCTCAGAGTAGTTTGTCTTCCAACGCAGCTGCAAAAGCAGCCTATTCCACCGGCTCCTTGTCCACAGTCACTCCTTCCGTAGCCCCACCATCATGCGCGGAGGAGTCCCCAGAATTATTCGACCACAGTGTCGGTTTCTTGCTGCTGGAGGATGCGCAGTGATTTGAAGGCTCCGATGTTGGTTTCCAGGTTGAGGAAGGCAGTAATGTGAGCCTAGAGAGAGGGGGTGCCACAGGAGGACAAGAAACTGGCCGTCATGTTCCCCCAGCTGCAACATACTGCCATGTTTGCTCCAGTGATGAGGAGGGAGGGGATGATGAGGTCCCTGACTGTACTTGGGTGCCTGAGAGAAGAGAGGAGGAAAGTGAGGAGGAGGCACAACTCCAATGAGGCAGAATGTCCTCCAGGGGGCAGCTTAAGGGCAGCCACCCTATTGCATCACACCGCAGAGCTCCACAGGTGCAGGGCACTGCTGACTCCCTGCTGACTTTTAAAAGACATATGTGCAGCAGATCGCACCGTTGCCATTTGCAACCCATGTCTGAAGCGGATCAAGCGAAGACAGAACAGCAGCCGCTTGGGCACCACGTGCTTGACCAGACATATGATGACTTGCCATGCAGTCCATTGGCAACAGCACTTGAAAAACCCACATCATAGAAAAAGGCGGACTTCTCCTAGCTCTTCATCAGGTTGCTCCAACTCTACTATACCTCCAGTCCTCTCAAAAACTTGCACTGAGAGGAATGAAGGTATAGCAATAGGTGTCACAAGTACTTGAAGCCAATCTGCTAGTTGCTGAACCGTAAAAAGAAATTCAGTCCCAGCCATCCACATGCTCAGCATCTAAATTCTAGCTTGGCCGAATTGCTAGCACTGCAACTACTGCCTTTTCAGCTGGTAGACTGCCCCTTTCGTGAATTTGTGGAATGTGCTGTACCACAGTGGCAGGTTCCAAAACTGCATTTTTCACGTAAGGCCATTCCGGCTCTCTACCGACATATGGAAGGCAATGTTTTGGCCTCGTTGGACAGGGCAGTCAGCAGTAAGGTTCATATTACCGCTGACTCATGGTCCAGCAGGCATGGGCAGGGATGTTACCTTTCCTTCACGGCGCACTGGGTAACTCTGCTGGCAGCTGGGAAGGATGCAGGACAGGGTTCAGTGTCGGAGCTTGTTTTGCCACCACGCCTCCCAAAAGCTGGTGGTGATTCTGCCACAACATCTGTATGCTCCCCTCCTCTTCTTCTTCCTCTATGGCCTCTTCTGCAGAATTGTCCTCTGAACCAGCAGTGCTCCCTAAGCGCTCAAGGGGCTATGCAAGCAGTCAGGCTAAAAGATGCCATGCGGTGCTTGAGTTGGTCTGCCTAGGGGACAGGAGCCATACTTACGCAGAGATTCTGTCAGCTCTGCAGGGGCAGCCTCAGAGGTGGTTGACGCCATGCCAGCTTTAGCCAGGATTGTTTGTATGGGACAATGGCACCAACCTTCTCTCCAGCCTCCGACAGGGACACTTGACCCACGGTCCATATTTGGCATACATCCCGAATTTGGTGGTGCAGCGTTTCTTTACCAGGTACCCAGGCTTACAAGATCTCCTGAGGCAGGCCAGAAAAGTCTGTGGTCATTTCTGCCGGTCAAACAATGCCAGTGCTCGGCTGGCTGACATTCAAAGGGAATGCAACCTGCCCACCAACCGCCTCATTTGTGACATGCCCACCAGGTGGAACTCAACGTTGGCAATGCTGCAGCCGCTGCACACACAGCAGAAGGCCATCAATCAGTACCTGTACTGGTATGGCACCAGGCCAGGGTCATGGGAGCTTGGCATCTTTTCGCCACGCCAGTGGCTACTGACTAAGGATGCATGCACTGTCCTGTCACCATTTGAGGAGGCCATAAGGATGGTGAGCAGCCACAATGCATGCATCAGTGTCACTGTCCTCCTAGTCTTCCTGCTGGAGCACATGCTTCGTGGAATAATGGACAGGGTACTTGAGGCAGAACAATGGGGTGAAGAGGAGGACTTCTTTCCTCTCAAGGCCCCCTTTATCCAGATAGCATTCCTGCGGGCCTGCCAAACACACAGGAAGAAGAAGAGGGGGAGGAGGGTGTCAGCATGGATGTAGAGGATAACACTCAGAAGCAGTCTTCAAGGGATGGTTTTCAGTCCCCAGAAAATCCAAGGAGTTGTACGTGGCTGGGAGGAGGTAGTTACGGATAATGTGATCCTTAGTGACCCAGAGGACTCAGAATCGAATACCTCTTCAAACTTACGCTGCATGGCCTCCCTGATTCTGCAAAGCCTGCGAAAGGACCCTAGGATTCGTGGTATCAAGGAGAGGGGTCATTACTGGCTGGCAACCCTTCTTGATCCACGTTACAAGGGTAAAGTTGCAGAACTCATCCTGCCTTCGCAGAGGATGAAACATCTTCAGGAGGCCTTAAAGAAAAGTTTGTGTAACTCATTTCCAGACCCTGGGAGGTCACCATTTCCTGGTGCTGGACAACATGTTTCTGAGGCTTCGTTGGGTCAGAGGAAGAGCGGTGGAGAAGGTGGCTGGCTGACCGATGCCTTTTAACAATTGTTCAGTCCTCAGCGCCAAGGTCTGATAGGTTAAAGCAACCATCGCCAGCGTCTGCATTATATGGTGCAGGAATATCTAGGGGCACGACCAAACTTGGAGACCTTTCCAACGGAGCATACACTAGGTTACTGGGTCTTGAGGATGGACCACTGGCCAGAACTTGCTCAATATGCCAGCGAGCTACTGGCCTGTCCTGCATCCAGCATGCTTTCTGAACGCACATTCAGTGCTGCTGGAGGGTTTGTAATGGATCAAAGAGTGCGTCTGTCCACAGACTCTGTTCATAGGCTCACATTTATAAAAATGGAAGATAATGGTATGGGTAGGTGACAGTAAATGAAAAAAATAAAAAAAGTAAATCAGTCTTGGATCAGCAGCTATCAAGCACCTGATGCTGATGTAACTGCTTGAATTTGCTATGGATCTGGAATCCCTTGAAGACTGCCTATGCTGCCTATCCTATTCCTCCTCAATCATGATGATGCTAGCTTCTAAAAATATTTTTGGTTTAAGGCACCACCACCACTCAAGGCCCAATTTTTCAGCCCCTGTTCAGCAGGGGCATGTAATTACAATTTTTGAAATAATATCTAACAGCAGGGCCCATTCCTGCGCCCAACAAGAGAAACTGAGGGGTACAGTGGGCACCACCAACACCTAAGGCCCAATTTTTCTGCAGAGTATATACTGCAGTTCAGAGTATAAAGTGCCTGGGGGCCTGGGGAACCCCCACATCATTTATTTTTTTGGCGGTGAGTGAAAAATTTAAGGGGTAATAGGTACCCATGTATCTATTACCCAAAGATTGGCTGTGAACTTTGTCATTATCATGCATAATAAAATGCTAAGGTGCTACTTATTATTTTTATCATGTTATCTCCGTTATTCAATGTATATCTCTTTGGAATCCATTATCTTATCATGTGATTTTACATTTTTATATTCTTAGCTGTGCTTCACTTAAAGTCCCAACCTATTCCTTCAATTGATGTTGTATAACAATAGGGATGGAGGCAAATGAACCTACCCATTCATTGCCTCATTTAAAGTCCCAAAAGCCCCCTTCCCCCTTTCTTTTCTGCAATGCGATTGGAATTTTCGTCGGAAAAGCCTTGGATGGTTTTTCCGATGGAATTCCGCTCAAGCTTGCCTTGCATACACATGGTCACACCAAATTCCGACCGTCAAGAACGCGGTGACGTACAACACGTACGACGGCACTATAAAAGGGAAGTTTAATAGCCAGTGCGCCACCATTTGGGCTCCTTCTGCTAATCTCGTGTTTATCTTGTGTTAGTAGAAGTTTGGTGAGAGACGATTCACGCTTTTCAGCCTCGTGCTTTTCAGATCGTTACTGCTCTTCAGTTTGTGCTTGTGGATTTGTACCTGGTTTTCAGTGCGTGTAGTCAGTTCATATCTGTTTTTCAGTGCGTTCTTGTCCGCCCATTTCTGATTTTCAGCTCGCTCTTCACAGGCCTTTCTGTTCTTCAATGCGTTCTGTTACTTTATTATGAGCAGCCGACCGTTTTGAAGCCATGTTGCGGGTACGTGCTCGTCGTAGTTTTCGTGCTATGCAGGGGCTTGGTGTTGGGGTTCTTGCTTTGACCCAAGTCAAGTCCATGAACAGGGCGGGGAGGAGTTCATGGACCAAGAATTGATTACTCCAGCATGACCAATTCTCTCATATGCCTTTGCTGTGTGAGATCCAGGAAAATAACCCTGATGATTTCAGGAATTTTCTCCGGGTGACGGACCCATTTTTCACCATCTGTTGACTTTGCTGTCCCCTTATATTACAAAGCAGGACACCGGCATGCGGCAAGCCATCACTCCCGAGTAGAGGCTTGTTGCCATGTTGCGGTACTTGGCGACGGGGAGAAGTCTGCAGGACCTCAAGTTCTCGACAAGGCATCTCCCCCCAGGCTCTGGGGATCAATATTCCAGAGACCTGTTCTGTCATCATACACGTCCTGCAGAAGGACTATATTAGGGTAAGTTTTCTCATTTAACATCACATTTTATGTATTTAATGTTAATGTTTTGTATTTCTTTCATCATTCCCTAATTACCATGATTGTAATATGCTGTGAATGTCCCCTTTGTGCCCATGCATACTGTAAGCTTTTAATGCTCCTTTTTTGGCCTACATGCATATTTGCCTTCACTAACCTCCCCAGCATGCTATCCTGGGCCCATATACACCTAGCCTAGTCACTTAGCAATGTAGTTTGTCAGCTCCATAGTAGTGCTTTACCCTAAACACCCCCTAAAATGTGGCCAAAATGTTATTGTTGTCCTTAAATTCAGGCATAGTGCCAGAGGCTTTGGGGGTCCCAAACTCATTTATAACTCTCCCACCCTAAAATTTTTCCAATGGGCCATCAGAGGGGGTGAGAAATCTGATAAGTGGACCTTATATTTTTGTCTATAATACTCCTTAAAATAAATGTTATACTGATGTTGGCCAAGAATGTTTGTGTCTAATCTGCTTGCAATGTTATGTGCAAAAGTACTAACATTTTTTTTTCTTTTTTGACTCCACAGTTTCCTTCAACGCCACAGGAATGGCAGACTGTGGCATCCCAGGTTGCCCAGGGAAACACGTCCACATCGTCTCACCACCCCACTCGGGGTCATACTATTTTAATTATAAGGGTTTCAATAGTATCGTGTTGATGGTGGTGGTGTCGGCGACATATGAGTTTTTATATGTGGATGTGAGGAAGAATGGCCGGATGTTGGATGGTGGAGTCTTCACCCAGACCGAGTTTTACCGACGTCTCCAGAGTGGTGGCTTGGGATTGCCACCTGCAGAAGAGAACGTTGAAGGACTCCCATTTGATTTTATCGCTGATGAAGCATTTGGTCTGGGTGATCACCTGATGAGGCCATTCCCCCAGAGGACCTTCACCCTGGAGAAGAGGGTTTTTAATTACTGGCTGGCCAGAGCCAGAAGAGTCGTGGAGAATGCCTTTGGGATAATGGCCAGCCGGTTCCGCCTATTTCTTACGGCTATTAATATGGCGGCGTACAAACTGAACCACATAGTTTTAGCATGCTGCATACTTCAAAACTTTTTAAAGAGAAATGCTCCGAATTATGTTCCCTCAGTTGGGCCTGAGGCTGGACTTCCAGAAAATCCAATGAAGGCCCTGGAAGCTGGCCGTCCTGGCTTGCCCCCCCAAAGCGCCCGTGAAATGCGTCAAAAATATGTGGATTATTTTACAGGTAGGGGGGCCCATGCTATGGCAGCAAATTTGTAACTATTTTCTATTTGAAAAAAAAAATTTATCTGATAAAATCTTGATTTTGATTTACTGCTTGTGTTTCTTTTAGCTGTCTCCTAGGTTCTCCTAGTGCACTTGTAGTGCCAAGTGGTTTTTCCATTATTAAATAACACCCCTTGTCACTGTAAACACCTACTGGTATTGAGCATTGAAAGAAGAAGCCACACATTGTTGAGTATAAAACCTTTTACTCCGTGCACATTCACATGTGCGTTGTAAAACATTTTTGGGTAAAAAAAACAACATCTTGGTTTTATAAAGTTTTACCTTGAACATTTTTTTTTAGTAAATAAACAGGCATGTTTCAAAACATAACATACACAACTCAGGAACTTACAAAGTTCAACATTGAAAAACTGAAGGCAATATCAGATAATATAGTGTCAAAAATGTGTTGATCTTGCCTTCATCAGATGGGGTGATGTCACCCCTGTAAAAGCCAAATTTTGAAGATGCACACAAATTGGGAGTCAAACTGGGGATTTCCCTCCTGATCCCATGCCTAATGTCAACATGTGCTATCTCCGATCATGGTGGATCAATGGACGTGTTTTGGGGTGCAACCACTTCCTCTCACCTACTTGAGTTGCAAGGAAGGGGTTGCAACCACAAAGAGCGTACATTGATATCCCCTGATGGCAGATAGCACATGTTGACACACTGTGTGCATCTTCAAAACTTGGCTTTTAAAATGTGAACAAAATTTTTAAAAATTGGTCCAAAAATTATAAAATGGTGTCATTTTGTTGTAATTTAGATTCTCCCTAATACATCAATCATGTTCTTCAGTTTTTGTTCAACCTCATTAGTTTTTTGCTTTATGATGTCTAAATCCCGACTACACACCATTATCTCCTGGATTATGATTTGTGCACTTGCACTGGTGAAATAAGTAGATTGTTCTTCCACAACATGCGCATCACCTAAAAGAAAAAATACACACCATGTATTATAAATATGCAGGCATACCTCTATTACCTGAATCTGTGGTGTCAGAAACTCACCTGTATTCCACCACTCCTTCCTCCACATCCCGAGGTTGTGGTGTCCTCTGTTCCCCTTCTTCGGGAGGTGGGGGGTCCCTGGTGTCCTCAGACGTCCCGAGTCTTTTCTCCCCTATGAGAATGAAACAAAAGGTATACTTAGCATATCGATATTTGAGGCCAGAAATAGGAATATGAAACATTGCTTGGTGTGGTACAATTGTCTTTTTTGGCAGAGTTCCAAGCTGAAGACATGATTTTTTCCCTTACCAAAGCTGGAATATTTACCTTTTTTGGACAAGTTTCACACATGGCAACACCCCTAGTATCCACTGGAGCACCTGTGTGGATCACCCTAAAAAATGTGCTCTGGTGTCTCACACTAGTGCTCCTGAGTCCAGATGTGTAAACTGAGTGTCCTCTCCTTACATTACACTGAATCAAGTTTGCAATTCATTCTAGTTTCAAACACATCTAGACAACAATGCCCTAAACTCCTTTTAATACAAATTAGCATGACCAAATGTAGTTAACCCTGTATCTGTCAAAAACATTGTATTTAGTTGGCAAACAAACGATGTTTACTGCGACCGATTACTGTGCCCATGAACATGAAAGTAGCCATTTAAAACTGTACAACAGTAAAGAAAAGCACATGGAGCAGCATGCAAGTAATAATAAGAATAGGAACACACGACAACTATTTACTTTTTAGAAGCACATTCTTGATCCTTCTGTACTGATCCTGCTCCCTCAATTTCAGGTCTGACCAGCGTTTCCTTAATTGCTCCTTGGATCGTCGTACCCCAAAATTCCTGTGCAGACTTCTCACAACTTTAGACATGATCTTGCCCTTTCTCACATTTGGGTTTAGGTAAGCTCCATACTTCCCATCATAGTCGGCCCTCTTCAAGATGTCCACCATCTTTACAAAGGCCATATTTGAGGCCTTAAATGTCCTGCAGGATTGTGACGTTTCTGGCTCCGGCTTTCCTCCTCGTTACTGCTATTAGGCACCTGCTGTGTCTCCGCCATGTTCCTCTTCCACTGTGATGAAAGAGAAGGCTCGGGGAATATTCTAGAAAAAACATCAGGGGCGGAGTTTCACACATGCGCAGTGTATATAAAGCTAACACGCGCGTGTCGTACCTAACGTTATAATGAAGGTAACATTTTAACTTGGGACATCAGTGGCCTATACTGATTCAAGATTGAGGCCTATATTGGGATAAGATTAGGAGAGTTTAGCCTGATATTAGTGTTTTTTTCTTGTGTTTTGTTGTGCAGTAAATATGAAACAATTCAAAGACCCTGAATTCATGGGCCAGTTCATAGACAGATACAGGGATATGAGAAATTTGTGGGAGGTTAAAAACCCTTTATATCGAAATAAACCAGCTAGGAAGGCATCGCTGGAGAAACTGCTGCAATTTGTGAAGACACAGGTCCCCGACGCAGACATCGAGTTTGTGAATAAGAAAATTGGTAGCTTGAGAAGCACATATAGGAAGGTCCAGGCTTCCATGAAATCAGGAGCAGCAGCAAAGGATGTGTATGTACCCAGTCTGTGGTACTACAACAGGATGCGGTTTCTGGAAGACCAGATTGAAGCCAAGGAATCACTTTCTACACTTCCATCCAGCCTTCCCTCAACCCCAGCTGAGGCTTCCGAGGACCAACCTGGGCCTTCCATCCTGGAAGAAGTTGAGGAGCCCAGCTGGAGCCAGGTATAGTATTTTTAAACATATTTATTGTCCGAAAATTAGTGTTGTTAACTAGATGTTATTTTTAATAACAAATTAATGATTTAACAAAAAGTGTTTTACATATCAATAGACAGTAGGGGCCAAAAATGATTGGGACAAGAATGAAAAATGCTGGGCTCAGAATGATAGTCTTTTCTATTTATTAACATTCAATTTGCAACAGTAATGAGCTGAAAATTGTGTGTGATTGATGAACCAAAAACTAAAAATAAACTAAACTAAAACCTTTTCATACACAGGAAGACCTCAGCCTGGATGAGGCTCTGGAATGTGGCAGACAGGAGGAGGCGAGGGTAAGTGGCAGACAGGAGGTGGCCAGGCCCGGTAGCCTCATCCAATCCCAGGTGCCTCCCCTCCGCCTTACAACAAAAACGGCCAGGAAGGGGAGTAATGTAGAGGAGGCAGCACTGGGCCTCATTAAGGAGGCTAATGCGGCCCTGAAAACACCCCCCAACGCTGAAGAGGCCTATGGCTGCTATGTAGCTGCAAAATTGCAGCAAATGGAAGAGGGCCAATGCCTCATCTGTGAGAATTTTTTTTTTCAGGCCCTTCAGAAGGGGTTGAGGGGCCAATTGACTAATAACATGCACTTATGTGCGCTCGCCCATCCTCCTCCTCCTTTTCCTGCCACAAGTCCACCTCCAGAGCCACAGCCTCCAAGGAAGGCTACAGGGAAGGCTTCAGGGAAGGCTGCAGGGAAGTGTGGAGGGAAGGCTGCAAGGAAGACATGAAAGCGATGGCCTGGGTTCAGTCTGGTCTGACAGCAGACGCAGGCTGTGGTAGTACCACAGCCTGGGGACATATATGTCCTCTGCTGCTGTTCCTGATCTCTGGGAGTCCTGGACCAGATTGTGCTCCCTATTATATGGACTTCTCAGGCTACTCATTTTTTTTTACAAAGAGTGTGCCCTGGGGTACAAATGCTTCGCAAATTCAAGCAGTTTCTCCAGCATTGCCTTCCTCTTTATTTTGTTATGAGGCAGAATAAATGGATATTTTTTATATGAAAATACTTGCCTGTGTGTTTTTCTTCAAATAGGACAGTTCGTTTGTGAGTAGGCAGGTACATTTCAAAAATACAATGTCAAATTTACAAGGGACACCAACCTCCTTGAGCTTTAAAAATACAAGATAATGTTGTTGTGGAAACTTGACACACAAAAAAAAAAAATTATGGAGATCACTAGAAAATAATTTAAAAATAATCCAACAAAAAAGGAGATCTTGATTAAAAAAAAATGACTATAAAAAATTATTCTAAACATTATTATGGAGATCTGGCTTTAAAAACAAAAAAGATTATTCAGGAGATCACGAGAAATAATAAAGAAATCCGTTTTTCAGAACTCTGTGTGAATATCAGCAGCAAAACAAATTCATTATTTTAGCATTATAAAGAACATAAGAATGTGTTGCATTAAAAGATACAATAATTTGCAGCATGACGAATGTGCTATCTCCATTACGAAAGTTAGTTTTACCAGACCGAGCGCTTCCGTCTCGTACTTGATTCTGCGCATGCGTCATTTTTTGCTCGTTGAAATTGCATACAGACGAACCGAATTTCAGATAGGAACTTTTTCCGTCCGAAAAATAGAGAATCTGCTCTCAATCTTTTGCTGGCGGAAATGCCGCCAGCAAAAGTACGATGGAACATACACACGGTCGGAATTTCAGACCAAAAGCTCACATCGGAGTTTTGCTGGCGGCATTTACGATTGTGTGTATGGGGCATTAGGGCTGGAAGCACAAAAGCTAAGGTAGCATATGGATTGTTACTGTTACAGGTTATAGACACTGCATTATGACTTCTGCCTGACATTCTGGATTATCAGTTTTTAATTCCTCTATTACTGATGTATTTTCACTGGAGATGCCTGGGCCCCACATCCCCAGGAGCTGCGATGTGTGGTGTAGACCCCTCCCTCCTATGGTTCTGGGATGGTGGGCAGGAATCTCGCACATCGACACCAGGCCCAGCGCACCGGACGTGTGCACGCCGTTGTGCTATTCTCTCCATCAGCATTCAACACGGGTGAAGGATTTGAGCGCCAATTGCCGAGTGATGCTAGGCGTCCAGGCACTGGGGCTGCCTCTTCCCCCCTCTCTATAATGCAGCATGACGTTGGCGGCGTACCGTGGCTAACTGTGACCATTAAGACTACACGCGAGTGGAGCACACATCCCTCCTCACTCTCTAGACACATTGGCCCTCATGATTTTCCTTGAGATTTCAGGTAAACATTTTTCTCATATTGCGGTTCACTCACTGAGTTATTTAATCAATCCATTTATCCCCCACATCCACACCCACCCTGGTTGGATATGTGAGTTACATTATCTAGTATGTTTTTCCACCTGGCTTGGACAGTATCTGCCCAAGGTTAGTTCCACACACTATACCATTCACATATTCTTTTATTTTGACAGTATATTCACTGGAGCTGACACACACTTTCAATCATTAACAGGGGACTACACCATCACTGATGTTTTTCACGTCATGTCTTTGGGCCTCAGTGTGGCCACGGCATTGCGGCCTCAGCTCCCGTGGGATGTTTGTTTCTCCATGGCACCTCCAGCTGTTAATAACATCCCTAATTATATACCCACTCTACTTGTAGGTAAGAGCGTTTGGTAAAAACCCTTTTCACCCTCGCTCTTTTTCTCCTCCGTGTCCAGCATTTGTTCATTCTGTAATTTTCTCTTTTTTATTAACAGACCTTTGAACATGTAACTGCTTCTGATGAGTGGATAATCTCCACGAGACGCGTAGAGCTTAACCTTATGCTACACCACACAATCATTGGATTTTGAGATTCCATAATATGAATGATATGAAATTTTACCAACAACTAATATTATGATTAACAGAATTATGTTGTCCATGAATTTGAATACTTGTACTAACCTATATACCGATGTACCGATAACTCAACACACAGCCATTAATGTCTAAAACGCTGGCAACAAAAGTTAGTACAACCCTAAGTGAAAATGTCCACATTGGGCCTAAAGTGTCAATATTTTGTGTGGACACCATTATTTCAAGTACTTAACCCTCTTGGGCATGGAGTTCACCAAAGCTTCACAGGTTGCCACTGGAGTCCTCTTCCACTCCTCCATGACGACATCACTGAGCTGGTGGATGTTAGAGACCTTGCACTCCTCCCCCTTCTGTTTAAAGATGCCCCACAGATGCTCAATAGGGGTTTAGGACTGGAGACATGCTTGGCCAGTCCATCACCTTTACCCTCAGCTTCTTTAGCAAGGCAGTGATCATCTTGGAGGTGTGTTTGGGGTCGTTATCATGTTGGAATACTGCCCTGCGGCCCAGTCTCCAAAGGGAGGGAATCATGCTCTGCTTCAGTATGTCACAGTACATGTTGGCATTCATTGTTCCCTCAATGAACTGTAGCTCCCCAGTGCCGGCAGCACTCATGCAGCCACAGACTATGACACTCCCACCACCATGCTTGACTGTAGGCAAGACACACTTTTTTTTCCTCCTCGCCTGGTTGCCACAACGAACGCTTGACACCATCTGAACCAAATAAGTTCTTGGTCTCATCAGACCACAGGACATGGTTCCAGTAATCCTTGTCTTAGTCTACTTGTCTTCAGCAAACTGTTTGCGGGCTTTCTTGTGTATCGTCTTTAGAAGAGGCTTCCTTCTGGGATGACAGCAATGTAGACCAATTTGATTAAATGTGCAGCGCATGGTCTGAGCACTGACAGGCTGACCCCCCCACCCCTTCAACCTCTGCAGCAATGCTGGCAGCACTCATACGTCTATTTCCCAAAGACAACCTCTGGCTATAACGCTGAGCAAGTGCACTAACTTCTTTGGTCGACCATGGTGAGGCCTGTTCTGAGTTAAACCTGTCCTGTTAAATCGCTGTGTGGTCTTGGCCACCATGCTGCAGCTCAGTTTCAGGGTCTTGGCAATCTTCTTATAGCCAAGGCCATCTTTATGTAGAGCAACAATTCTTTTTTTCAGATCCTCAGAGAGTTCTTTGCTATGAGGTGCCATGTTGAACTTCCAGTGACCAGTAGGAGAGAGAGAGCGATAACACCAAATTTAACACACCAGCTCCCCATTCACACCTGAGACCTTGTAACACTAATGAGTCACATGACACCGGGGAGGGAAAATGGCTAATTGGGCCCAATTTGGACATTTTCATGGACTTTTCATCCACTTATTGAAAGGATCCCTACCTCCATGTCTGTTCCTTTGGGTATCAGTTGACCTTGTCAAGTAATAGGGTGCTGTTGTTTGTCATTATGTTATTTAAATATTTTTGTAATAAAGATTCTTTTCTATATTCACAGCATCTTGGTTTGCCCACAAAGTCCGCTTTTTTTTTTTTTTTTTTTTTTTTTTTTTAGAGTTTTACTCTTTTGACCTTTCCAAATATTTATTATAATTTATAGGCAGATTCAAATCTTATCACCAGTTTTCTCCATTCTCCGTGTAGACTGTCGAGCCTTATTTCATTACACTTCCTTTCCCATTGGGTCTATAGTTCTTTGGTAATACTGAATTACTGTAAAGTATCTAAATTTACAATTCAGATATCGAAATGGTAAATTGAAGTCTGCCTCAACCCATTCACTGTGATTAAACACATTTTTCAAACAATATTGCAACAACCTAAAAATAACAAAATGCCATCCTGTTGAAATAGCATTTTGCTTCTAAAAATCATTAAATATGAATACTTTAACTGAGTTAATAACTCATTACAAAGGATACAGAGCAGTACTAAATTAATCAATAAAGGCTTGCAGCTTAACTCTCCAAGGATTAGTCATCGTCAAAACTGGATTAAATGCTTAAGTCTTTCATTATACCTAGGATAATTAGGCATTTTCTTGAGAGCAAATTAAACAGTTTGTAAATAATTAAACTCTCTAGAGAATTAACAAGCCATAACCTGAAGTAGTAACAATTCTTCTCATTCCATAGTGAAATATTCATGTTTATCACCTTTGGCGCCAGCTTTGACACCATCTCAGCTAACAGTGTAGTCAATTATGATTCCAGCCCACGTCATGTACATAAAACAGTTTGTTGTATTTTCAGCTATTACCCCAAAAACTCAACTTAAAAATTAAAATATAATATCTTCATAGGAGACTGTACAGGCCACTCCTGTTGCAGAGTAGAAAGCTACATTGGATGCCACTTTCAGCAAAACTGAAGACCCACTTTTTATTGTGCTGATCAATAAAGCCCTGTACACGCGATCGTATTTTCCGTAGACAAAACCGTGGACTTTTGTCCGAAGGGCACTGGGCAGGAACTTGTCTTGCATACAAACTGCAAGGAATTGTCGGCCAACAAACACGAACCTAGAGACGTACTATGTGGTTTTTCAGCTCTTTAGCGCCATCCTTTGGGCTACTTCTGCTAATTTCGTGTTAGTAGAAGTTTGGTGATTGTTGATTTGCGCTTTTCATTTCATGCTTTTCAGTCGGTATCTGAACGGCCGTTAGTCAACCAGCCATGTTGCGGAATCGGAGGAGATAACGTGTTATTTATTATTGGCCTTGGAGTTATTGCTTTGATGCAAGTCCAGTCCAGGAACAGGAGGAGATGGATTTCTTGGACCAAAAATTGGTTGCTTTATTAATCGTGACCAATTATGTCATATGCCTTTGCTGGAGCTCCAGGAGAATAATCCAGATCATTTTTGGAATTATCTCCAGATGACGGACCTTTGCTTTCACCAACTTTTGGCATTGTTGACCCCATTTATTAAGAAGCAGGACACGCTGCATGAGGCTTTTATTTTATTTTTTTGGTGAATAATGATTTTATTTGGTATATTTTCTATATTTTTGGATGCATAGAATGCACTTTTTGGTTAAGTTCTATTGGCAGATAGCATGTCTAATTTTAGTTGTTTTCTTTTTTTAATGCACGATAAAAAAAAATGTGGAAAATAATACTTGGTTATGTGTTTTACTTCAAATGACAGTTTGGGAGTAGGCAGTTACACTTTAAAAAATACAATGTAAAATTAACAAGGGACACCAACATAGTTGTATCTTTGATCTTAAAAACTACAGGATAATGGTGTTGTGGTAACTTGCACCAAAAAAAAATAAAAATAATAACAAGCATAATAATATTATTTTTGATATCTTTAAAAAAAAAAAGCCTTTGAAAATTTGTTTGCAATAACCCCATCAGTATCACCAGCAAAGCAGCTTCATTGATATCCCATTAAAGAAGAAGAGAATGTGCACTGCATTTCGAGATTTCATAATTTGCTGCATCACGAATGTTAATTCTCCATTACGAATGCTAGTTTACAAGACCGACCGCTTCTGGCTCAGCCTTGCTTCTGAGCATGTGTGTTTGTACTTTGGACTTTTGTCCAACAAACTTGTGTACACATGCTCGGAAAATCTGACAACAGACATTTGTCCGCGGAAAATTTTAAAGCCTGCCATTCAACATTTGTCCGCGGAAAATCCGACAACAATTGTCCGATGGAGCGTGCAAACGGTCGGATTTTCCGCCAACAGCCAGTCATCACACAATTCCCATTGGAAAATCCGATCATGTGTACAAGGCTTTAGAGAGAGTCTGGGAGCACAGAGAGTAAAGCGACCTCTGGGGAACCCATTAAATTTGTTATGTGCATTTTGTTGTATGCTTGGAAAAGTTCTGAACATTTTAAATAAGATCTACCACAAAAACTAAAACTTTCAAATATTAGCTGATGGCTGGAATAAAAAACTATATATAAAGTATGCTTGGTGTCTTTGGGGCAAAAGGGACAGGTGTTAGAGTTACATTATACTTTTTGAAAACTTTGATATCTATTTTTTTACTTATTTTACTTAAAATACAGACTACCTCCTACTCTCAGGATAGGAAATACTGAGTTCAGCATTGAGGGACGTCAACCTTTATCTCTTTGTAGCTGTAGGAAATAATTGACATTATTAAAAATGTCTAAGCACTTGAGCAAAAATGTAACATATTAAAACTTACCAGCGCTTAGGGCTCATGCACCCACACATTTGCAGGTGCAAAAATTCTCTAGCCTAACATTCAGGGAATTTTCCCACACCTGGGGAGCTTCTCAGGGAATATGTCATATGCACATGAGCAGATACATGTTGATGCAAAAGGGGATTGGCGTTTACACGAGAACAAGCTCGTACAGTAATTTACTACTATGACTGACTGCATGCATCACCTGCGGCATGGAAAACAGCTGTGAATTTTACACTAGAGGACATTTCACCCACAACAATTTTTGTGCATGAGCCCTTAGATGTGGTGGCTGCATTCATTTTCTTTTTTCAGGCTAAGTGGATATTCAGCAAGAACTGAAAATACTTGCCGATTTTATCAGAAATGCAGGGTCCTTGTAATATACTGTAAATGAAAATAAAATATTTTTTTTTGTTTTTTTCCTTTCAAGCTATCCTATGTAAACTAAACTACAAAGTCCACATTCAACCGTGTAACAGAGATAGATTGGGACACAAGTTTGTAGTCCAAACTGGGGGAGCAGCCTAGTATGACAACCATGGCTCCCTCCATAATACAGTGAAGGAGTGAGCATAGCCATCCTAGGACAGGAACGGTGCTATTCTTAAGATCAACAGGTGAAAATAAAGGGGGAAAAAAAGGAAAACTTATGCAGCAACCACATCTAAGAACTGGTAAGATTCAATAAATTGCATTTGTTTTTGAATTTAGATACACTTTAAGACGGGGTCTCAAACTGGCGGCCCCCCAGCTGTTGCAAAACTACAAGTCCTATCGTGCCTCCGCCTGTGGACGTCATGCTTGTAACTATCAGCCTTGCAATACCTCATGGGACTTGTAGTTTCGCAAAACAGCTGGAGGGCTGCCTGTTTGAGACCCCCGCTTTAAGAACATATGGCCATGGGTTAGTAGTATGCTGGGACCACAGAAAGACCTCATGTATATACAGTATCTCACAAAAGTGAGTACACCCCTCACATTTTTGTAAATAGTTTATTATATCTTTTGATGTGACAATACTAAAGAAATGACACTTTGCTACAATGTAAAGTAGTGAGTGTACAGCTTGTATAACAGTGTAAATTTGCTGTCCCCTCAAAATAACTAAACACACAGCCTTTAATGTCTAAGACGCTGGCAACAAAAATGAGTACAACCCTAAGTAAAAATGTCCACTTCGGGCCCAAAGTGTAAATATTTTGTGTGGCCACCATTATTTTCCAGCACTGCCTTAACCCTCTTGGGCATGGAGTTCACCAGAGCTTCACAGGTTGCCACTGGAGTCCTCTTCCACTCCTCCATGACGACATCACGGAGCTGGTGGATATTAGAGACCTTGCGCTCCTCCACCTTCCATCTAAAGATGCCCCACAGATGTTCAATAGGGTTTAGGTCTGGAGACATGCTTGGCCAGTCCATCACCTTTACCCTCAGGTTCTTTAGCAAGGCAGTGGTCGTCTTATAGGTGTGTTTAGGGTTGTTATCATGTTGGGATACTGCCCTGCGGCCCAGTCTCCGAAGCAAGGGAATCATTCTCTGCTCTAAATATGTCACAGTACATGTTGGCATTCATGGTTCCCTCAATGAACTGTAGCTCACCAGTGCCGGCAGCACTCATGCAGCCCCAGACCATGACACTCCCACCACCATGCTAAACTGTAGGCAAGACACACTTGTCTTTGGACTCTTCACCTGGTTGCTGCCACACGTGCTTGACACCATCTGAACCAAATAAGCTTATCTTGGTATCATTAGACCACAGGACATGGTTCCAGTAATCCATGTCCTTAGTCCGCTTGTCTTCTGCTAACTGTTTACAGGCTTTCTTATGCATCATCTTTAGAAGAGGGTTCCTTCTGGAACGACAGTCATGCAGACCAATTTGATGCAGTGATGCGGCATATGGTCTGAGCACTGACAGGCTGACCCCCCACCCCTTCAACCTCTGCAGCAATGCTGGCAGCACTCATATGTCTATTTCCCAAAGACAACCTCTGGATATGACGCTGAGCACGTGCACTCTACTTCTTTGGTCGACCATGGCGAGGCTTGTTCTGAGTGGAACCTGTCCTGGTAAACTGCTGTATGGTCTTGACCACCATGCTGCAGCGCAGTTTCAGGGTCTTGGCAATCTTCTTATAGCCTAGGCCATCTTTATGTAGGGGAACAGTTCCTTTTTTTTTAGATCTTCAGAGAGTTCTTGAGGTGCCATGTTGAACTTCCGGTGACCAGAATGAGAGAGTGAGAGCGATAACCCCAAATTTAACACACCTGCTCCCCAGTAACACCTGAGACCTTATAACACTAATGAGTCACATCACACCGGGGAGGAAAAATGGCGAATTGGGCCCAGTTTGGACATTTTCACTAAGGGGTGTACTCACTTTTGTTGCCAGCGGTTTAGACATTAATGGCTGTGTGTTGAGTTATTTTGAGGGGACAGCAAATTTAGACTGTTATACAAGCTGTACGCTCACTACTTTACATGGTAGCAAAGTGTAATTTGTTCAGTGTTGTCACATGAAAAGATACAATAAAATATTTACATAAATGTGAGGGGTGTACTCACTTTTGTGAGATACTGTAGATGTCAGATCAATAAGTATGCAAAACACATCTATGTCAGCATTCAGAAACAAAATCAATGATTTATACATGCTTATTACTCTTAAAGCACCTCAAACACATTACCAAATGCCTTGTGAATGCATGCTCTGCACTTGACAAGAATTCCCATTAACAGCAATAAAAGAGAAAAAGCAGATGGAATGTGGCTGAATGGGAGGGGGGGTACTGTAAGAAGAAATGCCAGTCTTAATAACACTGTAAAATTGAATTCAAGTTTGAGCTGCTTCACTCAATCTCAAAGTGTCAAACTCGGAGAAATATAAAATACTTCTCTAATACATTCATAAACAAAATACTACTACTATGTTCAGAATTAGATTAGAGTGTAACTATCGAACATGTTTGCTTTTTGTTTTGTACATAAAGAAGGGTTCGATTTTATTGATTATTTTATGTTACGTTTTTCATACCATCTGATGCAAATTTCATAACTAATCCACCATTATCTGTCTGCAGACTACACAAACACTAAGAAAGTCATTTGTTAGTTACTGCAAGATGTCACAAGCCTAAGATCCCACCTCTGAATAAGGTCTATCCTGTTGATGTAATGCCTAAAGCTGGCCATGAATTATGCAAGTTTGGGCCAGTCCTGATGATCTGGCCAAAATTTGCACTGTAAATGACCCTGTTGCCACCCTCCCACTTGATTATTCGACTGATAAGTCAAAGAGCAGGACAGAAAACTTTCAGCGGAACAGCGGCTGTATCCAATCTAATACAAAAGCTGCAGTGGGAGATTTATCCATCTGCGCTGTTTAGCATGGATGGAGGAATTCAACATACATGATATTGCGTATAAAGGCAGGCCTCCCAATACTTTGCGTTTTTGAATTTGTCTATGCTGGAAAGACTTCTCTTGATTTCCTGTCCTGACAACCCCACCAAGAGGAGCACGGATGGCAATAAAAACCTGACAGTGGATCTAACACTTCACGCTTTGGCTGAAGCTGTGCTTTTAAAGCTAACGGCACCTTTAAGACCATGTTACACCCAAATTTAGCCCCCCCCGCCCTCATTCCCTCAGAAGCAGCTGTCAAATTTGAAATTGGTGGGGGGGGGCTCTAATTGCAAAATCGCACCATTCTTTTAAAGGGATGTTAAAATGAATAAATGACATGTTCCCTCTACCCACGGTTGTTCACAATGGAACACAAATGTGGTACTGCACTTGACGTCCATTGACTTAAAGTCTCTAACTGAAAGCCCGTACCTCAGTAAAGAAGCTGGAAGAAGAGTCTGCAGAGGCCTGACATTGCACCTGCAATCCACTGATGCAGGCTGATTTGCAAAAAATAAAAAATACATATTTTTGATACTTCAAATATATGTGCATGTATTCTTTTTTTGCAATGGTTAGTCTTTAAAAGAAATCTGTAGAAATGTGTAGTCCCTTTTTGCTGAATTCTGAATGTTAGTTGCTTGGATGTTACCCTGGTCCAACGGCCTTAGTATTTTATAAATCACACTCAGTTCTGGTTCAGCAAATCTTTTTCTTACATGTCTGTTAGAATATCCTCCAATAGCAGACTGCTAATGTCTGATCCACAATGGTCCCTATAAACTTTCTTTATGACAGGCCTCCTTTGTGATTTGTGTTTTATAAACAGAAAAAAAGAGGTGATAGATCAATGCCTATGTTTGTAAAACCTAATTTAAACTATAATGATATCTTAAACCTTTAGTGCGGTGTTTATGTACCATTTTATTCTATTTATTGTACAAAACAGTAAAACAAAAAAACTGCACAAATTGAACAAGTGAGTCATTTTTCACACTAAAATAAATGAAAGTTGAAATCCAAGCAGATTTAAAAATATAATTTGAACTAATTTTATGTTCATAAGAATTTATTTACACCTACATACCAGCAATCTGTACTTTAGCATTCCACAGTACAGTGCCTGCTGGAAGAGAAAACAATAACCAGTGTTCTGTTTTAGAACAAGGAGCATGTAGTGGACACTAATAATTGGCAATTGATCGGCACAATTCACAATCGTGTGTTCACAATGACACCCAGGCATCCTAACCAAATTGGTTTGTCCACAAAAAAAAAAAAAAACTGTCAGCTTCTGCTGACACAGTGCTTAAAGAGTTGCGGGATGAGCAAGAGTTTTCATTTACCCTGAAATTCCAGCAAAGTTTGGTAGAATTCAGTAAATTTCATCATTTTGGTGAAATGCTTTGGAGTAATTGGGAAAAGCACAATTAAGGGTAGAATGAACTTTAAATGGTTCCTGAAAGTAACGGAAGCTACCCTGTTTCCCCGAAAATAAGACCTAGCGTGATTGTCAGTGATGGCTGCAATATAAGCCCTACCCCCCAAATAAGCCCTACCCTGAAAATAAGATCTACAGGGACTTTAACTAGGGCTTATTTGGGGGGTAGGGCTTATATTGCAGCCATCAGCGACAATCACGCTAGGTCTTATTTTCGGGGAAACAGGGTATGTAAAGCACAGAACTATCAAATACAAACACCAGTACACGAAGACACCCATGCATTTTTTAGTGCATTTTCAGCTTTGCAGAAACACACTACAGTCTATTTAACATGGTTTCCTATGGATGCAGTTCACATCTATGCATTTTATGGAAAGGGCCAGGGACTTTTTTTGGTTTCCATAGAATTCAATGGATCAAAAGCGTGTATTGAAAAACGCAAAATGCATATGCAATATGCAAACTGCAACCTGCATAAGTGTGAATCAGGCCTTAGGGGGCATTTATAAACCCTCTCATAGTCATATGCCTGCTTTAAGGCTACTTTCACACTGAAAGCGCTGATTGTTTTAGCTAGCGGGGCACTTTTTATCCCCCAAAAAAGGGTAAAAAGTCCAGTTTTGCGGCACTTTCAAAGTGCTTCAAAAGCCTTGCCCATTCATTCCAATGAGCAGGGCAATTTGGGAGCACTAAATACAGCGCTTCCAACCTGCCCCAAAGAGGCTTCTTGCAGGACTTTTCGGAACGTCCCGCAAGCGCAGCGCCTCAGTGTGAAAAGACACACTGGAATGGATAGGAAGCAGTTTTCCGGCGCCTAGCAGAGGCTATTTCTAGCACTAAAGCCCCTGAAAACTGCCCCAGTGTGAAAGGGGTCTAAAACAATTAAATAAAAGATTTATAAAACATATTCATTTCCTTTTTTTTTACGGTACTAATGTTCTGAATAGTGGAGCTGGCCACAATTGTGGTATATAGCAAAGAGTAGAGTGGAGCCCTAAATGACATGAACTAAACTACTCTAAAGCCTTGTATTCACCATGAGAATATCGGACGAATAATCATCCTTTTTTTTTTGCATGCATGCATGCTAGTCTCATATCAAAAATTAAGAGGTTACTCAATTTATGAAAATTCTCGTATCACAGAACACAACTTTGGAAGTGATGTAATTTATTGTATTGTATTTTCGGACAAAAACTGTAGTGATCCAATGAAAATCATCCGATCTGGTATCATACAAGAACAATTTTCGTGTTTGTCCCTTCAGATAATTTCGGATGAACTGTCATGATCGGCTCTCGAAAGCTGTGTACTAACAATCAAATTATCGCATCACGATCGGTTCAAAGGCGTTGTTTTTCGTCTGATTTTCTGATCGTATGTACTAGGCTTTAATACACTCAAAAATACACCACACCCTCAAAGTAAAGAAAAAAAAAAGTGCATTGTGTTATTTTTATTTTTTTCAGACACATTTCATCTAAGCAGCTCAAAATTAGGTAAATTGAGAGTCTTTGCTTTGATGTAAATGGTGGAATCAGTCCGCTTATATCTACACAGAGAAAGTCACAGTAACACGTGATTCTTCACTGTGCACTGCCATCTGTAAAAAAAAAAAAAAAAAAAAAAATGTAAAGAGAAAAATTGATTACAATCATATGTAAAATAAAGAAAATACATTTATTTAGAAAACTGTTACCATTTGTTATTTTAGGTTGTAAAAGAACAAACATTTATTAAGGCACTGTGCAAAATAAAAGTCTCATATTACCCTAAAAAACAGTGTATACATTATTTAGGTGGGCATCTAGGCTTCAATGACCTTTGGTCATGAAGAGATCAATTACATTCTAGCATAGACCAAGCATAACTGCTCAAAGGCTCATTCACACCGTGTTCGTTCATTAGAGGGTTTAGAGTATTGTAAAAACTTAAAGTGGTTGTAAACCTCAGACATAAAATATGAACAAAGCATTTTCCTCTATAATGTGTGCTTGTCTCAATCCAGAGCACTAATGCCGCGTACACACGAGCGGACTTCTTGTCGGACTGAACTCCGAAGGACTTTTCGACATAGTTTCCGACGAAACGGACTTGCCCACACACGATCACACCAAAGTCCGGTCGTTTCAAACGTGATGACATACAACGGGACTAGAAAAGTAAGTTCAATAGCCAGTAGCCAATACTTGCCCTTGCGTCGTTTCCAGTCCATCAGCTCTGTTCCTGTGTGCTTTGTGAAGGGGGTGTGTCCTTTCCCTCCAATCAGCTCGCAGAACTCTCCTCACTGAGTGTAACTTCAGCTTCCTGCCCCCTGTTTTTTAGAGCTGAGAGATCCTATGTAAATTCTGCACATTGAATGAATGTAGGGGAAAGAAGGCTGTAGATAGACAGGTACAACGTATGTAGGAGGATTTGTTTCCTCTCTGTGTATCACCTGAAGCCAGTCACTTCAATGGATATATTTAGGGGCTTACAACCACCTTGCAGTGTAACTAAAGGCAAAATAAAAAAATAAAGCATTTGTTTATGTCGGATCTTTCGGTTTTCGGATTCTGCACGTTCGTTATTGTTTGTTAAAATGATAACGAAAATACATGAAATTCGGACGAAAATGCATTTGGAGGAAAACGAATGCACATGTCTAGCTGATAACACTGTATTTCAAAATGTTGAGCAACACCATAAATATTTTGTTAATCCATCTTTGACGTCTACTAGTACCAGTAATGGCAACTGATCAGAGAAATCCTGTTGAACTTTAATAAATTAGAAATTTAATTGTAAGATATAGTGCAAATCCTTTAATGTCAGTGACTCCGTCAAACTTATACTTATAAGCAAAGGGCATGACATAAATATCTTTAGGGCCCATTCACATTTCTCTTGGCTGTTGTTATGCATTATGTTGTAAGTTATATGTTGCATTAAAGTAGCCTATTCATTGTGAATGGGCTGCCAACACACAACAGCCTGAAAACCTGACTTTTTTTTTTATTGCAGAGAACTATGCATAGCATGCACATTATGCAGATGCAGAGCAGGGGTGCTGCTACAAAGCACAGTGGTTTGCAGACTACCTATGTTGCTGCAACACAACAGGGAGGGAAGCTTTAAAGTGACACTAAAGGTTAGATTTTTATTTTTTAAAAATAACAAACATGTCATACCTCCACTGTGCAGCTTGTTTTGCACAGAGTGGCCCAGAATGGCATTTTCTGGGGTCCCCCGGTGGCTCTCCTAGCTCCTCCCCATCTCAGATAACCCCCTGGGAGAAGCGCTCTGTCGGGGGTTACCTTGCAGGCGGGCTCCCAAATCCTGCATTCGGCGTCCATAGCTGCTGAGTGCAGGACTCGGCCCTGCCCCCCCGCGTCATTGGATTTGATTGACAGCAGCGTGAGCCAATGGCTGCGCTGCTATCAATCTATCCAAAGAATGGCCGAGAAGACCGGGCCGAAATTCAGGGCGTTCTCGACGCGGGACTTTCAAGGGCTCAGGTAAGTAAACGGGGGGGCCAGTAAGCATTGGATGTTTTTTTGCCTTAATGCATAGGATG
Organism: Aquarana catesbeiana; assembly: GCF_042186555.1. Classification (NCBI taxonomy): domain Eukaryota; kingdom Metazoa; phylum Chordata; class Amphibia; order Anura; family Ranidae; genus Aquarana; species Aquarana catesbeiana. Next base: position 394,641,112 of record NC_133325.1, read on the forward strand.
CATTAAGGTGAAAAAACTGAACCTTTACAACCCCTGTAAGGTTTCTATTACAGAAGACCTCTCTCTTCCACATTTTACACCAGTCTTTGTAAAGTTACTGAGGTCTCAAACACTTCCTGGTGTGTTGGAGGTTCATACTTCCTTACCTCCTGCAGCCATTCTCAGAACTTCCAACTTCATGTTCCTGGCAAAATAATGCAGCTCAAGGGCTGTTTTTGGCAGTGGGATTAGTGCATTGCAATTTCACAATATCAGTTGTGAGCTGGAAACTTGGGAATGTGTGTCTGATCAAATACAATGCAAATTATATATTAACACTTTAAAGTATACCTGTCATGGAATAAATGCATGGGCTGCCATTGCATGCCACGCTATGAAAGAAATTACTTGGATATGTTTTGTCACAGACTCAGATCCAGCATAAAGCAAATTAAAGTCCAAATGTACAGTATCTCTTTACTTATTCAGGGGCAGTGACCTAACGCCCAACTCCAGGTATGGTTTGGATTGCATAGAGACATACCTGTGGGACTGCTGTGAGAATGACTGTTGCAGTTGCTGTGGTCTTCGGGGTCCCATGCTCAGCTGTATAGTAACCATAGGGGTTACTTGCTTGTCACAGTCACCATCTAGAGGTGGAAGGGGGGAATGGTTAATGTCACAATCCCCACCACATTCAATCATAGGATGCGTTGCATTCATTGAGGAAAAATGCAAAGAGATCTCTAAATGGCAGCCATGCTAACTTGGCGACCCCTTGTGGTTATTATGCAGTAGGGCAGCTGCTCAGCATGGGACCTGGAAGACTTTGGCAATCACTGTAGTGAGACTACTTCTCCACTTCCGCAGAGGTTCCACAGGTATGGATATAATGCATACTTTCATTGGTCCAAGCTAGGCTAATGTAAATATGCATAACAAACCATACATGGAGTTCACCCTTAAGGACAGCTAAAATGTTTACAACTAGAGGGTAATTACTGCCTATACATTTCACACAGGTTTCCTTTTCATACCTAATGAATTTCTGAAATGTTACATAAATGTGTATACTGTTCACAGCCAGTCCATAATAGAGAATGTGAGTAAAATAACATCTTAATTGCTAATTTGATCTAAAACTAGGTTCAGTTATTCCAGGGTATAAATAAATTGTGATAACACTTGTGGTTCTACAAAGCACAGTACAACACAGTGCGATCACTATGTATCATAAATCACTTGTGTTAAGCTTATCCACTAGAAATATTGATTAGCCATTGTACAAACAAATAGCTGCCTGTCTTACAGATGAGTGCAGCAAATTGTATGTACATATGTCTTTTTCACTTAACAATATATCATGTAGCATCCACTAAAAAAAATCATAAAGTTTTGCCTTTATCTGTGTTTATTGGCATGGATAATAGTGGTGATAAAAAATATTACCTGTAACTTACCTAGGTATTAGGTCTGGTGTTTATGTTAAAGATGCATGCTCATGTGAGCACTGAACATTTGCTAGTATGTTTTATTAAGGCCACCATAACTTCAGAACACCAAAACATCATGGGAATGAATGTTTGAAGCGTTTCGGAGGCAAACTTCAAGACATTGCGCAAGCTCAGCCATAGGGGCCTATTTATGAACTGAAAACCAGAGCCTGTTGCAAATAGTGACCAGTCAGGTGTCATATTTTATTTTCTTGAACAATGAATCCAGTTGGTCACTAGGTGCATCTCCTGACACTACTGTATCATTCTTGGTTAATCTCTTTGCCAAGAAAGAGTCTAGGGATAAAACTGCGTCACCAATGCAGGGCCTTATGACAAAAGTATATGCAGGATTGTTGAGACATTGGAAATGATTCTCCGTTTCTTGTTCCAATAGTGTTGGAAGAATTAGGTAGTTGGTTTGGGTAACTCATGGTTCTTTCTTCAAATACTTTTCATCTTGAGGAGTGTAGTGAGAAACAAAAACGTACTAACTTTTTTTTTTTTACCTGTCTGCAAATGTACACTAGTGTGTAAAAAAACAAAAAAAAACAAAAAAAAAACAAAAAAAACAAACCTGCGCTAGGTGATAATAACCAAAAATAAAATCTTAAAGAATTATACAGAAGCAACACTCAGTGGTTGTCCGAATACAAAATAACAGAATTATGTATATATAAAAATCTGTTGTGCTTCCTCTTTAAATATATATGAACCCACAAAAGTGCAATAAACAACCAAAATATACCAATATACAGTCCCTTGAAAAAGTATTTACACCCCTTGAAATTTTACACATTTTGTCATAACCAAAAACGTAAATGTATTTTATTGGGATTTTATGTGATAGACCAACACAAAGTGGCACATAATTGTGAAGTGGAAGGAAAATGGTAAATGGTTTTCTCAAAATATTTTACAAATAAATATGTGAAAAGTGTGGCATGCATTTGTATTCAGCCCCCCTGAGTCAATACTTTGTAGAAACACATTCCGTTGCAATTACAGCTGCAAGTCTTTTTGGGGATGTCTCTACCAGCTATGCACATCTAGAGAATTACATTTTTTCCCATTCTTCTTTGGAATATAGCTCTGACAGATTGGATGGAGAGCGTCTGTGAACAGTACCCATCAGTGCTAAACAGTGTCCATCAGTGCAGCAGTCTTTTTTCGTTTATGTGTATATGATTATTCCTGCGCTATCGTGTGTTACAGCAGAGCTATTGGGAAAAGCTGCCTGCACCGAATAGGGTACAACCGGACCCTGCTAACAGATGAATGTAATAATAGGGTGGTGCTGCGCTAATCCTAGTAAAAACAAAAATTATATTGAAATAATAATACTAATCAACTAGAGGGCTAAATAAACACACTTAGGTATGGATACAAATAAATAAAAAAGTTATGGAAAGTGCAAAGTGCAACCACAATATATATAATAACTATCAGTGAATACTTCTGGATATGGATATTTACTGATGGTCTTTTTTCGTTTGTTTAGCAAAAAATAAAAAAACCCAGTGGTGATTAAAATACCAACAAAAGAAAGCTCTGTCTCAAAAAATTATAAAAATTTCATAAGGGTACAGTTTTGCATGACCACGCAATTTTTATTCCAAGTGAGACACTGCTGAAAGCTGAAAATTGGCCTGGTCAGGAAGGGGATGAAAGTGCCCAGGAGGCAAGTATTTAAGGTGACTCTCTGGCTTCCATATTTTTACATTACCGAGTTGGAGTATGTATACATATTAGAAAATTCAAAGTACAGTCAGAAGTTTAATAACTGTTCCTAATCAGTGACTCAAAATATTAAAAGTAAAAAGGGTAAGCATAGAATCCAGGCAACTAGCATTTTTAGTGGAAGCTTCCAGGATTCTCTCAGGAGAGGTTTCCTTTAGAATGGTAAGGGACCTGGATACAGGGTGAAGTTTGATAATGTTCTATAAAAACTGAGAACATTATTGAAATGGACACAGATTAGCTTGTATGGAAGTATACTTAATACAGACTTGTAACCCAGGTATGTAAAAACACACTAGCTCCCCCTTGGGGGGTTTGAGAGAACAGCTATTGGCCATTAGATCTGCTAACGATTTGCAGATTGAAGGCCTGTGTTGACTAGCATTTGCTTTTGTCAGACCATAGAACGCAAACCCTGCTTGTAGCAGGTCATAGGTAGCTCAGAATGAGTTCAACTATTGGTCAATTAATTCATAATTATCTTAGGACTCCAGCACAGAGGGTGAATCTCCCTAACGGGGGCATTAAAAACTTGACAGGTGTTCTATTCCCTCCCCCCTTAATCCAAAACTTTAAAAAAGTGTTGCCTACAGTTATACTTTAAAGTAAGATGTATATTTAGGCTCATTGTAGGTCTAATTGCTATTTATAAATAGTTCTTTCTGTATCATGGGTTCTCTTGAAAGATAACACAGGAATGTATGAATGCTTTATGTATGGCCATGGACATCTTGTGGGAAGATAATGGAATATGACAAAGGGTATCAAGTACCTGTAAGTACTGTTTATGTCTGGCGTGCCATCCTTCCGTTGAAAAACTGTCCTGATTAAACGCACTGACAGTCCTAACAGATTCTAAACAACTGTTAACTAATAAGGTACTGCTGCACTCTTGTAGTTTTGTATAAATCTGTGTGTGCAGGGCTTTTCCTGTAAAGAGAAATGGGCTAGGGTAGTATATAGACAGGCTAGGGTAGTAAAAAGACATCCTAGGATAGTATACAGACAGGCTAGGGTAGTATATAGACATCCTAGAATAGTATATAGACAGGCTAGGGTAGTATACGGGCAGGCTAGGGTAGTATATAGACAGGCTAGGGTAGTATATGGACAGGCTAGGGTAGTATATAGTGATACTAGACCTACATAAAACAAATAGTTTGGCTGAATTCCAGCACTAGGCAGTAATAGCAGAGCTCAATCACATGCAAGACTGCCCATGTGGGAGCCTATCATCTGGCCATGGTTCAGGGGGCCCATTTGCAGCCGTCACTTCAGGTTTCTCACATCACAGAAGAAATCAAGAAATGGAAGTTCCACCCACTCTTCAGTGTCCTTCTGATGTGACAGGTCGCATATATCTTGGGCTCCCTGGTGGAGCCCTTGAGAAAGGCAGTGGGGGGACCCCTTTCCGCACCCTGTAAAAGCGATCAGACCGCTATGTAGCCTCCAGTGGCGGCCACTCCATTAGGGGCGCAGGGCCCCCCAATCCATGTGCTCGGCCCCTAATCTACATGCAGGGCGCTGGACACATGGATTTCAATTAATTTTTTTTATGCACGTTATTAGAGCCTGAGGCTCTAATTGGCTTAAAAAACAGGTGGGCTCGGGGCGCAGAGCACTAGGCCCTGAGCCCACCCAGTTGTGTGACAATAGCGAATTAACATTCACTATTGTCTTCCTGCTTCGATCGTATTGGCTGGAAGCGGGGGAGGGGGGGCACAGAGGAGGAGAGGCAGGGGGAAGCCGCTGAAACTGCCTGTGCCCTGGATGGGGTAAGTTCGGAGCTGATGGGCGGAAGGATGAGCGACGGGGGGGGGGTTTGACCGAATGACCAACCGACTGACCGATCAACCAAGCAACGAGGGTGGGGGGTTTGACCGACCGTTCAACTGACTGAACGAACGGGGGGGGTAAGGTGATTTGTTTGCTGCCCCCTCCCAAAAAATAGAGCACCAGCTTTCACTGGTAGCCTCTCTGATCACTTTTACATAAAAGAGCATCGCTAGCACTAAACTAATGACACCAGGAAGCAGCTGCAACTATGATCCTGGTATATAACCACCTGCCGAGGAGGATGTACTTATATGTACGCTGGCATAGGCGTGCACACCCTAATTGCCCAGGCACATCCAACACACCTCAGGACTTTTTTACTGTCAGAACATATTATAACTCTTTTTCGGCAGCTCACTGGTAGCTGAAGGTGGGACTATTTATCATTTTGATCTATGTAACTTCTATAAGAACTGCAGTCACCAGCTGCGGAGTAAGCAGGCAGTCTGCCGCATTTTTCGATGCTGACTCTGTAGTTCCGGCTACAACATCCCTGACATCTGAATATCACTCCGCTGCCAGCTGTCGGGGATATTGTACCACGTGAACTACAGAGGCAGCATCGGAAAATTCCTGACTGCTTGCAGTGCTCACAGGAGTTAGTTATCGGCAACCCTATGCCCCCCTGTTGCCACGAAAGAGAGCTTTGGATGTGCCCTTATTTATTGCAGAGCTCCTCTCTGAGGCAGCAGTGGGGGGGAAAACTCGCTCTCTCCTCGGGTTTCTGTCTGGCTGTCTGAGTCGCTTTCCTAACACTGAACCGCCTCTCAGCCAATCAGGTGCTCGGGTTTGTTACCTGTCACCTGATTGGCTGAAAGGACAGGCGCTATGATTGGAAGCCTATCAGGCATCCAATCATAGCAGAGGACAGTAAGAGAGGATGGGAGAAGAAGAAGAAGACATCAAGGAGTGTGGAGGACACCGCCGCGACCCGCTGCCCCACCAAGAGAAGGTAAGTGCTGGGCGAGTGGGGGATGCACACTGGCAGCAATTGATGGGCACACTGGTAGCAGTTGATGGGCACACTGGTAGCAGTTGATGGGCACAATAGCAGCAATTGATGGGCACAATAGCGGCAATTGATGGGCACAGTAGCGGCAGTTGATGGGCACAGTAGCGGCAGTTGATGGGCACACTGACAGCAATTGATGGGCACAGTAGCGGCAATTGATGCGCACACTGGCAGCAATTGATGGGCACAGTGGCAGCATTTGATGGCACAGTGGCTGCATTTAATGGGCACAGTGGCTGCGCTTGATGGGCACAGTGGCTGCGCTTGATGGGCACAGTGGCTGCGTTTGATGGGCACAGTGGCTGCGTTTGATGGGCACAGTGGCTGCGTTTGATGGGCACAGTAGCTGCATTTGATGGGCACAGTGGCTGCAATTGATGTTTTTTTTTTTCAGTTTGTTTGCGCCCCCTAAAACTTTTGAGCACCAGCCGCCACTGCCACACAGCGACAATAACCCAGTATGGTATGATGTTGAGGCTGGATTGTGACCATAGCCAGCAAAGTACACACCAGCAGGCTGTACGAAAAAAAAAAACTGACCACTCAGGCAGGGCTGGACTGGGACAAAAATTTGGCCCTGGACTTCCTCATGACCGGCCCACTTTAATTTTGAGTGTCCCCAACAGCGTCCCCCTTACATCAGAGTGTCCCCAGCAGTGTCCCCCTTACATCAGAGTGTCCCCAACAGCGCCCCACTTACATCAGAGTGTCCCCAACAGCGTCCCCCTTACATCAGAGTGTCCCCAACAGCGTCCCCCTTACATCAGAGTGTCCACCAGCAACCCCCTTCACATCAGAGTCCCCATCAGAGAGTCCCCACCAGCAGCTCACTTCACATCAGAGTCCCCACCAGCAGCCCCCTTCACATCAGAGTCCCCACCAGCAGCCCACTTCACATCAGAGTCCCCACCAGCAGCCCACTTCACATCAGAGTCCCCACCAGCAGCCCCTTCACATCAGAGTCCCCACCAGCAGTCCCCTTCACATCAGAGTCCCCACCAGCAGCCCACTTCACATCAGAGTCCCCACCAGCAGCCCCCTTCACAGAGAGTCCCCAACAGCAGCTCCCTTCACATCAGTGTCCCTCCATTAGAAGCCCTTCACATCAGAGAGCCCCCACCAGAAGCCCCCTTCACATCAGTGTGTCCTCCCTCTCCTCCCCCTCCCACATGTACGCACAGTTTTGAAGGCAGCTTCTCGTTCCTCTTTCCAGTCATGTGATAACAAGTGATAGGGGAGAGAGGAAGGAAAGTCTACCGTTGGTCTATCTCCCCCTGCAGGCTGGAGGGAGCAGAAAGCCTAATGCTCTCTCCAGCATATGACGGAAGCTGCTCCTCCTGACAGGAGTGGAATTGCAATCACTCACTTTCAGAGAGGAGGGGCTCCAGGACTGCACCTGACTGGCCCACTGAGCCATCGGCCCACCGGGAATCTCCCGGTAGTCCCGATGGCCAGTACATGCCTGCACTCAGGATTAGCCACTGTACTATCTGACATTAGTACAGCGATCTCCCCTGCAGAGCTACTGTGCTCTAACAGGGGGGCGGCCTTCCCACCAGAACACTCTAGCCAGCGCTCTCTGCTATTGGCTGAGAGTGCTGATCGGGAGTCGGTCAGCAGACCTTTTTGGTCATGCCCCTTCAACAATCTGTCGGACCGACTTCAGTACACATGGGCAGAATATCAGCCAGTTTCAATTACAGAGACAGGGGCAGGTTTCTGCACAGATGTCAATGTAAATCGCGGGCCGAAATCGCAAAAAGCAGTACAGAAACTACTTTTTGAAATCGGTGCAGCGCCGCAGATGCGGCATCACACCGATTAGGACGGTGCAATTGCTGCCGATTTGACATGTCAAATCGCACCAGTGTGAACCAGGGCTTAATGAGCATTAAACCCATGCAGTATGCGGAGCCCTACTGCAAGGATGGATTTTTTTTTTATTATGAACAAGAATTTCAGAGAAGGCAGCAGGAACATAAATTGTGTGTATACAGTGTATATATATATATATATATATATATATATATATATATTTAGTGTGTGTCTGTATATATATATATATATATATATATATATATATATATATATATTTAGTGTGTGTCTGTATATATATATATATATATATATATACATACATATATACATATATACATATACACATGCATGTGTGTTTGAGCTTTGGGGTGCACACCCTAATGCAATAGGCTGCGCACACCTATGCTTAGGAGCATCCCAAACTCATGTCAAACTTTAACACAAGTCCGAAGCCCATCTACACAGATCTCTACAGTCAGAGTTTACTGAAAGATACAGTAAACGTGTTTCAAGTAAAAGGATTTATAAACGTATTAATTGTGACTTTGGCAAAGTAGGACAACTCAGATGGTATTGCCTTATGATAGCAAGGGCAATTTGGCAGGGGAAAAAAAACACAATTCATGTGTTCTTATTCTTAATGCCTTGTAACTGCAACATAATTAGGTCTCCTATGCCCCCTTGTGGCGCTGCAGGTTAAGCAGTTGTGTTTTAGTTCAGATTGAATGTTTCATCTTTTGTGCACATTTTATAGAATATACACGTTGATCTTTAAAGTAACAGAACACAAAAACTTCAGTCTCCAGAAAATAACCTCTGCATCCACAGCTTTTAATTTGTTGGAATAATAGTTACAGATAAACAGGGTTCACTCCATGTACAATTACCAATACTTTTTTTTATACATTTTATATTTCAATAACATCAACACTATATTATTTACAGAGAGCATATGTACATAAAAATCTTTCTAAAGTCAGTGCATTGTCAATATTTTTATACAAGAATTTACAAAGTGAACATCATTAACAGTTAATTTAATAAATGTACTGCTAATCTGAGCTTGTATAATTTAAAAAAATAATTACAACCAAATATAAAATAAATGAGATTTAAAAAAAAAGACATAAAATGTGCTACCAACATAAATAATATGATTAAGTCTTTATTTCAAGAACAGCCATATTTTCCCCATCGTGGTTTGTTCATAAGTAGATGATATACTGTCATTTATTCACATTTTGAACGAAGAAAATTTAAAGGAACACATTATGCTGTGTTTGAGTACTGGCAAATGCTAGTAATGGATAATGAATTTGACAGACACAAGCAGGATCACTTGGTAAGAAGAGAGAAAATGGGCATCATGAGGCAGACACTGTTGACCGTTTAATCCTTCACATGGAATAATGTTTCCTGGAAAAGTTATTGACTGACCCCTGCCCACAGAACTCCATGTTTTACAAAACAAATGCACAGTTACAAAAAAGAAATCAAGAAACATTATCAATTGTCCTAACAAAAGGTAACAAAGGGCTCTAAAGACTGTGGAAGCACTTAAAAGGGAAATGGAGTAATCCTCCTTCAGTTCAACATCTGGTTTAACCAGTTGATGAAAATTGGACACGTTATGGGTACATCCTACAAGAGAAGACTTTCCAGCAAGAAGGGTGGAAGTAGAGAAATAGGTGTGCTGTTCTAATTGGTTAGGCAAGTTATGGAAGGTGGTGCGTGCCAGTGTGATCAAGGCTAACTACATATCTCTGCACCTGTGTTGAGGAGACATCTGTCGGTCTATGACTATCCTTACTGTTTTTATCCTAAATTCTTAAAACTGGATTGCCTGCTTGGCTGCCACTGCTGTTGTTCACATTACATTATTGTAATATATTGGGTTATACATGACCTCTACAACTTTACAATAAATATTAATATTCACCAGTAATGGAGTAGGTTTTACACAGGTTTTTCAAAGGAACAAATATTTTTCTTATTTCACAGCGAAACAAGCATGCAGCTCACTGAAGTGAAGTTGGGAAGAACCATGCACTGTGTTATTGACCATATCTCATCACGGGCCTACAATCTGGCAGCAGAATTAGCTGTTGCCTGTGTGAGTATCAGAAATTTGGAGATTAAGTCTGATTACACAATGGTAAAAAAAACCTATATACTCTATTGTAGTTAGGGTACGCTAATCTTGTAATACATGAGAGAAGCGAAAAAACGTAATACGCAGTAGACACAGCATACAACTATCAATCACCTGCAGCAGTGTGGAAACTCTTCAATTTTTACTTAATAAAGGGAGCACAAAACATATAAATATATTTATAACAATTAGAAATGGAGTGAACTGTGTTTAACAACACAAATTTAAGAGGAGAATTACCTAGTGATTTTCCAAGGAATAAATGGCACTAACTAATCCGCATATGACCAACACTGTGTAGTAATACAGCAGGGTTCCCATCTAGCACAGAACATTTGGCTGCTTAACGCTCCGATCTGAACTTTTCATAACAGCAGATCATTTACAGAACTTGTGCATTGTATGATTGTGCCATGCCACTGCAGGTAAAACCTATAACAGTGTGCTTTGAGAGAGGTGTATCCCTTCATGTTACTGCATGAAGGAATCACAAATAGAGAATTTTCATATTTTCTGGAACCTTGAACCTGAAGCAGTTGATAAATGTACAGTGAAAAAAAAAATGACCTCTGATATTAGAGGCCTCCCGTGGCACAATCACTCCAATCAGCACTTTGTGCAAGCACAGCAATGGCAATAAGAATCAAGTGTTAGTGAGGGCTTTGACACTTTCTTATATGAAGACATGGCTAGAATGCATAAATGGCAAAAAAGCATGAAAGGCTGGTACAAAGAGCAATAGGTCAATCAGGAAGGTTCTTAAACGGAAAAAAAAAAAAATAAAAAAAAAAGGATAATGATTTGATTTAAAAAAAAAAAAAAAACCCTTAAAAAATGACCTTGGATACTATTGTGACCACAGCAATAACAGTTCACATGGAAGCAAAGAACAAGTATAAAAAATTATTTGGCAGTTCTAAAAAATGAAAAACATACTACTTGAAGGGGTGATCTGACAATTTTAATTATAGAAGCATCATTTAATTTTTTACTAGGCTTGGGGCTGTCAATCCTTGATGAAAACACACATCTGAAAGATTAAGGAAAATATATTGAACAGTGTTTAAGAAAAAGCTATCAGGAGGAGCGTTACTCGTCACTCCCATCCAGTTCTGGAGGCTACCTTGCACAACTCCTAGAAGTAGCTGAAACTTCTCAGACATCACTATCAGAGAAAGATCTGCCCCCAAATACACTGGAAATCAGCAAATATAAGACTCCAGCAAAAGAAGCTCCTGACAGGTAACAGATGTTATGATAGGTTTCCCTTTGTAACCGTTTTCACCTATCACTATTTTTGCCTATTACTCAGCAAACAAGAATTGGTTTAACGAGTTAAAACTGTTTACCAAAAATTATGATTTGTGCGTGAATCCAGCAGAGATGAAAAATCCAGCAGCTTGTTTTAAAGCACATTTGTGTCCAGACATTAAATTATTTACAAATTCTTAACAAGCATCATTAGAACGGACCATTCCTGACCTCTTTAGCTGCTTGTACTGTGAAGCAATGAATTCTAAAATGCCTCAAAAATTATAACAAATACTTTAAAGTGGGCTTTAGTTGGTTTCTAAGAGATAAACACAATTGCTGTGTGTTTACATCAAAAGGCCGGCAAGTTGACAAAATTCTGCTCTCCACAGTAAATAGCTGGGGTTTCAATGCCCCTGTTGTGAAATTTGAAGATAAATTTCTCCTCAGTGCATATAGCTACAGAGGTAAATGAAGACTTGTGTTAAAGTGCGTTTACTGCTTGTTTAAAATATGTTAAATTATACTTGTACTTTTAAAGGGCATAGTCTGTGCACAATTTCACTTTAAAGCAAGGTATTTCCAAGTGTCAACATTTATACAGTGTAATTTTCTAGTGCTCTACAAAAATAACAGCTGTAATTAGCTGCTATGGTCTGCGTCTCCACTATCATTTGCTGCCACATTTGAAGAATACATCATGATGAGGAGAAGGTTTATGAAGTAGTTTGAGAATAGGAAAGATTAACATGAGAGAATAATCCCTTTAAACAAAAATTCAATTTTTTTTACTTGCAGGGCACATTGATAATGTCCCTGAGAAAACCTAAAGCTGGCCACCTTCATCCTTACAGAGTCAGTTATAAGGTTTTTTATCATGCATGGGGTGACACTAAAAGATAAACAGAAAATAAAGGGTGCACTTTGTGCATGCTAATCATGTAAACTGCACAGGGAGTTGTAGAAGGAAATAAAACTAGGACACTGTCCAAATGCCTAAAGTCCAAAGTTAAGACCTACAGCAGCACACGTTCTACACTGTCAGAGGAGTCATTAACATACTTTAAAAAATGTTCAGAAAGCACATCACATTTCCCTTTTGTAGCTTGTCTGTTAAAGGAACAGCTGCAAATATTTAAAGACTGCAGTTTCTTTAAGGCCAAGTTGTGTGGAAAATGACAGCATCATCAAGTATCTGTACGTGAATATGTACCTCTGTTCTATCGGCAGTACATTTTGTAGGACATTGGATGAACAGACCTCAGCTATTGTTAGTTTTCTATAGGATGGCAGGGTCCAGGATAGTCACTGCAAAATGAGAGCTCCAATACAAAAAAAAAAGACATACAAGTAGTGCAAGAAGAGTTTTGTTCCTGATACGGAGAAGGAATTCGGGGAAACGGAACCAAGATGTACAGGAAAGTTTGTCACGGGGATTATATTCTGCAGTGTGGCACTAAATAGGAAACATTCAATGGCACCAGCAGAAAAGTAGATTACTGTTAGGTTTCTGTTGCACACAAAGATGGTGTTTGATGAGCACCAGTCTGTCTTTGGCCAGGAAGCCAAATCATGGAGTTCAGCACATGGCAACTTTTTTTTTTTTTACTACAAATGAATCAGGATTTCCAATTAAAAGGTGAAAAACAGTGTATGCTTGTGATTTATCATAACACTAAAATGGAGGGGTTCACTCTGCCATATTTACTTGGAGCTGCAATTTTTTGCTCCTTCATTCACCTAAATAATTAGTACAATAACACAATTATAAAACACAAACCATGGTCTTTAGTCTAGAGGGCAGCGTAAACAGAAAAAGATCCTTTGAGGGGAGGGGACCTTCTGCGTTACTGAATGGTGGAATTGAAAGCAGATTTGGAATTTCAGTATAAATAGTATTATGATTTAACCAAGTAATCCATCAAATATTCTAATTTGTTTTTCTCTATTTTTAACAAAAGATAAATAACGTTTGATATAAAGGTGTAAAAAAAAAAAACCTATTCAATTCAAATATTTCATTATTTGTGCTTAGGTTGAGTAACATATAAATAAAGCGAGCACTAAATGTGAAAGGACAGGGATGACAGTCTGTTGTCCTTGTGTATAGTATCATTTCCTAGGTTTTCCCAACTGTTTACTTTTCGTTTTAAGAATGGATTAACTTTAATTTCTATTATTATTCATACAGGTTGAGCGTGTATTTCGTAAAAAAAAAAAGAAAAGAAAATTTGTGTTTAAACTCAACTCATGTTTATGCCTGCATCCTAAAAAAGGGGTGGTAATAAAGTGCAATGCTTAATTTTACTAGAACATGTGGACTATTGGTAGTGCATTTGCCGTTTTACAATCTGCAAATAGTCCACAGACATAAAAGCAAAGACCACAAAATCCCTGAAGATACTGAAGATCTAGTTCCAAAGTACACACCTCTGAGTTTTTCCCAAGGAAAATTGTGAAATACATTTTGCTTGCATGCCATGGTGGTTCCCAGATAGAAAGCACATAAAAAACTACATTTATAGGGAAATCTGTCCTGGGAGAAACAAATGAGCTGCAATTTTTAAAGTTTCTTCTAAAAATAACAGTTTGTAAGCCATCATGCTGGCTCTCTTGCTTCAATACTTTGAGTCAACAACCTGGAACAAACATTATTTTGCCAATTTAAATACAGTACTTGATTTGTGTAAGTGACTCAAAGCATTTAAAACAACGTTACAGCATAACAAACCACACAGTTTTAGAAGAATGACAGCCACTCTATTTCTAATGATGGGCTTACCTTAATATCAGTGTAAGGAGTATGTATGTGCTATCTACTCATAGCAAGCAGTCAAAAATCAATGTTCATTGTTTTGGCTACATAAAGCAGCTAGGGGTTGAACTCTGATAAGTTATTAAGAGGTATTGCACACCATTTCATTATTAAATGAATTCCAAATTGTCTTAATATATAGATGGAGACATTGTACAATATTCCTTTATATCACACAGTTTCCAACCCTTCACTAAAAACATCCTTGTGGCTTAAGGAAATCTAATGATAATTATGTTGTCCTTATGCACTCTTCTCAAAAAAGTAAAAAGAGAAAAAACTGTTTAAAATAAACATAAAACCACCTTAGTATATTTAAAACAGCAATGTCATGTTACCCTATTGCCTAGTTTTGTTGAATGGCCCTACATGCATTGGTGACCTCAACACTAGTATGTTTAGATTGATTAATGACTTAAAAAAAGATTCACCATTGCTCCATTCCATTTTCTAATCTTCCTCCCATGTATAAGGTGAACAAACTGGAAGCACAGCCATGTTACTGAAGCACACAATATTTTTTATAGTCTGATTCAAAGTCTTCATCCATGCTGCTAGTGTCTGCCATCTTTTTCCCATCAATCTTTGGCAGGAATTGTGCATAGTCCACCCCTTGCTGCTCATAGAAAAGAATATAGGCCGAATCTGTGTCGATTTCATCAGGATGTAGTTCCTGTTTACAATAAAGATTTACATAAGAATGGTTAAAGTGGTCATTACAGTTACCAGGTATGCATTCAGACATACTGTGAGCCAAGTAATTTTTACTTTTTTTTTTTAATTTCAAATCTCAAAAGATGGAAAGCAGATAGCCTGGAACATCTGCCATTAACTGCCTTAGATAATAGTTTAATTGTGGGAACCCTGTCTTAACCTCTTATCGCCGGTGCCTCCCCCCCTTTAAGAGGTTTATAATGCCATGAGGAGGGGTGGGGCTTAAGATCACGTGACTGCCATGATTGGCTGTCACGGTGGTCATGTGATACGAAAACTACAGCTTGCAAGGAGCAATCAGGAGCTTTCAGTTAGGCGATGGTAACTGTGTCGGGAGTGCGCATGCTCTTGGCACAGGTGTATTGGCAGCAATTCACGCAAATATGCTGCCCCTCGGCGCTAAGGACCAGGCGATGAGAGGCCGCATGTTTGCGTATGGCTGGCACCAAGGGGTTATGGAGGCCATACATGGATCGAAATTCCACTGCCTGTAGTTCATGCAGATTAATGACAAAGAGCTCTTAATCTCTTGTGTACCTGGCTTCTGCAGCTGGGATTTTGACAGTCCTGAATCCAGAAGTGCTTAGAGCTAAGCACTTCCAGGTTACTTTTACACTGAGAAGTAGTCAGCAGTCCCAAAACACCAGAAGAGCAAGGTATGCCTAGGAAGAGGAAGGGTTGGGTGGAAGTGTTAGGTAAGTGAGTTCACCGTGCAGTAACATATTTAAGACATTTAGTGTCTTTAAAGCCGTCCATATCTCTTCTATATGAATGTCACAGACTGCACGAGTATTAGAAAGCGAACTTGTGGCCACAAGTCAACTTTTATCTATAAACTGCCCCACCATAACACAGTAAAGTTGGGGACAGTAAAAGCGTTGACTTTGTTGGTCACTTGATCGGTAACTGCTCTAAGTGTCTCCCCACCACAACATTGTGCAGCTACCCCCTGGAGATTAGACAGACCTCTGGAAGCTGCTGCAGCTGCTAACACAGGACTTTACGTAACATTCCAGCATGGGTTAATAAGCCACTGATGTGTTCTCATTTGACAGCCAGCCTTTTAGTAAAAAGGGGATATGAAATTGGACAGGCTTGATTAAAAAAAAAGGATTTTTGACTTGCCAGTAAAATTGAGTTCCTGCAGTACAACACAGGCAACAGGCCTTTTAAAAACATTCCAATTGGGTTATATGCAACTACACATTGGGGGGATTGAACACTGGCAAATCAAAAGCTGCTGCTGGAATATCTCCCAAATAACTCCAACCACAGGGAGATCAGCCCACCGGGGGGGGGGGGGGGGAATCTGGAGCAACACAGAAAACTGTGCCAACAGTCCCACATACTGTAACAAATGGGTCAGGAAGGCTTGAAAGAGTGTTACTGAGCACTCGCCTCCCACCCCCAGAGGAAAAAAACCTCCATGAAGAAAAAAGGTAAGTTTCCTTTAGTGGAGGAGAGCACCATCACCTGAGGGGTTATGTTGGGAAAGTTCCAGCAGTGTTTTTTAATTATCCAATCACATGAGGGTAGCTGCATATAAACCAGATGTGTCCTGTACTGTACGATTGGGAAAGGTGTTCTGGTTAGTAAAGGTAATCATAGACACCTTGAGAAATAACTAGGTTTTAAATACTTACAGCAATAACAGAGGACAGTTTTTTCAAAAAGTGTAAGATTGTGTGTACATCAACTGAAAATTCACCTCGATACTAATCTAGTTCAGGAAGCGGGAACAACTCTATTTTCATAAACATTCTCTTGTGTTTTTTATGTTTTATTTAGAGGAAACTTATACGGAGAGAAATATATATTACTGAAGACCTCCGTAAGCAATTGGTACTTGTCTGACTGACTGCTTTCTACATTTTTTCAGCCACTGACCTAGAAAAAGGGTTCATCAGCATACTTTAGGGTCTAATGGCGCATACACACGAGCGGATTTTTTGTCGGAAAAAGATATGACGGCTTTTCCGACGGGATTCCGCTCAAGTTTGCCTTGCATACACACGGTCATGCAAAAGTTCGCTGAAATTACGACCGTCAAGAACGCAATGACGTACAGTTCGACGAGCCGAGAAAATTAAGTTCAATGCTTCCGAGAATGCATCGAATTGTTTCCGAGCATGTGTAGGGATTTTGCGTGTCGGAATTGCCACAGACGATCGCATTTTCGGATAGGAACTTTTCCCGACCGAAAAATTGAGAGCATGCTCTCAATCTTTTGCTGGCTGGAAATCCGCCATGTTCCCATTCACAAAGCATAACTAAATTAGATTTGAACACTTTCTGTGCCAACAAAGGGCTAAAGATCTAGAAGCTGGGATTCTGAATTGTATGTTAATAAGGGGAAGCTCAGTCTGTCCCCACTTTGCCTGGGGACAGACTCACTTTGAAATTGGGTGGTCTGCCCAAAGAAATACATTTTTTAATAGTTTTAGGCATGCTGTGTGAATGGAAACACATATTCATAAAACTATTTTTATTGACTTGAATGTACCTATGAACTTGCTGGAAAATCTGACTGCTTCAGGAAAGTAATTTCCCTAACATAGCTTCCTCCCTCCTTGTACATCAAAGCCCTCTCCTCCTCTGGGATTATATAATTATCCTTCAACCCTCCCCTCCATGAATAATGTTATTTGTAGGGGTCAGAGGAGAAGCAAAAAAATGTCACTTGAGTGATAGCAGATTCTTCTGGAAAGTTGCTGACATCAGATCCAAGATGGCAACGTCCAGAAGCAGTCTTAGAGTTTTGGATGTCAACACAAGGGAGGCATTTACCTCCCTTGTGTCGGGTAAATAACATGCATAAAGAATTTTAAAAGGCACATATAATTGTGGGGCAAGATTGTTGTTGAAAAGAATTGTCTGGCAACAGAGTCGTTTTCAAGCAGGATGTACCTAGAAACAGAGTAGACAGCCAAGCAGCAAGAGGGCATTAGGCTGTGAAGGACAATCTGACTGCCCTCTACGACCTGTGACAACTGATGCTTGGGAGATAAGGAGAACAGTCAGCGCATGCTGCTGACATCATTTCTATTAGGAGGGGAGGGGGGACAACAGTGATAAAATGGACAGAAGGGGGAAACTATCATCTCATGTCAGTGGCCAGATTATTATGTTTCGATCTATATAATACAGTGATATTCAAAAATGCTATGTTTTAATTTCTTAATATGGCAATAGTGACCTTTTAAAGGAAGTACATATAGAGGCAAGACATCTTGCTACAGATGACAACTGTGGAGCCTTCCTCTCACATAAACCAGACAGTATGTGATCAAACTGGGCACCGTTTAAGCTGGAGTCATGTCTGCACATAAAAGTATTGGGATTTATTTTACCCAACTCCTACAAAGAATTCAGTTATTACTGAGAATAGATATACAGGCCTGTGTTTTCCACAGAGCTTTAGGTTTTTCAGTTGACAAGGCGAAAGCCAGCATTTATTAGACTATAAGATGATCAGCCATTTTTTAAAAGCATGGCTTGACAATTTACAAAGTTTTAAATAAACTTTACGAGTGCACCCATACAAATATTTATTATTCTCAACAAATACCTTCCTTTAAAATGCAGTGTATGTCATATTTTTAATAATAAATGGTGACTGGATTTAACAGTAAAAAAACTTACAATGCGAATTTAAATTTTCTAAGCACAGTGCTTTAAATAAAATACAACACGGAGAATAGTAATGCATTGCTATATAGAAATATTACCCGATAATATGATTTCTTATATTAGAGGTAAATTAAATAAAAATACCTTACCTTACAACTGCTGTCATTGTAGCAGTACCATTTTCCATTTGGATTTTTGGCATAAGTAACATAATGACCTCCACCCATTATTCCTGAATGGCACTAAAGAACAAAAAACAAAATTAGATATAATGGCATAATCCTCAAAACAGCAAATACCAATGGAGGTTTAACCCTTTCATGACTAAGCCTATTTTTGAAATTTGGTGTTTACAAGTTAAAATCCGTATTTTTTGCTAGAAAATGACTTAGAACCCCCAAACATTATATATATTTTTTTAGCAGAGAATCTAGAGAATAAAATGGCGATTGTTGCAATATTTTTTATCACACGGTATTTGTGCAGCGGTGTTTTAAACGCAAATTTTTGGAAAAGTGACACTTTCATGAATTTTAAAAAATCCAAACAGTAAAGTTACCCCAATTTTTTTGTATAATGTGAAAGATGATGTTACGCCGAGTAAATAGATACCAAACATGTCACCCTTTATAATTGCACGCACTCGTGGAATGGCGACGAACTACGGTACCTTTGAATTTCCATAGGCGACGATTTAAAAATTTTTTACGGTTACCAGGTTTGAGCTACAGAGGAGGTCTAGGGCTAGAATTATTGCTCTCGCTCTGACGATCGCGGCGATACCTCACATGTGTGGTTTGAACACCGTTTACATATGCGGGCGCGACTTCCGTATGCGTTTTCTTCGCTGCGTGAGCTCGCGGGGACAGGGGCACTTTAAATTTTTTTTTTATTATTTAATTTATTTATTTTTGTACTTTATAAATTGTGTTTAAATTTTTTTTTTTTTTTTTTTTACTTTTATTGCTGTCACAAGCAATGTAAACATCCCTTGTGACAGTAATATGTGGTGACAGGTACTCTTTATGGAGGGATCAGGGGTCTAAAAGACCCCCCATCCCTCCTTTACACTTCAAAGTATTCAGATCGCCGAAAACGGCGATTCTGAATACTGTGTACTTTTTTAAATTCGGCGCCATTGGCAGCCGAGTAAACGGGAAGTGACGTCGCTTCCGTATTTACAACAAGAAGGCTGGAACGAAGCCGCTCGCAGCTTCGTTCCAGCCCGCCCCCAGCCGCCGAAGGCAGCCGAACGGACACCGGGCCTCCCGATCGCACGGGAGGCCTGGTAACAGCGGCGGGAGGCGGCGGGAGGGGGGGGATGTCCCCTCCCGCTCCTCCGGTATAACAGCCGAGCGGCTTTTAGCCGCATCGGTTGTTATACTCGGGTAGCCGATCGCCCGCTGAAAACAACGGTACCGGGATGATGCCTGCAGCTGCGGGCATCATCCCGGTATAACCCCGGAAAGCCGAGTACGCATATGTGCGTTCGGTCGGCGGGAAGGGGAATTATGTAAAGGTATCTAAGATATCGACAATGACTTGAAAAAGTATTCATACCTCTTGTCATTTTCCACATTTTGTCATGTTTCAACCAAAAACGTAAATGTATTTTATTGGGCTTTTATGTGATAGACCAACACAAAGTGGCACATAATTGTGAAGTGGAAGGAAAATGATAAATGGTTTTCCAAATTTTTTACAAATAAATATCTGAAAAGTGTGGCGTGCATTTGTATTCAGCCCCCTTTACTCTGATACCCCTAACTAAAATTTAGTGGAACCAATTGCCTTAAGAAGTCACCTAATTAGTAAATAGAGTCCACCTGTGTGTTTTTTAGATTGTAAGCTCTAATGAGCAGGGCCCTCTGATTGCTCTTGTACCAAATTGTAACTGTAATGTCTGCCTTTATTTTGTTAAGCGATGCGCAAACTGTTAGCGCTATATAAAACCTGTATAATAATAATAATAATTTAATCTCAGTATAAATACAGCTATTCTGTGAAGCCCTCAGGGGTTTGTTAGAGAACCTCAGTGAACAAACACCATCATGAAGGCCAAAGAACTCACCAGAGAGGTCAGAAATAAAGTTGTGGAGAAGTTTAAAGCAGGGTTAGGGTATAAAAAATATCCCAAGCTTTTGACATTTGAGGAGCACTGTTCAAAAGTCCATCATCTGAAAATGGAAAGAGTATGGCACGACTTCAATCCTACCAAAACATGGCCATTCACCTAAAGTGAAAGGCCGGGCAAGGAGAGCATTAATCAGAGAAGCAGCCAAGTGGCCCATAGTAACTCTGGAGGAGCTGCAGAGATTTACAGCTCAGGTGGGAGAATCTGTCCACGGGACAACTATTAGTTGTGCACTCCACAAATCTGGCCTTTATGGAAGAGTGGCAAGAAGAAATCCATTGTTGAAAGATAGCCGTAAGAAGTCTAGTTTGCGAGAAGCCATGTGGGGGAAACAGCAAATATGTGGAAGGTGCTCTGGTCAGATGAGACCAAATATGAACTTTTTGGCCTAAAAGCAAAACGTTATGTGTGGCAGAAAACTAACACTTCACATCACATCACCCTGAACACACCATCCCCACTGTGAAACGTGGTGGTGGTGGCAGCATCATGTTCTGGGGATGCTTCTCTTCAGCAGGAACAGCGAAACTGGTCAGACTTGATGGAAAGATGGAATACAGGGCAATCTTAAAAGAAAACCTGTTATGCCTACAAAAGACTTGAGACTTCAGCTCAGGTTCATCTCCCAGCAGGACAATGACCCTAAACATACAGCCAGAATTACAATGGAATGGTTTAGATGAAAGCATATTCATGTGTTAGAATGACCCAGTCAAAGTCCAGACCTAAATCCAAGTCATAATCTGTGGCAAGACTTTAAAATTGCTGTTCACAGACGCTCCTCATACAATCTGACAGAGCTTGAGCTATTTTGCAAAGAAGAATGGGCAAAAAATGTTACTCTCTAGATGTGCAAAGCTGGTAGAGACTTACCCAAACAGACTCAGAGGGGGCTAAATACAAATGCACACCACACTTTTCAGATATTTGTAAAAAAAAATGTTGAAAACCATTTATCATTTTCCTTCCATTTCACAATTATGTGCCACTTTGTGTTGGTCTATCACATAAAATCCCAATAAAATACATTTATGTTTTTGGTTGTAACATGACAAAATGTGGAAAATGTCAAGGGGTATGAATACTTTTTCAAGGCACTGTAAACTTAAGAATAGTAAATTAATGTGTGTTGATGTGGTGGCTGCAAGGCTTTTTTCCTTTATTTTCACCTATTGATCCTGCCAGCAACACACTTTCTGTCCTAGGGTGTAACACTCGCTGTACAGTATCTATGGAGAAGCAGAGTTGTCAACCTAGGCGCCCTAGGACCACAGGCCACTGCCCCCTCTTTCCCAGCTCCATAACTTAGGGGAGAGTTGTTCGATAGTTCAGAAGTAACCTTTATGAGGTTAACCAGAGCTGAAAAGGCTGTTTGAGATAACACTGCAGAGTGTACATGAAGCAGATTTCTGCCAATACCAACAGTTATAGATATAAAGATATGGCATACCTACCAGACCATAAGGCAGAAAATGAAAGAAGTTTCCACTCTAACACTCTTGATTTGGTTCTTTTAAATGTTACATTAAACTTTTAAACACTTTGCATAGTCCCTGAAATGGATTAACCACTTGCCGACTGCCGCATGCCGATATAAGTCGGCAGAATGTCAGGGTGGGCAAATGGGCGTACCTGTATGCCCCTCCCTCCCCGAGCCACCCCCCCCACCTAGCCTGCCGCAGTCATATTCGTTAGAGAACCGACCAGTCCTCAGGTCTAGGCCAATGATTTATGGCCTGGACCTGCTGATCGGTCCTGACGAATGAAAGCCTTCCCCTGCCTGTGTAAGTGTAAACACAGACAGAAGAAGTGATGTCATCTCTCCTCGTGGAGTCTCTTTGATTCCAGTGAGAGGAGAGAGGACGTTTAAACGTGAGTTGCACAACACTACACTAACACCAGTACACATAGGTACACTTGTCACCCCCCGATTGCGCCCTTAGTTAACCCCTTCACTCCCTGTCGCTGTCACCAATTGCAGTTTTCAGATTTTTTTTTTTACTGATCACTGCATTGTCATTTGTGACTGTAATAAGTGTTAGGGCAGTTAGAAGTAGGCCCAGGTAGGTCTAGGGTACCCCCCTAAACCCCCCTAATAAAGGTTTAACCCCTTGATCGCCGCCCAGTTAACCCTTCAACCCCCTGTCGCCAGTATCACTAATAGATCTTTTTTCTGATCGCCGTATTCGTGTCATGGGTGACGCTAGTTAGCCAGTTAGTTGATTAGTTTCTCCGTCAGGTTTTCATAGCATCAGGTACCCCCATATATTACCTAATAAAGGTTTTAACCCCCTGATTGCCCCCTAGTTAACCCTTTCACTCTGTCACCAGTGATCACCATATTAGTGTTACGGGTGACGCTGGTTAGTTTTTTTATAGCGTCAGGGCACCCGCTGTAAACCCAATAAAGGTTTAACTCCCGGCAGGTGATATCAGTTAGGTTTTAGCGTCAGTCAGGGTCTGCATCACCCCAGGCAGCGTCAGATTAGTGCCAGTAGCGCTAACACCCACGCACCATACACCTCCCTTAGTAGTATAGCGTCTGAACGGATCAATATCTTTGATCTGATCAGAACTATATAAGCATCCCCAATAGTTTAGGGTTCCCAAAAACGCAGCGTTAGCGGAATCAGCCCAGATACTTGCTAGCACCTGCGTTTAGCCCCTCCGCCCAGCCCAGCCCAAGGGCAGTATCAATCGGTCTCTGTTACTTACAAAAACACAAAACACATAACTGCAGCGTTCGCAGAGTCAGGCCTGATCCCTGCGAACACTAACAGTTTTTTGGTAGCCTTTGAAGCAGTCGCCGACTGTCAGGAGCTCTTTTTCCTGAGAGTCTCACTACTGTACCAGTAAATTTAGAGACCAAAATGTCAAATCGAAGGTACAATAGTGAAGAGGC
The DNA here is from genome assembly GCF_042186555.1 of Aquarana catesbeiana. NCBI lineage: Eukaryota > Metazoa > Chordata > Amphibia > Anura > Ranidae > Aquarana > Aquarana catesbeiana. The sequence goes on from NC_133325.1 coordinate 394,664,588, forward strand.
CTACGCGTCTCTGAGCATGACAGATAGTGAAGAGGAAGTCACTCATCTGTCAGATTCAGGCTCAGAATACAATCCTGTAGATAGCAGCAGCACCCTGACAAACGGCTCTGACAACGGAGTAGTGGTCCCTGCCAAGGTCAGGCGTACCCGACCCCGTTCTTCTGCTGTTGTTGAGGTGCAAGAACCGCAGGGCTCTCGTATGGAGCAGAGAGCCAGTACTAGTGCCGCTCATCCTTCTGGTGAACTGGCAAGCACCAGCAGCCTAGTACACCCTGGTCGTAGTCAAACCAGCACTGCAGTATCATGTGGTGATGTGGCGAGTCCCTTAAGTGCAGTTCAAGCTGGTGAGGTGGCTAGCACAACTAGTGTCCGCAAATACAGAAAAAAATACCGCGCTAGATCTGTGTTTGGAGCAGCAACTAAAAACCAAGTAATATCTCTATAGTGAAAAAAATCAAACAAATAAATAAAGTTGCGCTGGAAAAAATTTTTGTAAACAAACATGAAGTGTCCATATATATAAATAATGAATGTACTAAATTGTGCCAAAAAAATAAAATATTCAACGGGCTCAACATGCCTCTCAGCAAATGACCTTGGGGTGTCTACTTTCCAAAATAGGGTCATTTGGGGGGGGGGGGGGGGGGTTGTACTGCCCTGCCATTTTAGCACCTCTAGAAATGAGATAGGCAGTCAAACTAAAAGCTGCGTAAATTCCAAAAAAAATGTACCCTAGTTTGTAGACGCTATAACTTTTGCGCAAACCAATAAATATACACATATTAACATTTTTTCATTTTTTTTTACCAAAGACATATGGCTGAATACATTTTAGCCTAAATATATGACTAAAATTGAGTTTATTATATTTTTTTTATAGCAAAAAGTAGAAAATATTTTTTTTTTTCAAAATTTACAGTCTTTTTCCGTTTATATTGTAAAAAATAAAAATCGCAGAGGCAATCAAATACCATCAAAAGAAAGCTCTATTTGTGGGAAAAAAAGGACACACATTTCGTTTGGGTACAGCATTGCATTGCATGACCGAGCAATTACCAGTTAAAGCAGCGCAGTGCCAAATTGTAAAAAGTGCTCTGGTCACTGAGCAGCCAAATCCTCCGGGGCTGAAGTGGTTAAGCATGTAAATTTTACATAAATAATTATTTTTCGTTTTAGGACTAAGAAACTCAACCTCACACATTTCAAGTTGTTTGGACCATTATAATTAAAGTATATGTGAATCCATACCTTGTTAAATGGTAAATAGGAATGAAATGCAAAAACGTTTTTGTGTATATATACAGTACTGTGCAAAAGTTTTAGGCAGGTGTAAAAAAATGCTGTACATTAAGAATGCTTTCAGAAATAGAAGTAAAGTAAATGCACGGAAGACAGATCCAAATCAAATCAAAATTTGGTGTGACCACCCTTTGCCTTCAAAACAGCATCAATTCTTCTAGGTACACTTGCGCACAGTTTTTGAAGGAACTCGGCAGGTAGGTTGTTAAAAACATCTTGAACTACCGACAGATCTTCTATGGATGTAGGCTGCCTCAAATTTTTTTTTCTCCCTCTTCATGTAATCCTAGACAGACTCGATAATGTTGAGATCAGGGCTGTGGGGACCAAACCAGCACTTTCAGGACTCCTTGTTCTTTACGCTAAAGATAGTTCTTGATGACATTGGCTGTATGTTTGGGGGCATTGTCATGCTGCAGAATAAATTTGGGGCCGATCACATGCCTCCCTGATGGTATGGCACAATATATCTGCCTGTATTTCTCTGCATCTGCATTTGGGCAGCCACAGAAGATCTGTGGTTAGTTCTCCAACCTACTTGCGGAGTTCCTTCAAAAACTGTAAGCAAGTCTACCTAGAAGAATTGATGCAGGTTTTAAGCTAAGGGGCAGTCAACGACAAATATCAATTTGATTTACATTTTACTTTTGTTCGCCGACTTTGCATAAAAACAAACAATTTAAACATATACTTTTGAAACCATTCTTACTTGACAGCATTTCTTCACACCAGCCTAAAGGCCCATACACACGATCAGAAAATCGTACAAAACAATACAGCTTTCGAAAAGATCGTACGATAGTCTGATCATTAGCACACAGCTTTCGCCCGAAATTTTCCGTAGGGACAAACTCGAAATTTGTTCTCGTACGATACCAGATCAATTTTTGTTTAATCAGTACAGTTTTTATCTGAAAATACAATACATCCAAATGTTTATTCTGTAGTGCGAGAATTTTTGTACATTAGTAACCTCTTCATTTTCAATATGAGACTAGCATGCAAAAAAAAAAAAAAACGGATAATTATTCGTCCAAAATTCTCATTGAGTGTACTAAGCTTAAAGTGATACTAAAGTCTTTTTTTTGTTTAAAAATAACAAACATGTTATACTTGCCTGCTCTGTTGCAGTGGTTTTGCACAGAGCAGCCCAGATCCTCCTTTTCTCAGGTCCCTTGCTGGCACTTCTGGCCCCTTCCTCCTGCCCCCATAGCAAGCAGCTTGCTATGGGGATACCTGACCCGCTGCTCTGTGTGCCCATTCAGACACTGAGCTGCGGTTTGGCCCCGCCCCCTCTCCTTATTGGCTGACTGACAGCAGTGGTAGCCACTGGCGCCGCTGCTGTGTCTCAGCCACTCAGGAGGGCTGGATAGAGATGGGGCTCAGATAAACATTAGGAGGGCTGCAGCATGCAGAAGGTTTTTTTTTTCATCTTAATGCATCTTAAGACTTTTGCACAGTACTTTAAATATATATAAAAATGCCTTTTTTTCTATAAGTGACAACATCATCTCTAGTCTCAGCTGCATAAGGAGCTTGGAAAGCTGGGTGTGGAGTGAAGTACACTGATCTTTCAAGTCAAGAGCTGTGCAGGTAGGTGTGTTAGCATAACCTGACTGTTACTTGACTGTCTTACATAATTTCTAATGATTTGTCTAAGCCCATAAATGATCTGCCTAAACCCATTAGCCATTAAAAAAAAAAAAAAAAGAAGAAAAAGGAAATCCTGTCAAATTAAAAATGGTGAGGGCAACATATCAAGTTTAATGCATGGGTTAAAGAAGACCTTCCCTTCCAATTCTATGGAACCCCAAACTTAGGAGATCTAAATGCAAATAGAAACTTTCTGCTTCAAGCTGGCGTTCTGAAAATCCCACTGCAACTGCATACTGGCCCCACAAGTTTAAGGTTATGACAGGCTTACATTGCACATGAAATGCAAAGTGATACGCAAAAGATTGACATTTTGCACCGTTTTCCATATAAAGAACTCAGCTTACCGAAATTGCATAAAGATTATAGATAGGCTGACAGCAAATGTCTTCTCTTTGGTCATCAGTGATGTCCTCCTCTTCAGCCAAGTGGTTATCAAGCTGACCATTGCTGCATGTATTCTGCTCATAAATCAGTCCATTGGTTAAAGCCATCTCACAGTCCTGACTGATGGCTAATTCAGTTTGACTTCCACTTAAAACATGCCCTTTATTTGAGTCTACCTGATCCACAGTCTCTCTTGACTCACTATCTGTGCCATTTTCTTTGCTTTGATCCAAATTCTCTTTGCTGCTTGAAAGTTTCTTGCCTCCAAGCTGAGGTAAACGTAGACGGCCTTTACCTCTTCCAAGGGATCTAGGACTATGGTTGGGACTGTTATTTTTACTTGAGGAATTTGAAGACACTTTCCTTTTTTGGGATGGAGATGCTGTAAAAGAAGTCGATTTTAAATCACTATCCAAACTGAACATTTAAGCATGACAAGTTACCTAAAATGGTTATTTTACTATACATGGTCTATACTGCACATTGCAGCTAGTTAATAAAAGTATATATCCGTAAAAGACAAAGAAAACAAAAACAAAACAAAAAAAAAAAAAACAATCTGTTCCTATACAGAGCAATTAAAATAAATCACCTCTAATTAGAAGTTCCTATACGCCTTTACTGCATTCACATGCAGCTTAGACATAGGTTTATGGGCAGCACAGTGGCAAAGTTGTTAACCTTTCCTCCGGGGAGTTTAAATTAGCTACATACATTCCAAGTTTCTTTAAAAAGCAATCAAAGCCAGAGTACAAAAGACTGTCTGCCGTCAGCTGCTCCAGAGTGGGACTCTTGCTCCCTGTGGGGAAGCGGTGATCTTTTTGCAGATTTCCAGCATGCCATCTACTGAGTCAAAGCCACAGCTCTCAAATCAGCAGAGAGCAAAAGCTTGCAGATTGTGGAATTATAAACCACTGTTTGCCCCCAAAAAGCGAGGGTCCCAACTCTGAAGCAGTCGGTTGGGTTGTAACAGATTTAGAAAGAAATATGTATTATTTGGAATACACTGAATCCCTTTTGTTTTATTGCTTCGGGACTGTATTTAGCGGATTAAACTTAAAAAGTTCAGTTTGGCTTCACAACAGTGTGTGCATGTACCCTCTTGACCACCAAAATATATATATAAATTTAAGGCAAGAATGGAACCCTTAAGAAAGCATTAGTCCCTGCAGTGAAATCTGCAAACTAAGCAGTGAAAAGCAGCTTCAAGTCTTATGCAATACCCCAACTCAGTATAATAAGCTGGACTAGAGCAAGAACATTGAAGTGATCTATAGGAAGGGCAAGAGACCCCTATTTTTTTTTTTAGGAGGCAGAGGTCTTTTAACATCTGCTGGGCGACGCTGAAGTTATTTTATGAGTCTGTGGTGGCCAGGACTCTCCTGTAGGCGGTGGCATGCTGGGAAAGCAGGCTTTGGGTGGCCAACACCAAGACTTAAACTGATTCACAAGGCTAGTGATGTGGCTGGATTGGAGTTGGAGTTTTTAACAAAAATGTTAGAGAGGAGAATGTTGTCCAAGGTACGTTCAATCTTGGAAAACGTTTATGTAGTTTTTATATTATGTTGGTATTAGCTTAACTAGGTGTAATGATTTTTGAGTAATGTTAGAGAAAGTGGTGTAATATTTGAATTTTGATTTTCTATTATTTTTCAATCTGTGTTATTTCTTCTATGTAGTGTTTTAATAGGATTGTATGATTTATTGCAGTATAGCATTAATTTAGTTTTATTTTTTATTCATTTGAGGCTATTGGTAATTTTATTGTTATTGTGTCTTGTTTCCATTCGTTATTATGATTTTGTGTTGTCTTCATTGAATGTAACTGTATCTTAATAATTTCCTTTTGGGATTAATGAAGTATTCTGAATATGGGATTGTTGTTCAGGCACTCATTCTAATGAAGATCTAAACCACGACGTTCAGATAGAATCTAAGTTCATATAGCTGCAGGCAAACTACATAGCCAGGGCACTAAGGCAGGCCTTAAAGCGGGAGTCCGGCGACCAATTTTTTTTTTTTTTAATGTCATTGAGACACTTTGCTAATCCCAAAATAATACTCACAGTTTGGGAGTAATATTTCCTCCTCTGTCTGTTTTCGTACTGAAGAATAACTTAAAAAATGTGATGCTGGCTGTTTCCATCTTGCTTGTGGGCATGTGAAGCCCACAAGCATTGATTTCCTGGATGCGGTGAATGCTGTTCATTCACAGCTTGTTCACGCGCATGATCATTGTTTCCGCACTGAATCTTGGGAAGCCTGACACTAAACTCCCAGGAGACAGTGCGGCGCCGGGGAAAGGCAATAAACATGCCTACTCCCATGGGAGGAGAGACAGGAAGTGCCACAATAAAGTACAATATAAAGGTAATTCCAGCGATAAAAAAAATTTTCATGCGGCATTTGAACATCTATGCAATTAACTGAAGGGGGTAAGATTAAGTTAAAAATTTTAGTGGAACCCCGCTTTAAATGCTTGTAAACTGAAGGGTGACAATATACTCTAACTCTAACATAGGAATAAATAATTGTACCTTTACTACTATTCGCTATAGAAGAACCGATGACTGGTTGTACTTTGCTGACTGTATCTACATCTCCAGCAACAAAGTTTATCAATTCCATTTTCTTCTGGTCACTATGTGTCAAGCGTGGCTCAGCCTGGTCATCAACCTGAAGTTTGGCTCTCTTTTTCTGGTACTGTGCCGGTCCTTGAGGTACCAAAAAAGCACTTGGATCAAATTTCTCTCTTGGAAATTTGACAATTTTTTGAGACTTTATCCAGCGGCCATTAACAAACTGGAAACGCTTCAAGTGAATAATCTGAGATTGAAAAATGCTTTGAATTAATAGACAATTACCACAAATTGATACAAACTAAATCTGAAACATAATGAGAAGACCATTTAGAGTACACATTTTTGATAAATCAACCAAAAAAAAAAAAAAAAAAAAAAAAAAACAGAAGCAATACACCTATTTATGCACCTTAACATATAAGATATCCCTGAATGCATACAACCCTAAAAACAAGTGCTGCTTGTACAGCGTGCAGCCATTATGTATTTCAGCCTGTCATAAATTTCAACAGGCTGCTGGAACACTGAGCTGAACACTACACCTCTGTCTTCCAGACATCCAAAAATGTTGGAATGTGATGCACATGGGCCAAACCAGCCATGTGCATGAGCCGTAGATATCTCCTCTTATCTTCTTAATCTCTATCCTGTCCTAGAGACAGGGAGACAGAGAAAATAATAATCACCCTTTGAGATTCCATCGGGGCACAGCAATAAAAGTATCCACACATGCACCCGATTCATGTACCTGTGAGCAGGACTGGACTGGGACAAAAATTTGGCCCTGGACTTCATCCAGACCGGCCCACTTTAATTTTGCAAACACGCACAAACACACAGTATATAAACTATAAGCAATTGCGCAAAAAAAAAAAAAATCCCCCCCCCCCCTTACACCAGAGTCCCCAGAGAGCCACCCTTACACCAGAGTCCCCAGAGAGCCCCCCCATTAGATCAGGGTACCCAGAGAAGCCCCCCTTACCTCAGAGTCCCCTTAGAGAGCTGTTCCATCACATCAGGGTGCCCAGAGAGCCTCCCCCCTTACATCAGGGTGCCCAGAGAGCCTCCCCCCTTACATCAGGGTACCCAGAGAGCCCCCCTTACCTCAGAGTCCCCTTAGAGAGCTGTTCCATCACATCACATCAGGGTGCCCAGAGAGCCTCCCCCCTTACATCAGGGTCCCCAGAGAGCCTCCCCCTTACATCAGGGCCCCCGAGAGCCTCCCCCTTACATCAGGGTCCCCAGAGAGCCTCCCCCTTACATCAGGGTCCCCAGAGAGCCTCCCCCTTACATCAGGGTCCCCAGAGAGCCTCCCCATTACATCAGGGTCCCCAGAGAGCCTCCCCCTTACATCAGGGTGCCCAGAGAGCCTCCCCCCTTACATCAGGATCCCCAGAGAGCCTCCTCCCTTACATCAGGGTCCCCAGAGAGCCTCCCCCCTTACATCAGGGTCCCCAGAGAGCCCCCCCCCTTACATCAGTGTCCCCAGAGAGCCCCTTCCCCCACTTACATCAGTGTCCCCAGAGGGCCCCCCACTTACATCAGTGTCCCCAGAGGGCCCCCCACTTACATCAGTGTCCCCAGAGAGCCGCCCCACTTACATCAGGGTCCCCAGAGAGCCCCCCCCACTTACATCAGGGTCCCCAGAGTGCCCCCCCACTTACATCAGGGTCCCCAGAGTGCCCCCCCACTTACATCAGTGTCCCCAGAGAGCCCCTCCTTACCTCAGAGTCCCTTAGAGAGCTGTTCCTTACATCAGGGTCACCAGAGAGATGATGTAATCTCTCTGCTGCCCATGGCTGCACAGTGAGGGGGGAACAGCGGTGATGCAGGGCAGGCAGTGAGAGATGATGTCATCTCTCTGCTCTCTCGCCCATCCCTCCCGTGCTGCCTGCCCGCTCTCTGGCTTTCCCGTGCTGCCCACCGCATGGTTACAGAGAGGCCACAGCCCAGTAGTGGGCTGCGGCCCTGTGGTTGGGGACCCCTGGGACGCGGGGCTTTGAGCTCCAGATTCGGTGCTATATCCCCAAAAGCCACCCCCTAGGGACGCCACTGGCTGTCACTGAAACCAGTCCACTGAGCCATCGGCCCACCAGGAAACTCCCAGTAATCCCGATGGCCAGAATATGCCTACCTGGGAGAGACAAGTACATGAATCTGTTGGCGCCCACACTGAGGGCAGAGTGCTCATTCCGGCTTTCTTTCTCAGTGCACTCCCTGCTCCCTCCCCGGTCACTGCACCCATCATAATTACAAGCAAATGGGTGAACAGTTTTATAACAGGGGTGGGCAGAGCCCACTGGGGAACTGAGAATCTAGTCCCCCATCAGTTCTGCTTGACAGCACAGTGGGTGGATCAATAGCTGCTATTCAGTCTAAACAGTGACTTTCAAATCTGACCACTGCGACGCACTGTCAATCAAGAGGTAAGCAGGCCTAGAGAACTAGCTCTGCCCAAAGTGACATGCCGTTCTTAAATATGAGCATTGCCAAACTGGGTACTCACATTGCCACTAGCCCGGTCCTTTTGTTTACATTTAGCCATCATCCAGGGAATTGAATTGGTTACAGAAAGTTTTTGCGGGAATTACCACCAGAAAATTGTCATTATAGCTTTATCAAATTTCCCTGACTGTCCTCTGACGTATATCATAAAAAGACCCAGCACAAGAACAAAGGTTGAGCTGTCGCCAGTAGCAACAAGTCAGGTCCATTTCAGTTCTTTTATTTTATATCGTGACCTGGCTGTGTTCTTTTAATTTTTGCAGAGGGGTAATAAGATGGCAAGCACAAAATGAGACGGTAAGCATATGGCACAGGTCAAATTCGCTCTGCTGGTAGCCAAGCAGAAAGTGTATTTAGTGATGCTGTACATGACAATGTGCTTTTAAAGCAGAGTTATCAATAACACATTTATTAATGTACTGATATAAAGTGAACAAAATCATTTCTAAATTATGCAGTTATTTATACGTCAGAGAAAGAGGAATTATACTGTTGTATAATAAATCTACTAAGCCCAAGTAATTAAAAATAGGATTTTTGACTACAGTAAAATCCTTTTTCTTGGAGCACTTAAAAGGGACACAGAATTGATTAATTTAGGTACATTGGGATGTGCTGCTGCCTTCAGAAACTCAGACACTGGCAAACAAAGCTAAAAAGGATAGTCCAGTACAAACCCTCCCACTTGCAGCATGCCTCAGTTTTGTTAGCAAGCAATAATAGGAGTGGATCTTAAGAACAGAGGGGTGCAACCCATGTCTCTTAATGCACTCCATGAAAATAATTTTGCGGCAAGCCAAAAATCCTATTTTCCTAATCGTAAGTTAAAAAACACAGGATGGATTAATTCAGGTTGGTTGGGATGTCCAAAAGCAGTCCAATTGAGAGGTGGGCGAGAGAGCAAACAAAACACTAATGCCGCGTACACACGAGCGGAATGTCTGACAGGAAAAAACCGACGGAAGCTTTTCATCGTCTATTCCGATCGTGTGTATGCCTCATCGGACTTTTTTTTTTTTTTTTTAATTCTGACGGACCTAGAAATGGAACATGTTCTAAATATTTCAGACGGAACCAATTCCTATCGGGATACCCCCTCGTCTATATGCTGTTCCGACTGACCAAAAACGACGCATGCTCTGAAGCAAGTACGAGATGGAAGCTACTGGCTATTGCACTTCCTCTTTCTAGTCCCGTCGTACGTGTTGTACGTCATCGCGTTCTGAACTTCGGACTTTGGTGTGACCGTGTGTAGGCAAGACCGCTTGAGCAGAATTCCGTCGGAGAAACCTTCAGAGCTTATTCCGACGTGTGTACAGGGCATAACAGCACCACGATAAAATCTGAGGTTAACAGAGGGAGCCCAACCAGGCCATTGAAGAATCTTGCAACAGAAGTTGGCATCAGATAAGGTCCACATTGTAAAAGTTAGACCTGGGAACCAAACACCAGATGGCAGCCCTGCAACATGGGAAGAGATGCCTAATGCTGAAAAGCCCATGAAGCACTAACTGACCCAGTTAAGCACGCTTTGATGGCAAAAGGAGGAACCCTGTTCCTAAGTCTATAGGTTTAAATGATAAGTTACTGAACCCATCTGGCCCTACAAGTTCTTCAGGAATGGCGACCAGATAGTTAGACAGACCAAAGGCAGCTGAACCTAGGAGAATGACGCAAACAGAGCATTCAGAATCTGGTCAACAGAGGAAAATCTCCATAGATGAACTGAAATTTGGATCTATCTATCGCCGTTCCCGTTCAATAGCAGTCAATCTAAGGATTGACTGCGCTCTAATGGGCTTGTTGGAAAGGTTTTCTCGATCAGCACTGTAGTCAATAGACTGCAGCACTGATCAGTGTATTCTGACAGCGGGGGAATCCCCACAGTCAGAATGTAATAGCACAGCAGCAAGGTCTCCCTTATCCACCTTGAATGTCTGGATGGAGAAATCTGTTGGATGCAGAGCAGAAGGGGTTATTGGCTTTCTATGACTAGGTAACCATAGGCTGCCACAAAGCTGTAGTACAAATGGCATGCAAATGAGATTGTACCAGCAAGGAGTACTCAAGGACCAAATGTAGAGAAGGAGGGATTACTTGCTTCCTTTGAGTAGGTCATTGTAGGCACCAACAGATAGGATGGGGCCAGAGCATTAAGAGGAGCCAGCAGAAGCTCACCACACAAGTGGGAGAGGAAGGAGGAATGCGCATGCTGTTCCGTTTTGGTGCAGCATGTTAGTGGCTAGTGCACATGTGCACGTCAGAAGCGACCCAGAAGTCATGAGGGGTGCATGGCACAATAAAATATAGTGTTGTAGACATTCCAAAAATGTGTGCAGCAGATTGAAAAAAGTGTTGTGGCCCCAAGGAAGAGGTGCCTGTGACATTTGAATGTGGTGGTGGTGGTCTGGATGGATCCTGAGGCAAAGAGACAGTACAGTACTGAAAAATTAAAGTTACGTACCAGTAACGTCTTTTCCAGTAGTCTTTCAGGACAGCCACCATGAGAGATAGTCTCCTCCTCTTCCTCTAGGAAACACTGCGCCAGCCCATAAATTCTTACTTCCCCCTGACAGACCTCAGTATATTCCAAGATTACCTCCGGTCAGCTGGGGAGACACAAGAACACATTAATAACATACTATTCCATATCATTATCATGCTGCGTTCTAGTCTTTTATAAGACACCCCAAAATTTCGGGTGGGTAACTAGTGCTGTCCTGAAAGACTACTGGAAAAGACGTTACCGGTACGTAACTTTAATTTTCCCCCTTCGTCTTTCAGGACAGCCACCATGAGAGGATGAACGAGCACTTACCAGTTAGGGTGGGACTACAGCTTGCAATACCTTATGCCCAAAGGCTTGTTCACTAGCCGACACCAGGTCCACTCTGTAGTGCTTTACGAAAGTGGCATAGCTGGACCATGTTGCAGCCCTGCATATTTGCTCTGGCGTTGCTCCAGCCTTTTCTGCCCAAGAAGCTGCCATAGCTCTGGTAGAGTGTGCCCTTATACCCATTGGGATTTCTTTCCCTGCTAATGTATAGGCCTGGCCAATGGTTACTCTGAGCCATCTGGCAATAGTGCGTCGAGACGCTTTGCATCCTTTTCTGGCCCCAGAAAACAAAACAAATAAAGAGTCTGACTTTCTAAACCTCTTGGTCAGCTCTAGGTACTGAAGGATACATCTTCTTACGTCCAAAGAATGAAATTTTAATTCCCTTTCCCCCGAGGGGTTGGGACAAAATGAGGGTAGAACTACCTCCTGACTTCTGTGGAAACCAGAAGCCACCTTAGGTAAAAATGCTGGATCAGTCCTGAAGATGATCCGATCTGGGAAAATAACGCAAAAAGGAGGTCTAACTGATAAGGCCTCAATCTCACTGACTCTCCTGGCAGTTGTCACTGCTACCAAAAAAACTGTTTTTAACGTAAGATCCTTTAGTAGACATTCTTCTAAAGGTTCAAAGGGGGTTCCCGTCAGGCCCTGTAAAACTAACGATAGGTCCCACTTGGGAAAGGGAGGGCCTTGAACTGGTCTTTGTCTAGACAGAGCCCTAAAGAATCTGACCACCCATGGATTGGTGGCCAGATGCTTTTCTAAATAAGCACTGAGTGCTGACACCTGACCTTTAAGGGTGCTTATGGATAAACCCCTATCTGCCCCGCACTGAAGGAATTCCAACACAGCTGTGGGACTGTGTACCGCAACGGAGCCTTCTGCACACCATTCATTGAAACGTACCCAGACCTTTTTATAAATCTGGCGTGTTTCCTTTTTCCTGCTGTTGAGGAGGGTGGAAATTAATTTCTCAGAAAAACCCCTAGCTCTTAGCATACCCTCCTCAGTAGCCAGGCCGCTAACTGCCATTGGTGAACCTGTGGACAGAGGACTGGGCCCTGTGAGAGGAGATCCTCTCGAGGTGGCAGGAATAAGGGAGGTTCGACCGCTAGCTGCTTGAGTACTGAGAACCAAGCCCTCTTTGGCCAATGTGGTGCTACTAGAATCAGGGACGTGTTTTCCATCTGGAACTTCCTGAGAACTGCCGGTAATAACGCTGGGGGCGGGAAGGCATAGCAGATTCTGAAATGCCAGTTCTGGATCAACGCATCGACCCCTCGCACTCCCTCCCCTCTGTTTAGGGAGAAAAAACAAGGGGCTTTCGCGTTGCTTCTTGACGCGAACAGATCTACTTCTGGAGGACCCCATTTCTCTGAAATGAGATTGAAAACCTCCTGGTTGAGGATCCAATCGCCCTCTCTCAGTTTGGTTCGGCTGAGAAAATCTGCTATCACATTCTTTTCTCCTCTCAGGAAGACTGCGGAGAGTGAGAGAGTGTGAGTCTCGGCCCAGTTCAGAATGTCTGATGCTAAGGCCAACAGAACTCCGCTTCTTGTGCCGCCCTGTTTGTTTACATAGGCCACGGCGGACGAGTTGTCCGACCGCACCTGAACATGGTGGCCCTGTAGCTCCTCTTTGAAGAACCTGAGTGCTAGCCCGATTGCCCTCAGCTCCTTCCAATTGGACGACCTTCTTAGTTCGGCGCCCTCCCAGGTGCCCTATGCTAAAAGGGAACCTGGATGCGCCCCCCAACCTTTGCCGCTTGCGTCTGTGGTTACCACCTGAGAAACTGGGATGAACCACAGACGACCCTGCGACAAGTTTGAGACCCTCCTCCACCACCAGAGGGATCTCTTTACTTGGGGTGGAACCTGTACCAAGGTGTCCAGATCTTTCTGACTGTGATCCCACACCCTTAGGACAAAGGACTGTAAGGGACGAAAGTGCAGACCTGCCCATTGCACTGCTGGGAGGGTAGCGGTTAATAGTCCCAGGGCCGACATCAGAACTCTTATGGAGACCTGACTGCTGCACTGGAGAACAGCCACTGCCCTGTCCAGTTTTTGTACTTTTTCTGCTGGAAGAAACACTCTCAGTAGCACTGAGTCCAACAGATAGCCCAAGTACGTAATGCGCTGAGAGGGAATCAAACTGGATTTCTCCAAGTTCATTAGCCACCCTAGACCTGTAAGAACCCTCTTTGTTAGTTCTAGATCTCTGACTAACTGCAGTGGACACGCTGCAAATAGGAGCAGGTCGTCCAGGTATGCTATCACTGATATTCCCTGGAGCCGAAGAAAGGCCATCACCTCCGCCAAGACCTTGGTGAAAATGCGGGGTGAGGAGGATAGCCCGAAAGGCAGCGCCTGAAACTGTAGATGTACCGTTGTTCCACCTACATCTACCGCTAGCCGAAGAAACCTCTGCGAGGCTTCCGTTATAGGAACGTGTAGATACGCGTCCCTTAGGTCCAGAGATACCATAAAGCAGTTGCGGGGCAACAGGGCTCTGACTGTGAAAATTGTTTCCATACGGAATCTCCTGTACGTCACTGACCTGTTCAGGGGCTTTAAATTCAGAATCAGTCTGAATTTCCCTGTGGGTTTCTTCACTACGAAGATGTGTGAATAGAAACCCTCTCCCTCCTCGGCCTTTGCAACTCTGAGAACCACATTCTGATCTACCAGATCTCTTAATGCTTCCAACAGAGCCTCGGCTTTTGCCGTACACCTGGGTAGGTGCGTGACAAGAAATCTCCGTGGAGGAGGATTTGTGAATTCGATATGGTACCCCCTTCTTATAATCCCTAGGATAAAGCGATTGGGGGATATTGCCTCCCACTGTGGGAGGAAGGCCCCCAGTCTTCCCCCCACCCTGGTTGGGGAGTCATTGGCTTTTACGGGGCTGTTCAGGAGGGCGAAAAATCGCCCCTCCCCTGCCCTTGCCTTTCTGACCCCAAAACTTCTTTTGCCCTTCCGGCTTTGGAGTTTCTTTATGCTTTTGCGGACGAAACCCCTTCTTTGTATGTGTAGGGGTTTTCCGCTTAACTGGGAAGGATTTCTTCCTGTCTGCTGTGCGGTCCAAGACGGTCTCTAACCCTGGGCCGAAGAGAAGGTCTCCCGTTAACGGTATGCTGCACAACTTGACCTTAGAGGCGCTATCGCCCGCCCAAGTTTTTAGCCAGAGGGCTCTCCTGGCAGAATTGGCCAGAGCCGCTGATCTGGCCGACATACGGACTGATTCTGCCGAGGCATCAGCTATGTAGGCGATACCCCGCAGAATCGTAGGGAAAGAAGATAGAATGGTTTCTTTTGCCGTTCCAGCTTCAATATGCTCTTGAATCTTAGAGAGCCAGTGCTCCAGATTGTGAGCCACTACTGTGACTGCCAACTCGGGTTTTAAGTTACCAATTGTTGAATCCCAAGTCTTTTTGAGGAGAGAGTCTATTCTCTTATCCATGACATCCACCAGGGCCCCCATGTCCTCAAAAGCCAGGTCTGGGTGTCTGGAAACCTGGGAGAAGGCGGCATCTAACTTGGGATTTTTATTCCAGATAGATGTAGGATCATCCGAGAATGGAAATCTCCTCTTTAAGGATCTAGAAAAAAAGGGTTTCCTTTCGGGATCCTGCCACTCTTTTTTAATAGTTTCAACCAGTACCTCATGTACTGGAAAAACCTTCCTCCTTTGTTCCCCCAAGCCCTTGTACATTTGGTCATGAAGGGTCAGGGGTTTCCTGTCTTCCTGAATACCGAGGGTTGTATAAATAGCCCCTAAGAGGTCCTCTACCTCTTCCAGGGATAATTTATATCTGGATAATTTCCTGGACTCCCCGTCCTGGTCCTCCCCCTCTGAACCATCCTGGGAATCGGAGGAGGAACTGTCTGGTTGTCTTTGTTCCACTCCGGAGGGCCCTGGAGCTTCCTCTGCCCTAACTGAAGTTGCAGGTTGGGCAGGAGCAGAGCCCTGAGCCTGAGGCGGGGTTGTATCCTGGGGAGCTGGACTAATGGGAGGCTGAAACCTTTCAAATAAGGCTTTAAATGAAGAGAAGGTGGACGAAAGCTCCTTAACCGAGGCTGCAAGTCCTGACTCCTGTTCAGAGTCCCTCTCCTTAACAAGGGAGTCTATGCACTCCCTACACAAGACCTTTGTCCATGCTTCCCCTAATGTGTCCCTGCAAGAGGCACACCTCTTCTTAGAGCTATGTGTAGACCTAGACTTCTCTGTAGCTTTCTGAAATACATGAAAAGAAAAAAAACATTTTGTCACTTTTTTTTTTTTAAACAAGGATACAACCCTGGGAGTGCACTAGACCCTCTTTAATATGTGGGGATCTGAGCCTCCCTCCCCCTGACCACCCAGGGTGTCTGCCCCCCCATGACAGGAACTATACATGGAGGAACAGTCCTAGATAAAGAGTACTCTTCCCCAGGGCACTCTTACCTTAGGAAGGCTGGAGGTAGTGTCCGTTGGCTGAGCATCTGCTTCCGACATGACTTGCAGGTGGTTGCTACTACCGAGTCCTACGCTGCCTGTGCGCGTCCCAGACTCGTCTCCAGCCTGTGCCTGGCTTCCCTATCAGCGCCGCGACCCGGAACCGGAAGCCGCGGGTCAAAGGCAAGCTTTCGCCCTTCCGCCGGAAATGACGTCGCCCGTCGTCCGGCCTGCCTAGTTCCAAAAGAAAAAAAGAGAGCGGTCTGTATAGTATACAGGAAAGGCAAACGCTTGCATGCTGCAGCCCTGTAACCACGATAGGGAGCCCCCACAGCCTGAAGCCGCGCTCGGCTAGGAAGTGGTGGCAACAGAACGAGGGTTAAGTCCCCCCCATGCCCCTAGGAAGCACCTGCTCCCATTACAGGCTCCAAAAAATATAAACAGCCACAGTCACCCTGACTGAGTGGCTTGGTTCCTTGCACAGTGTCTCCCCACCGGAGGAAACACTAATACTGAGGTCTGTCAGGGGGAAGTAAGAATTTATGGGCTGGCGCAGTGTTTCCTAGAGGAAGAGGAGGAGACTATCTCTCATGGTGGCTGTCCTGAAAGACGAAGGGGGAAAGTGCCAATGCTGGGCTAGTATGCACATTCAGAAAATCTTAATCCATTTGGAGGATTTTAAGGACAAGGTTTCCCCAGAGGGGTGCACCATGGCCCTAAACCTGTAAACCGTGACACACCTTACACACTAGTGTCTAGGCAAGTGCCTTCAGCAGAGCACACATTACAGGCCAGCCCTGCTTCTTCCTCCAGAGGGGTCTGGATTCACCTTCTGTGGCAATGCCAAAGACCAGCCAATCTGAAAAGCTGCAAAATTTGTTCCTTCTGGCTCTGAAGTAACTGTTAAAACATGTTAAACGTAAGAAATCTTGATAAAAAGAAAAGGTTTTGCTTCCATCAGAGGAGAGAATATATCCATTTTCCTAGGACACTGGCAAAAAACTAAGGCATGCTGGGAGAGGGAGGAGTTATACTGGGCTTGCCCTTACAGATTTTCTTGCCAGTGTTCGATCTTCCAAAGACAGTATCATAATCCAATGTACCCAAATGAATCCATCCTGTGTCCCTTAATATACGATTAAGACTCTCTTTTTATTGACTAATACCAGGATACCAACGATCTGCTAATTGTCACTTAACCGAAGAAGCAATTAAAGGTAAAATAAAGAGGTACCAGAATTGGTGGGAGCCTCCAGAGTTCAAGTTTCTTTGTGGCCACACAGTGGGTTTTGCATTTGGAACAAAAATACATTTCATCTTCTCCCAGCTCCTCTTCACTGGTGAAAGCCCGAAGGCAGCTATCCAAATTAATAGGCTCTGCTTGTGCTCTACGGCTCTGTTCCACACTTTCATGCTCTTCCACGATCTGTACACAACAGAGAAAAGAACCCATGTCGGAAATATCTACAGTAGACATTAAAGTGTATTTTCCTGAAAACCTGTAGCTTGATTGTAAACACCTGTGTGTTTACAATCAAAAAGTATACAGAAACTTTACCAAATAGCTCGATTAAGCACAGCTCAATAATTCACAATCAATCATTGGAATCTTCAAAACTACTCTGAACTGATTATCTTCTATTATTTCTTAACATCATAAAGTTACACGTATTAATTACTTTGATTCTCTCTGTTTTACGTCCCTGTTCAGTACAGTATGTGCGTTTTCCTAAAATTATAGTACTAAATACCTTCTTTGCAGAGCCCTGCTGTGCTGTCATGTGACCTCCCTCTGCTTTCCATTCTGATCTAATAGAGCACAGTGGGAGGGGCTGAGATTCCCCTATGCAAGCTAGAAGAGGGCTCTGCAAAGAAGGTATTAAGCATTAAAATTTTAGGAAAACACACACACACACACTGTGCTGAACAGGGACCTAAAACAGAGGAGGGTCAAAGTAATTAATACACTTTTTTTTATTTTACAAGCACCGGAGCAGCTGCAGGGAATAGAATTACACAGGCATGAGAGGAGAGGGGAGGGGCTGGGAGGAAATCGGCTCTCACACGGACTACGGAACAGACCAGGAGAGAGGGAGGGGGAGATGCAGAGATGCTGAGGAGATAGCTGGATGATGGAAGCACATAGACTGACCACGCTATCAAAGATCAGCAGCCGTAATGAACGTGGTCAAATTACAGAGGGGAAGACAGGATCAGATTTTATATATATATATATATATATAGATATAGATATATATATATATCTATATCTATATATATATATATATATAGAGAGAGAGAGAGAGAGAGAGAGATAGATAATCTATATATAGAGATATATATATATATATATATATATATATATATATATATATATATATATATAATGCCTTCCTCAACAACATGTCCAGTTGAGAGAAAGCTTACCTAAATCACATCAAATCGCCTTAAATCTATGGGTTAAATAAGGAACTCAGGATTTTCTCCAAATCACATGGTTACATAAAGAACATTTTTGTAACGTGCATTTTCTAGGACCTCATATACAGCAGATATAAAAAGTCTACACACCCCTGTTAAAATGTCAGGTTTCTGTGATGTAAAAAAAATTAGACAAAGATAAAACATTTCAGAACTTTTTCCACCTTTAATGTGACCTATAAATTGTACGACTCAATTGAAAAACAAACTAAAATCTTTTAGGGGGGAAGAAGTAAAAATAATTAAAAAAAAATTATGTGGTAGCATAAGGGGTAAATGATTTCTAAAATTATTTATATTGGTTTCTTTTTTACATCACAGAAACCTGACATTTTTAAAAAGGGGTGTATAGACTTTTTATACACTGTACATTGACCCTGGATGCAGAACAACATCCAACATCACTTGCATCTTCAAGCATGTCTTCTGGTCAACAATTTTTTCCTTTTTAAAGGCGGTGATATCCCTGCTGAGCTAGAACAAAGTGATCAGCGCTCACAGCCATTGGCCGGGAGTGCTGATCGGATGCTGGTGTTCCAGCATGCTCGTTCAACAGAAGCCGTTCGTAAGACTGACTTCTGTTGGACGAGGAGCTGTACAGATGGGCCAAAATTTGCCCGGTTCCTACCAAACCGACAGTTTTTTCTTGACCTGTGTGTATCCACCTTTAAGGTAGCCATAGCAAGGTGGATGCAAAGAGGCAGGTATCCCCCCTGCTGAGACATTGTTTTATGACAGTGGCAAACGTCGCTGTCAGAATACACAGATCAGTGGTTGCAGGCGCTGATCGACAAGAGTTTCCAAACTTGTTCCCAAACAGGGATGGCCACACACTGATCGAAACTTGATCAGTCCCACTGAACCAGCCCTCTATGGCCAGCATAAGAGTTCAACCATTTATTATTGGCTGTTGATCCGGAATCTATGTTTTATTAACTTCAGGATTAAAAGAGAAACAAAGATCTAATCCTAAATGGATCATCTTACCCTTTCCTGAGATGTCTGGTAACGTAGATGTAGGGCTGTGGGATCCCAATCCACAGCAATGTAAGCATTGCCAATATATGCCCGGTCTTCTGCACAATCAATCTTACATCCCCTGCAAAACCTAGATAAAAATATGATCTACATTTAAAAGGCATGGAACGCCCAATCTATACCATACAAAATCAACATACATTCTGCCTGGTACTTCAATCAACAGCGCTGCTCTGGGAGTGTGAGTGTTGTTGATTAGAGCACTGGGCAGGGGTGGTTAAATATGCTCTGCATTGAGCTCTTGCTAGCACATACCATATTCTAACCTTAGCTGCAGCAAATAGTGTTATAAAAAATAAAAAAAAAAAGATGCAACTGTAGTGATTCAATTGGGATTTCGATTTCTAGTTCTCCATTAAACATGTTCAGAACAGGTCCTCATATTTAAAAATACAATAAAGAATTCCTAACAATGCATTCACATTCATGCGGTAGATGTGGTTTTTAATACTTCCCCAGATGCCCACCTAAATAGTGCAATGATGTGGCCAGAGGGGGTATATATTTCTGCAGCCGAAATGCCTTGCTTCACAGGGTGGGAAAACATTATACAGCATGCCACTCTTGGCATGAGGAACAATCACCAAACACAACCCATTAGAGGGAATGGGACCGTGACACAACTGTCCTGCAATGTACAATTGTGCTCATAAGTTTACATACCCTGGCAGAATTAATGATTTCTTGGCCATTTTTCAGAGAATATGAATGACGACACAAAAACTTTTCTTTCACCCATGGTTAGTGTTTGGCTGAAGCCATTTATTATCAATCAACTGTGTTTACTCTTTTTAAATCATAATGGAAACAGAAACTACCCAAATGTCCCTGATCAATAGTTTACATACCCCAGTTCTTAATACTGTGTATTGCCCCCTTTAATATCAATGACAGTTTGAAGTCTTTTGTGGTATTTGTGGATGAGGCTCTTTATCTTCTCAGATAACACTGCCCATTCCGCTTGGCAAAAAGCCTCCAGTTCCTGTAAATTCTTGGGCTGTCTTGCATGAACTGCACATTTGAGATCTCCCCAGAGTGGCTCAATGATACTGAGGTCAGGAGACTGAGATGGCCACTCAAGAACCTTCACTTTATTCTGCTGTAGCCAATGACAGGTCGACTTGGCCTTGTGTTTTGGATCATTGATATGTTGGAATGTCCAGGTACGTCCCATGCGCAGCTTCCTGGCTCATGAATGCAAATGTTCCTCCAGTATTTTTTGAAAACATACCGCATTCATCTTGCCATCAATTTTTACCAAATTTCCTGTGCCTTTGTAGCTCACACATTCCCAAAACATCAGTGATCCACCTCTGTGTTTCACAGTAGGAATGGTGTACCTTTCATCATAGGCCTTGTTAACTCCCCTCCAAATGTAGCGTTTATGGTTGTGGCTAAAAAGCTCAATTTTGGTCTCATCACTTCAAATGACTTTGTGCCAGAAGGTTTGAGGCTCGTCTCTGTGCTGTTTAGCGTATTGTAACTACGTGTGATACTTTGTAGCATTTGCGCAGTAATGGCTTTCTTCTGGTGACTCGATCATGCAGCCCATCTTTCTTCAAGTGCCTCCTTATTGTGCATCTTGAAACAGCCACACCACGTTTTCAGAGAGTCCTGTATTTCACCTGAAGTTAGTTGTGGGTTTTTCTTTGCATCCCGTACAATTTTCCTGGCAGTTGTGGCTGAAATTTTAGTTGGTCTACCTGACCGTGGTTTGGTTTCAACAGAACCCCTCATTTTCCACTTCTTGATTAGAGTTTGCAGCACTGGATGAAAGATGCAAGGGTCTGTTAGCAGTCCAGAAACTCATTGACCTTTTATACACACACTAATTACAAGCAAACAGATCACAGGTGAGGATGGTTATCTTTAATAGCCATTCAGGCTGGGTTCACACTAGTGCGACAAGCGCTCCGACATTGGGAGCTCCCTGTACTACTTTGGTCCGACTTTGATCCTACTTCAGCCCCCTATCATTGAAGTCGGATCAAAGTCGGATCGCCGTCTCGCATGATCCAACTTTGGCATACGACTTGTGCTCAGATGATCTTGAGGGGGAACTCCACGCCAAATTTCAAATAAAAAACCGGCATGGGTTCCCCCTCCAAGAGCATACCAGGCCCTTGGGTCTGGTATGGATTTTAAGGGGAACCCGCCTACACCAGAAAAAACTGCATGGGGTCCCCCCCAAATCCATACCAGACCCTTATCCGAGCACGCAGCCCGGTCAGTCAGGAATGGGGGTGGGGATGAGCGAGCGCCCCCCCCCCTCCTGAACCGTACCAGACCGCATGCCCTCAACATGGGGGGGTGGGTGCTTTGGGACAGGGGGGGGCGCCCTGTGGCCCCCCCACCCCAAAGCACCTTGTCCCCATGTTGATGAGGACAAGGGCCTCTTTCCGACAACCCTGGACGTTGGTTGTCAGGGTCTGCGGGCGGGAGGCTTGTCGGAATCCGGGAGCCCCCTTTAATAAGGGGGGCCCCCAGATCCCGGCCCCCCACCCTCTGTGAATGAGTATGGGGTACATCGTACCCCTTCCCATTCACCTAGGAAAAAAGTGTCAATAAAAAAAAAACACTAGACAGGTTTTTAAAAGTAATTTATTAGACAGCTCCGGGGGGTCTTCTTCCGACTTCATTTTTCTCCGTGGTCTTTTCCTTCTTCTCCGGTATCTTCTTCCGGGCTCCTCCGCTAACTTCTGCTCTTTTGCCAGCAGTGGCCCGGTCTTCTCTGCCGTCTTCTTCCCTCTTCTCTTCTTCCGATGTTGACACGATGCTCTCTCCCGCTATAATGTGGTGTGCGCGCTGTGCAACGACTTATATAGGCATGGAGCGTGGTCACCGGCTGATGTCACCCGGTGACCCCGCCCCCTTATAACGTTAACACCCATCATGCCATGGGCCGTGACGTCATAAGGGGGGGCGGGGTCACCGGGTGACCACGTCCTATGCCTATATAAGTCGTTGCACAGCACGCACACCGCATTACAGCGGGAGAGAGCGTTGTGTCAACATTGGAAGAGAAGAGGGAAGAAGACGGTGGAGAAGACCGGGCCACCGCTAGCAAAAGAGCGGGCAAAAGAGCAGAAGATAGCGGAGGAGCCAGGCAGAAGATACCGGAGAGCGGGAGAAGAACCAGAGAACGCGAAGAAGAGGCCGGAGTGCGTGGAGAAGAAGGAAGAGACCCCCGAAGTCGGAAGAAGACCCCCCCGAGCTGTCTAATAAATTACTTTAAAAACCTGTCTAGTGTGTTTTTTTGATGACACTTTTTTTCCTAGGTGAATGGGTAGGGGTACGATGTACCCCATACTCATTCACATAGGGTGGGGGCCTGGGATCTGGGGGTCCCCTTATTAAAGGGGGCTCCCGGATTCCGATAAGCCCCTTGCCCACAGACCCCGGCAACTAGCGGCCAGGGTTGTCGGGAAGAAGCCCTTGTCCTCATCAACATGGGGACAAGGTGCTTTGGGGTGGGGGGGGCCACAGGGTACCCCCCTGCCCCATGGCACTCACCCCCCCATGTTGAGGGCATGCAGCCTGGTACGGTTCAGGAGGGGGGGTGCTCGCTCGTCCCCTCCCCTTTTCCTGACCGGCCGGGCTGCATGCTCGGATAAGGGTCTGGTATGGATTTGGGGGGACCCTCACACCGTTTTTTCGGCTTAGGGGGCTCCCCTTAAAATCCATACCAGACTGAAGGGCCTGGTATGCTCTTGGAGGGGGAACTCATGCCGTTTTTTTATTTAAAATTTGGTGTGGAGTTCCCCCTCAAGATTCATACCAAACACAGTGCCTGGTATTGGCGGGGATCCAAGTCAGATCCCCTTTCATTGAAAGTCGGAAGTTGGACGCATGTTGGCTTCTAGTCGCAGGGCAAAGTTGGATCCAAAGTAGGACGGCTGTCGTGTCGCACCAGTGTGAACCCGGCCTCAAACCTCTTTGTGTCAACTTGTGTGCAGGTTATCAGGCCAAAAGCACCAGGTTATGTAAACTTTTGATCAGGGTCATTTGGGTAGTTTCTGTTGCCATTATGATTTAAAAAGAGTAAAACACAGTTGATTGATAATAAATGGCTACAGCCAAACACTAACAATGAGTGAAAGAAATGTTTTTGTGTTGTCATTCATATTCTCTGAAAAATGGCCAAGAAATCATAAATTCTGTCAGGGTATGTAAACTTATGAGCACAACTATAATGTACCCAACTTTCCTACAATGTAATGTACACAACTGCAGTGCTGCAAGCTTTCACTGGTTATAATAGGCATCCAGGAGGCGACGCATCGCTTCTGAGCCACCTGTCAATGGACTATAAAAAGCAATCCTCTGCTTTTCAGAGGGGCAGTAAACAATACCACACATGTAAACAAGCTCTGACAGGCAGCATTGCTCAAATGATCTGTTTGCCTTTGACCAGTCAATTTCCTATCAAATTCATTTCATAAGAAAGCAACCTACACTCACTTATCATTGAACTATCCAAATCATGTTATGTAAACCAAAATATCTGGTGCAACGCAATATCAATTAAAATAGGACCATCTCACAAAAAATCCCCTGCTATGGCTTAGGTGAACAGGAAAAAAAAAAGCTAGAGTGTTTGGGAATAATGATATGCATACATAATAAAAACAACTGCCAGTGATCCCTGGTGACATGACTGCAATATTTTGAACAGACTCCATGACAGTGAAATGACACCTCCAATTATTTTCACGGATTTTGCCAAATATACACTATAAAATTATATTCAAAATGTGCTGCATAAACAGCAGTAGCTGTCATACCACAAGCTCCTCTGATCTGCAACTGAAAAGGACATCTAGTAGCATATTTAAATTTCAGTTAACATCTTCAACATCATTACAATAAAAGCATATTTAGGAACACTTAATGTGAATTTTCAGCTTAATCATTTACCTATACCAAGGGCACTGAGCACATGAATTACCGTCCTTCTGCACCACTCGCAGTGTGAAAGGATATTGGTATCCCATGCTGTCATCACTGAAATTTAGGAGAAAAAAAAGTTTTATGGTTGACGATAACTTATTTTGAAGAATGGCAATTATCTGCAAACAAGTAAGCTGCAGGTATCATAACATTATTAACCAGTTCAGATCCAGAGCATTTTTTTTCTTTGTCGCATGTAAAATCCCAATTTTTGGTAATAAAATTACATAAACCCCCAGAACATAATATATTTTCTGAAAGCAGAGGCCCTGTACAATAAAAAGGTGATAATTGCAAATTTTTGTTTCACGTAATATTTGCGCAACTGTTTATTAAATGCAAATTATCCAGAAAAAATATAATAAAATAAATTTTAGTGCAAAATCTCACCATATTATACCCATTTTTTGGTTAAAATATAAAAGAGGAGGTTGCATCTAGTAAATAGATGCCTAACATTCTTTGTTTTAAAATTGCGAGCACCCGTGATATTGCCAAAAATGATGGTGCTCAAAAATCACCATAGGCGGCACTTTAAAAGCTGTTATAGGTCATCAATTAAGAGTTAACTAGGAGCTCTTGTGCTGTCTCCCCTGCCCTTCACACCATCTAACACAGCACAGATCTGCTTAGTTAGAGGGGTCTCCTGGCTGTACTGGGCAGGAAAGGGTGCATCTGAACCCGGAAGTGACATCACTGCTGGTTTCATTGTTTGCGGATGAGATCAAGGCATGGATTCGCCTCGGTCTCACTGCAGTCCCTCTCACCCCCGCCGGCGGATGTGTTTCCGGATGTCGGTAAACACAGAACAGCTCGGGAACCACAGGAGGAGGGTGGGCCGCCTGCGGGAGGGGGTGAGGGGTCACCGAGTGGCCGGCTCTGAGAAAGCGGTCACTAGCTATGGAGCTGCCGCATCACTTTAACTTAGAAACCATCAGCCTGTGATCAAAGGTTCACTCTTTGGACGTACATAGTATGCCCAAAGAAGAGCGCTGTGCAATCCTTTTGTACAGATCATGTAAGTTTTTAACCGGTTTGTTAATTATTTCTTTTTTTAAATTGCATTTACAATCAGTTTTTTAAAAAAAAGGACAATTTGAACCATTTAGGTAACACGTTTTCATTAGGTTTTCCTATACACAGGTCACTTTATAATGTGTTCTTTGCCCTCTACTATCATCCAAATACTTTCATTACATTTACATACCAGTCTTGTGCATGATTGCTTGCTTCCTGTGGCGGAAGAGGACTTGCAAGTCTGGAGACCTGAATCCACACAGCATCATACAGATCTTTCTTGCGGGTTTGGACAGTGCAAGGAACAATCAATGGCATTCCAAAGAGGCTGGGGCGATTTTTTTGAGATGACAGAAAATAAAGCTCTGTTCTCATCTTGAAAATAGAAAATAGAAAAGAAATTTGCATGAGAACATTATAAATAGGGTTACTAAATTTTAGTCTACTACATAAACAGTCTACTAAATTTTAAACAGTAGAATATGGATAGAAACGGTGTTGGCTTTATATTTCTCCAGTTAAAGAGACTCTCACATCTATCAACTCGAAAGAAACCCTGGGAAGAGGAGACGAGGCCAGGGTCCAAATTTTTACCACTCTAAGGATTAAAAAATAAAAGTGTTCTTGGGAATATTACCTGCTTGAAACATGGGACTATACACGGTAACCCTTGACTTGACACTACTGTATGCCTTTACCGTTCTTGATAGCCTCAGTAATGAATAAAAAATCCTACTAAATTGTATTATTCTCTGTGGTAAAACTAACAAAAATGATTGAAACAGAGAAAAAAAAGTGTTCCTCAATATTTAAAGTGAAACTGAAGTCTTTTTTTATAACAAGCTGCATGTAGGCAGGCTATTATTGCAGAAGAGACATGCAATGTGTCTCCTGCGATAAAATACACCTACCGGTCTGCTTACAGTCTTCTGCAGGATGTAAACTGAGCAGCGTATGTACAGCTCAAGTCACATCACCAGAACGGGTCCCTGTGTACCTGTACATGTGCAGGAGTTGCATCATTCCACATTGGACAGTGGACATGCCCAGAAAACGACACCTGTGGAGAAGGTGCCTGCACCGGAGAGGAGGCAAGTATAATGTACCTTTCGTTCTGCTCCAAGTTATATTTTCTATTTCGATAAAATTTTAAGCCTATAATAGCTGCACAATACATTTTTAACAAAGATGACAAAATAAGCCAAAAAGGAACAACATAAAAACACTAATTTTTAAATATACAACAACATAGGTGACGCATGCTATCGTTTATTTAGAAAACTAAGCTCCAGCTAAGAGTGAAGTCCACAGCTTTGCTGGTGTGAATTCATTTCCATACGCAAAAACATATGATGACAGCAAGACACCATTTGGAAGGATGAACACAAATGCACAGTGACATGAAATAAATATAGGACACTGGAAATTATGGCTTGGGGCACAAAATAACATTTTCCTTAATCTGTGATATCACTAGTACTTGTCAAGGACCCTGTTATCATCTCTGATTGTTGGTACAGTTAGCATTACCATAAAACTAACTATTCACACAGATTTATCGTCCATCTAAGTGCATACTTGTAAAGGGCAACAGAAAAATGTCTAAAAGTGGATCTCTTTCCTAAATGTTAATACAAAGCAATGTTAACCTTCTTGTTTGGAAGTCTAAAGAAATATTAACAGAAAAGTAAAATGCTTGCCCTTCCTGGAGAAAATGCGACTTTGGGCTCCTGTCATTACTAGATGTCACATGTTCTCTGCTGAAGGGGACCTCTCAACCAATATGAATTCTTATTCTCCATTCCAGAGGTTACACAATCTAGCGCGTACCTCTTCACATACGTAAATGTACAAAACACTAAAATTAGTTTATCTCACAAATTATGCAAGCCTCGATTCATCAACTCTAATAAAGACAAATGGGAGACGTAGGTAACGCCATGGCCCTTTACTATTTCACAAAGTACTGACAATATTTCAATCAATAGTCATAACTAAAGCTATAAATACACCTGCACCTGGTGAAATAATTGTGTTTGCAAAGACTCTGCATTGAATATCAATAAAACTAATCCTTGCCAATCACATTTTCTTTTTTAGACTGGAAAATTTAATTCTCCAGGACCCCGATTGGATGAAAGGGAGGGGGAAGGGTATTTTGTCTTATTTGATCTTAAAGGATAAGTTCACCTTTGTACAAAAAATAATAAATGCAACATCTTTTTGCTGGTAAAAAAAATGCGAATTTCTTATTTTTTTGTATTAGAAGACTGTAAAGCATTGCAACAGTGAATAGGAGATCGCTGATGCCATGCAGGTCTCCTGCACACTGTCAGTGTGTCTGCTTACCCGTACATCCTGTACAGGTAAGCGGATACTTGCTGACAGCAAGACTCAATTAACTACCACAGCGCTCCACAATGCCATGGTAGTTCATCGAGAACTACAAGCCAACAGCCGCTAAGGATGTCAGGACCTGTAGTTCATTCATACACAGAGCTGTATGTTAAATGACGCGCCTGTGTGGGCGGTGCCCCTCACGGACCCACTGCTTTCTAAAAAAAAGGACTGCTAGTGCAGGGGACTTCTCACCAATACTGCTGCCACAGGGAGGGAGGACAGCAGGCAGCGGCTGCAGCACTGGGAACATGTTACATGTTCCTCCCTAAAATCGGGTGGAACATGTTCCCAAAGGTGAATTTATCCTTTAAATCTAAACCCAGCTGCAGCTCTAATTTGTGTACCTTGCTGTATGTATGAGAATCTAGCAAAAGTAGGTACAAACTGTTCTAGACACAAAAATTGTGAAACAAAAGTTAGGGCCCCATAGTCAGGATCTTGCAGGTTGATGTTAAGTAGACTAATAATATGTCTACTTAACAGGTTCAAGTGCCGAGTTTATCTGTTTTAGGTAGATCAAATTTTCTAAGATAGAGTCAAATGACTAGCATTTAGGTTGTTTTCTTATCCCCTGCTCCACTGTGGAACTGCTAAATACAATTACAATTCAGTACCTCCTTGTATTTCTTAGCAATCAATTAGCTTCTCCATCTCCTAATGTTAGAGCACATTACAATATGGAAGGGAAACACTGATGTGTTATCTTACCATTTTTCTGTGAATTGCAATAATATAGCCTATGAATGCATCCTCAGGTTGAACTGAGACATGACCGTTCAGTACTCCATTTTCAACAACAGGTTTCTCTGTTCCACATGGCACTACAGTATTTGGCATTCCATTTGGGATTATTGGTGGCCGATTTAGCACTCCATTTGCAATGAGACTATGAGGTCCATTTGATGATGGCTCTGTGCTGATATCTGCAAACCAGGTAAAAACAAACCTAATGTAACCTGCTTACTGTCAAGTCACTATTACATTGAATTACAGGTGAATTTCTTTGCATGAACATTAAGGCTCACATAAGGCTAACTTTGTATACAACAATTAACAGAATTATCAACAAGCAAATAATTCAGATGAAGGGAATTACACATAAAATTTAAAAGCTTGTTTTATCAATTTTTGTTTGCATTACACATACATATCCATTCACACATAAAATATGGCTATAAATCAATAGCCTGCTCTTCTGTCGCTGAGAACATGAGTCCTACAAAATTCAGTAACTCATTAAATCACATAAAAACTTACCTTTCATAGCAGCGCACAACCTTAAAAACAATGGAAGTATTCTGTATGTCCATTGTGCATGTACACATCAATAAAAGATACTAGGACTATAGGCTCAATTCAAAGCCTTAAAGTAACATTAAACCTTTTTTTTTTTTTTTTTTTTATTAAAATAAAAAACATGGTATACTTACCTGCTCTGTGCAATGGTAATGACAGAGCCCAAGCAACTCGGCTGAACCCCCTCATCACAACATTGACAGCAGCGGGAACCAATGGTGAGAGCCACTGCTCTTGTGCACGTCGCTGGATTCGATCAGGCTCAGGTAAGAATAAGGGGGACTGGGGGGGATCCTGCAGCAGAGAAGGTTTTTAACCTTAATGCATAGAATGCATTAGGGTAAAAAAAAAACCTTGAGACTTTAAAACCACTTTAACACCAGCCTAAAGCTGGCCATGCACGGATCGAAATTCATCAAAGACCTGCCAAATTTTGATTAATATATGGCCACTGTCGTTGAACAGAAGTTGATCCACTGATCAACTTCTGTTCAACCACTCTGTTGGATTTTAACCGCTCGATTAGTGCATTCTGACAGCAGGGACATCTCCCCGCAGTCAGAATACAAGAACCCAGCAGGGAGGATTCCTCCATCCACCTCAACTGTGTGGATGTGGGAACCAAGCTGAATGAAAAAAACAGAATAATGTATGGAAAGATTAGGGACACTCCTTTCTGCCATGTGACTATTTCTAATTTCATTAGGCTTAACTGCAATTTAGTCACTTATTTGGAGGATCAGGCTGAACTGTTCAAAACCAATGCACAGAGCAGGTAAGTATAACATGTTTGTTATTTAAAAAAAAAAAAAACAAAAAACAAAACAAAACGAGCCTTTAACCACTTCAGCCCTGGAAGGATTTGCCTCCTTAATGACCGGGCCATTTTTTGCGATATGGCACTGCGTTACTTTAACTGACAATTGCACAGTCTTGCGACGTTGTACCCAGACAAAATTGATGTCCTTTTTTTTCCCACAAATAGAGCTTTCTTTTGGTGGTATTTGATTACCTCTGCGGTATTTATTTTTTGTGCTATAAACAAAGAGCGCCAATTTTGAAAAAAAAAAAAATATATTTTTTTTTTTACTTTTTGCTATAATACATATCCAAAAAAACAAAAATAAAAAAACAAAATGTATTCATCAGTTTAGGCCGATATATATTCTTCTACATATTTTAATCTAAAAAAAAAAAAAAAAAATAGCAATAGGAGTACTGTATATTGATAGGTTTGCACAAAAGTTATTGCGTCTACAAAATAGGGGATAGATTTATATTTTTTAAATTGTTTTTACTACTAATGGCGGTTATCTGCGGTTTGTAGCGGGACTGCAACATTGAGGCGGACAAATCTGACCCCAAATGACACTTTTTGGGGACCAGTGACATTATTACATTGATCAGTGCTAAAAAAATGCACTGATCAATGTAAAAATGTCAATGGCAGGGAAGGGGTTAACACTAGGGGGCGATCGAGTTGTTAAGTTTGTTCCCTAACTGTAGGGGGGATGGGCTACCAGTGACATGACAGTAATCACTGTCCCCGATCACTGGGAACAGTAGATCTCTGACACATCACTAGGCAGAACAGGGAAATGCCTTATTTACATAGGCAGTTCCCCGTTCTGCCAGTGTACAAGGCAATCATGGGTCAGCAGCGGAGATAGAGTCCGCCCGACCCGCGGGCACGCTCCCGCAGCGTGAGCGAGCGCAACAGCGCCTGTGTGAGCCCCTGTACAGCTACAGTAATTTGCGCAGGAGTGCCATACTGTTACCGTATAACAACAGCGGGCGGTCGGGAAGTGGTTAATGTCACTTTAAATATCCAAAAACTGCACTCTATAATGTTCAGATTAGTGTGGGAACCTAAATCACAGTGAAACTGATTAATCTTTGATTCCCTGTCTCCTAACTAGCCAAGGCATTATACAAAACAATGTTGAAAGTCCGACTCTCCTATTCTGGTGCACAGAGGGAACAAAGCTTCCAGAACTCTTTCCCCAAACAGAAGGAAGCAAGGACAACATAGAGACTTTGACTGATTACACATTACTCATCACATAGCTTGCCACCACTTTGGGGTACTGCGTACTGCTCAGATACTGAACTAACTGCAAAGGTTGTGATCATTTTATATTTAACAACAGAAGGTTAAGGTAAGGAGAGAAGGACATTAATTCAATTACTCACCTGGCTCACTTGGGCTAGTGGCTGATGTAGGGGAACCAGGAATTGGAATTTCAAAAGCACATAGAAAACCACTTACTGACAGTCGAACTTTTTGGTTATCCTGAGGAAAGTTCTACAAGAGAAATCAGAACTGTTCTAAGAAAACTGCTACAACAGGCAAAAATGTGAAGTGTTCTAAAAACAAAACTGAAGCTATTACCCCTAATTAGGCTATTACAACCATTACAGGCAAAAAATGAAAATAAGCACTGGACAGCATATTCACTTTTTTCCATCATCTGGTAATGAAAATATTTTGAGTGCCCATACCATTTATGGCAGTTATGTCACCATCTGTGGACCACCTTCAGTCCCTAATATCATGATAAAAAACAGCACCCATAACTCGAGTAGTTAATTCCCTTAAACCATAAAAGCAGCCATCTTGGCCTCGGTTTGGGAAAACCGTTAAAGCGAAACTATACTCGCCTTCACTCTAGTGCTGTGGTGTCTTGCAGCTCTCTCACTGGCAGCTGACATCTTTGGCTGGTCTTCTGTATTTGTTGGCTAGGCCGACAGGACGTCACTCCCGTAAATGCGCAGGAGTTTCATTCATCTCAACAGATGCTAAAATTGTACACCAAGCTTTGCATGTGCAGCTCAGTGTACAGTGCGGACAGGTAAATAAGAAACACAGTATATCTCTTTTGAATTTACAAACCTGCAAGTTTGTCTTTTGTTTTTCAGATTTGCATTTCACTTTAAATCAATAGGCTTAGTCCTGCTTTAAGGCTGAGTTCACACTGGTGCAATCACAGACATAACGTTATTCGCACTACATTGCTGTGCACATCACATGCGATGTCTGTGCGATGCAAATTCGATCATACAAACTGTTGGTTTGGTGCAGGACCCTTTTTTGGTCTACACTGCAATAGGATCACATGGGTGTTGACATCCATGCAATCAGATTCCTGTACCATTTCATAGTCCGCACTGAGATCTGCAAACCGATTTGGGGGGTGTCATTAACTTTACATTGACACCTCCAGCAGTTCCCATGTCAGTGTGAACCAGTGCGCAATACAGGTGCGATGCGGGAACTCGCACAGGAATAGCAGGGTTTCCAGCATCACACCAGTGTGACCCGGAACTAAAACGTCCTTTTTATTTTCTTAGAGTTGTATTCTAATATGAAACCTGACACAATAAACGTGAAAGTAATGGTTTTTATGCCTTTATGGGAATTAACATTAAGGCCCCTTTCATACTTATAACACCTGAAAATAATGCGATTTTGACACGACTTGAAGCAATGCCTGTGTAATCTTGAGGTCCATGGACTTTAAGTCACATCAAAGTCGAACCAAACTAGTGCAGGGACTACTTTGAAGTCGCACAGATATGAATGGTACTCATTGGAAATCATGGGGCACAAGCGTGGTCGCACAAGCGTGAAAAGGGGCCTTAAGTGTAGAATTTGCTTGCTCAGTAACACAAGCATTGGTCTAGTGTCTGAACATTTTGTAAACAAATTGTTGCATTGCCTCTTAATATTTTGGGTTTTCAAGAGGAAAGATGCCTACAAGTTATAGGGCACTTAAATCTGGGTAATTTTTCCTCGGATTACACCAGCAATAAAAGTATATTCAGACATTAGACATTTTGGCTAAAGTATAAGTGACTGCAATGGAATTTCTTTGAGGCTCTGGATACAAGACTTCATAAAATTGTGCTATATGGGGAGAACAAAAAAAAAAAATACTGAATGGAAGTTCTCTGTGTTTTAGGGATATGTAACCCTAATAAACAAAAAGGTCTAACTAGCCGTCAAAATATCAGTTAACATTCTGCCACAAATGGACTGTAGAGAAAAAAAACTGCAACCATTTCTCTACTGTACACTAAAAATACAAGCTGTACTGTCAACAATCCATGCACCTGATTAAATCTGAAGTGCAACAAACTACAAATTAAAATGTTAAAGTCCCCCAACCTAGTATTAATTAAAAAATAAATAAATAAAAAAAAAAAAAGGAGAAAAAGTTCAGAGCCTGCATTCTGCCAGCCAGGGCAACCACAGTATTGATCTCTGTATACAACACTTCCTTCTTGGTTGGCACTTGTGCTGAAGCAGCCTGCACATTAGCCCATGGACAACCTAAAGCTGGCTAAACAGATGAAATACAGCTGGTTCAGCAGGAACCGGATGAATTTCAACCCATTTATGGCCCTTCCCGGAATGTTGAAAAAAATTTTATTCGATCAGCACAAAGAGCCAATTGGCTGCAACACTGATCAGTAAATTCAGACAGCAGGGGACTCCTGCTGTAAACATACAATGACACAGCAGGAAGATTCCAGCATCCCCCTCTAACGTGTGGATGTGGGAATCAGTTCAGTTTTTTTCATTCATCTCCCTGGCTGAACAAAAAAACAGAACAAAGTATGACCAACTTTAGATTTCTATGCAGTTAACCAGCAAAGGTGCACTACTGCAATCATTGAGGTGACAGAGAAAATATTTAAAGGGCAATTTATTTTTTCAAATTAACTCAAGGGTTAGCAGGAGAACATACAGGGCCTTAACTGTCATTTTATTCACAATTTCAGTTTCATTGCGTTTGCGTTTTTGTTACCACATGAGTGAAGCTATAAATGTTAAGCCTTCTTTGGTACACATGTACATGGCATAAACCTAGCTATCAACTTTTACCTTAATATTGGATCCATGTACTTCTGCCAAAAGAATTTGTTCTGGTGTCAAGCTACAGAGTTCACTAAGTTGTTTCTTCAGGCCCGTGTACTTTTCATCCATGTTGAGCCTTAACCCGTACCGAATAGGAGTGGTGTCATCTAATTTAATTACTTAAAAATAAAAAAAATAAAAAAAATTGAGCAATGTTAGCTTTAGTTCCAAATGCAAAATAATCACACAATTAACTAAATGTGTTTATTTACTGAATAATAAAAATGAAGGAAATAAAACAACCACAAAATCAATACTAACACTCAACCACTGACCTAATATTACACAGTGAAAAATGCAAACAAGGCTAATATGTCCAATACCCATCCAGTTGATCATCATTAGGTCCCACAAGGCTTACACTTTTAAATAATTTTAGGCCAATGTAGGTTCAAAAAGAATCCCAATGACGTAAACACAACATGCCCTAATATTTCGCAGACGGCAGCAGATTTATTATTTATCTTTAAAATTGTACCAGTAAATGACAGAATAAGATTGGCACCTCCGTGGTTTAGTATGTACAACCCCAAATCTCAAAAAAGTTGAGATGCTGTATAAAATCAGAATGCGATGACTTGAAAATCTCATGAAGCCATATTTTATTCACAATAGAAAATAAAAAACATATCAAATGTTTAAAATGAAAAAAAATTACTATTTTAAGAAGATAAATAAATGTATGTTTACCACGGTGTAGCATCCACTCTTCTTTTAACAATCTGTAAACGTCTGGGAACTGACTGAGATTTTGGGCAAGGAATGTTATCCCATTCTTGCCTGATATAGGATTCTAACTGGTTAACAGTCCTGGGTCTTTTGTCATATTTTTGGTTTCAAGATGCGCAAAATATTTTCAAATGGTGAAAGGTCTGGACTGCAGGCAGGTCAGTTAAGAACCTGGACTCTTCTACTACAAAGCCATGCTCTTTTCATAGATGCAGTAGGTGTTTAGCATTGTCCTGCTGAAATATGCAAATCCTTCCCTAAAAAAGATGTCTTGTAGATGGGATATATGCTGCGCTAAAACCTGGATATATCTTGTAGAATTGATGATGCCTTTGAAGATGTGCAAGCTGCCCATACTTTATGCAGTAATGCACCCCCATAGCATCAGAGATGCAGGCTTTTGAACTGAGTGCTGATAACAAGCCAGAAGGTTCCTCTCCTCTATAGTCTGGAGGGGGTGGCACCCATGATTGCCAAAAAAAAATGTCAAATTTTGATTCGTCTGAATACAGAACCCTTTTTCACTTTTAAATGAGCCTTGGCCTAGAGAAGACGGCAGCATTTCTAAATCAAGTTCAGATATAGCTTCTTTGTTTGATAGAGCTTTAATTTGCATTTTTGGATAGCATGGCGATATGTGTTCAGACAGTGGTTTTTGGAAGTATTCCCGAGCCCCTGCAGTAATGTCCATCACAGAATCATGCCTGTTTTTAATGCAGTACCATCTGAGAACCCGAAGATCACGGGCATACTATATTGCGTTTTGGCCCTGTCCCTTGTGCATAGATTTCTCCAGATTCTCTGAAGCTTTCGATATTATGTTCTGTAGATGATGATATATTAAATGCCGGTTCACACCAGTGCAATGCGGGAACCAGTGTGTTGCCAGTGCCAGGCCTACATCGCACAGAACTCGCAGGCAGTTCACACTGCCCTATGAGAACCACTGTACGTGTCAATAGAAAGTTAATGACACCCCCAGATCGATCCGCATATTGCAGTGGAAACTGTGAATTCCGACAGGAATCGGATTGTGAACACCCATTCGATCCGATTCTGGTGTGGACAAAAAAGAGTCCTGCATGATTTTGGTCCGTATGCGTTGCAAATTCAGCCATACAATCTGTATGGCTGAATTTGCACCGCACAGACATCGCATGTGATCTGCACAGCAGTACAGTGCGAATCACATGTGATGTCTGACATCGCACAAGTGTGAACCGGCACTTAGGCTCCATTCACACTAGCGCGTTTTTTGATGCATTTTGCATGGGAATTTTTTAACATGGGTTCCTATGGAACACGTTCACATCAATGCCTTTTTGTATCTCTGCATTTTTGGAAAGGGTCAGGGCCTTTTTTTCATGCAAAATGCAGCGTTTTGCATGTAATACAATTCAATGGACCAGCATCAAAAACGCATGTGCACTGTTTTTGCAGCGTTTTTACAGCGTTTTTGGTGCGTTTTTGATGCGTTTTTGCCGTTTTTTTTTTTTTTTTAATTTTTTTTTAGACTGTAAAAAAAACTGTAAAAAAAAAACAAAAAAAAAAACCGCAAAACGCGGCAAAAACGCCGCAAAACACTGTAAAAACGCTACAAAAACGCTGCTCAAAAACGTGGCAAGCATCAAAAAAAAAACTCCAAAAACGCTCAAAAGCAACATGCATAGGTGTGAATCCAGCCTCAGATGTTTTTTTTTTTTTATACCCAATCAAATTACGCACCTGTTGCCAATAACCTAATTAGCTGCAAAATGTTCTTCTAGCTCTTCCTTGTTAGTACCACTTACCACTTTGTTGCCCTGTCCCAACTTTTTTGAGACGTGTTGCTGCCATCAATTTCAAAATTATCTTATTTTTTTCTTAAAATGGCACATTTTCTCAGTTTAAACATTTGCTGTGTTTTCTATTTTCTTTTGTTAATAAAATATGGGTTTAAAGATTTTTTTCAAATCATTGCATTCTGTTTTATATAGATTTTACACAACATTTTTTTTTAATAAAGTAGCACGAATCTGAATCCGACAACCGTAATTAAAGTTAGGTCAAATGCAGTTATATGTCTTCTACAGTGTTCTCTCCCCATTTTAGTACCTGCATAATTTCCACAAAGATTTTTTATAGCCTAACAAATACAA
The DNA here is from genome assembly GCF_042186555.1 of Aquarana catesbeiana. NCBI lineage: Eukaryota > Metazoa > Chordata > Amphibia > Anura > Ranidae > Aquarana > Aquarana catesbeiana. The sequence continues at coordinate 394,701,260 of NC_133325.1, forward strand.
CTAGGTACTGGTTAAAAAAATAGGATATGCATTTTCACAAACCTGTGATTTCAAGATGCATGTAGCTGTCCATAGGAAGAGGCAATGAAAGGAAGTTGAACGGATCAAATCGGACACTCACATGTCCACAGGTCTTGCATTTGACTTGAGATCTTAGCTGTCCATGAAACAAGTCAACAACTATAGACCGGTTTCTCCTCAAGTGATTGTCCCAAGCCTGAATAGCACATGAAATTATGGATTAAATGTACTAGTAAAGATTTAAAATTAATGCAGTGTCTTTGTGGGATACAAGAATATGCTAACGCACTGGCAATCAGGAAACCTGTTTTACTTCATCAGACATATAGCATAAGCCTACTCCTTTACAGACTGCACTATGAAAAAAGAAATAATAAAAAAAAAAAATCACTATGAAAAAGGGTTTTAAAAAAAGAAGCTATATTTCTTCCAATAAATTGGCCTTACAAAGAATGCTTTTGAAGTGCTTCAAGACATGCTACCGGCTATGCAGAAACCATACAAAACTAGCAAAACAAGCAACAAACAAAAAATCTGAATGCTCAAGCATTTAGCTGGAAAGAAAAACTGAAAAACAAATCATTTTCAAACTTAAATGATAACAGGGAGCCATGACTGTACAGCACCATATATTCAGAAAGACAGAACGGGTTTAAATTATTCTTAAGATACCTAGAAGTGCCATCTTAACTAGTCCCCAAAAGGAAAGCAAGCAGCAAAGGGCACAATACCGCTACATACGCTGCCCAGTCCAGGCCAGCAACAGCAACTGTCAGTCTCTCAGAGTTTAACAGGCTCCCGGCAGCGGGGCTGGATAGTGCGCCTGTGCTCTCCAGCCACAACTTAATGCTGGAGTCTCATGCACCGGGGCTTTATAATAATGCTTTATCACCATATGTGCTCTTATGGGATAGATCTCCTGTATTAGTGACTGCAGTCAATGGGATGGGAAGCGAGTAAAATTCACCCCGATGGGGAAAAGACAGAAATAAAAAGTGATGGCGGTTCTAACACTTCCCCCTCGAACCAAACTTGGGGTATGTAATAAGTTTTAAGTATTTACACTGTGACTAACTGCTACCGTCAGTTTTTTACATGGATACATACTGTTGTCTGCAGTGATTATCCATACGGGAAGATACGAAACATGGCACAAAACTATCATCATACTGAATTCACAGTGTAGTTTCAAATAACAAAGCCTGAAATAAATGAATCGGCATACACCACAGAAAAGATAATTTTATAGAGCGCATACACTGGTATTTATAGTGCTCGACTACTAAAAAGCGAAGGAGCAATGACAGACTACAGCAATTACCTAAAAATAAATGTTCCTTAATCTCACTGCCTGGAACTGCAAGAGAGGTCTGTGACTGGTTACCAACAGGCTGCAGAACTTTCTTGTTCTTTACAATAAAGTGATTGTAAAGGGAGTTTTTTTCAAAATAACAAGCATGTTATATTTACCTGCTCTGTGTAATGTAAAGTTTTGCATGAAGCAGGCCGAATCCTCCTCTTCTGGGGTGCCCTGCCAGCGCTCCTGACTCCTCCCCCCTGCTCAGTGCCCCATAGCAAGCCACTTGCTAGGGAAGCACTCATGCGGGGCTCGATTCCGAACCATGTTGTGTGTGTCCCGAGACACACACAGTGCAGCTTTGCCCCGCCTCCACTTCCATCTCACAGGATATGATTGATTGACAGCAGCAGGTGCCAATGGCTGCCACTGCTACGTCCATGGACAGTGAGGAGAGAGAGTGTGGAGAGAACTACTGCACTCGGGCACAGTGCTGCATCAAGTTCAGGCTCAAGTATAGGGTGGAGCTGCACACAGGTGTTTTGCTTTTTTTTTTTTTTTTTTTAGCGTAAAAGGTAAAAACCCTGCTACGTCTACAACCTCTTTAAGTTTTTAAACAACTCCGATCTTGTGCTCATCACATCTTCCTCTTTTTTTTTTTTTTTTTATGATTTATTCAAATTTGGCAGGCCCAGAACACCTTGTGTTTTTCTCCTACACAAAGCTGACTTTGCAGCACAATGAAGACAGCCTTTCCATAAACAAAATGTAGAGTATGGCATTGCAACACCCAAAGTCGAAAAGAGGAAACAGCGATTGGCAGGACCTTGGCATAGTGCAAACATTCGAATAGTAGAGATATTTTAACAGGCTTTTTTCATACAAGAACTATTTCTCTCTCCATACAAGTGCATGGGAATGCAAAGGCGGCTTGAAGCAGGTCAAACGCAAGGTAGAAGGAGGTAAACTGCACGTCAAATGCATCTGCCAATGAATTCTGAATTATCTCAAACTGATATCAAAAGCAAGCTAATCTACACAGCCTAAGGCCCATCAAAGCAGGTCCCAATCCTGACCAAATATTATAGCCTGCATTGTGTAAATGATAACCATTGTATCTCACAAAAGTGAGTACACCCCTCACATTTTTGTAAATATTTTATTATATCTTTTCATGTGACAACACTGAAGAAATGACACTTTGCTACAATGTAAAGTAGTGAGTGTACAGCTTGTATAACAGTGTCAATTTTCTGTCCCCTCAAAATAACTCAACACACAGCCATTAATGTCTAAACCACTGGCAACAAAAGTGAGTACACCCCTAAGTGAAAATGTCCAAATTAGGCCCAAAGTGTCAATATTTTTTGTGGCCACCATTCTTTTCCAGCACTTCACAAGTTGCCACAGAAGTCCTCTTCCACTCTTCCATGACAACATCACGGAGTTGGTGGATGTTAGAGACCTTGTGCTCCTCCACCTTCCGTTTGAGGATGCCCCACAGACCCCCACCCCCCACCCCACCCCTTCAACCTCTGCAGCAATGCTGCCAGCACTCATACGTTTATTTCCCAAAGACAACCTCTGGATATGAAGTGCAACTTCTTTGGTCGACCATGGCAAGGCCTGTTCTGAGTGGAACCTGTCCTGTTAAAACTTCTGTATGGTCTTGGCCACCGTGCTGCAGCTCAGTTTCAGGGTCTTGGCAATCTTCTTATAGCCTAGGCCATCTTTATGTAGAGCAACAATTCTTTATTTCAGATGCTCAGAGAGTTCTTTGCCATGAGGTGCCACGTTGAACTTCTAGTGACCAGTATGGGAGAGTGAGAGCGATAACACCAAATTGAATACACCTGCTCCGCATTCACACCTGAGACCTTGTAACACTAATGAGTCACATGACACATGGGAGGGAAAATGGCTAATTGGGCCCAATTTGGACATTTTCATTTAGAGGTGTACTCACTTTTGTTGCCAGCGGTTTAGACAATAATGGCTGTGTGTTGAGTTATTTGGAGGGGACAGCAAATTTACACTGTTATACAAGCTGTACACTCACTACTTCACATTGTAGCAAAGTGTCATTTCTTCAGTGTTGTCACATGAAAAGATCTAATAAAATATTTACAAAAATGTGATGGGCGCACTCACTTTTGGGTAGATGCTGTAAATTAAAAGGTGAACAGAACCATGAAAACACGGTTCTGTTCACCTTTTAATTTACAGTGTCTCACAAAAGTGAGTGCACCCCTACACTTTTGTAAATATTTTATTATATCTTTTTATGGGCATCAGTTGGGATCAATAAAGCTTTAAAGGAAACGTGTCATACATGAAATACTACTAAAACATTCTAACAAGTTAAATATTCTGTATGGAATGTACATCTTTTGTTACAAGCACATGTTGTATGAATGGGTTTCATTAGGCAATTTTAATATTAATTCTACATTAAACAAGGTCTAACCTCTGCAGCAACTTCCCAGTCTGGTCGGCCATCGCTGTCCTTAAGCTCAACATATGGCTTATCATGGACTCTATTAAGATCCTCATGAAGACCATCCAAAAGAAAAGCAAGTAGCTCTTGGGAGTCTTGCTGCTGGAAGCCATTGAACCGTGGGGCATATTTTGCGATTGTCCACTGTGGAACAAAAATATAACAAAGGAAGCAGGTTTAAGAAAATTCATAAAACACAATTATTAATAAAAAATAAAATTGTTTTAATATCTAGGTTTCCAAGCAAAATGTCTATATATAAACAATTTTACATGTTTATGATTTCAATAAAATATGTCTCTATGCATCTATTAAATCTGAAAGTGAAGATGGCAATAGGTGATAGTGGTCTATGGTTTATTGACCCGATAATATACTGAATAACATCGTTTGGTAAACACGGGGAGTGCAAAATCTGGTGCAACTCTGCATAGAAACCAGCTTCAACTCTTCTGGGAAGGCTGTCCACAAGGTTTAGGAGTGTGTCTATGGGAATGTTTGACCATTCTTCTAGAAGCGCATTTGTGAGGTCAGGCACTGATGAAAGACAAGAAGGCCTGGCTGGGCTGAGGTCAGGACTCTGTGCAGGCCAGTCAAATTCCTCCACCCCAGACTGGCTCATCCATGTCTTTATGGACCTTGCTTTGTGCACTAGTCCAAATCTTTTGGTGGAGGGGGGATTATGGTTTGGGATTGTTTTTCAGGGGTTGGGCTTGGCCTCTTAGTTCCAGTGAAGGGAACTCTTAAGGCGTCAGCATACCAAGACATTTTGGACAATTTCATGCTCCCTACTTTGTGGGAACAGTTTGGGGATGGCCCCTTCCTGTTCCAACCTGACTGCGCACAAGGGCACAAGCAAAGTCCATAAAGACATGGATGAGCAAGTTTGGGGTGAAGGAACTTTACTGGCCTGCACAGAGTCCTGACCTCAACCCGACAGAACACCTTTGGGATGAATTAGAGTGGAGACTGCGAGCCAAGCCTTCTCGTACACATCAGTCCCTAACCTCACAAATGCCCTTCTGGAAGAATGGTCAAACATTCCCATAGACACACTCCTCAACCATGTAGACAGCCTTCCCAGAAGAGTTGAAGCTTTTATAGCTGCAAAAGGTGGGCCAACTCAATATTGAACCCTACGGACTAAGACTGGGGTGCCAGTAAAGTTCATGTGCGTGTAAAGGCAGGTGTCCCAATACTTTTGGTAAGATTGTGTATATGCTCATACTCATGTCAGAAAATAATACAGTTCATACACTTTTACAGTTTCTAAAACAGTACAGCCTTTTGCACCGACAAAATCATCTTATGACAGATATTTTGTGCCAGCAATACTCTAACTCTTTAGTGAAATCTCAACAGATATTTTATATCTATTTGGGCATGTAGCTTTATTACAGGAACCAGGGGATACAGTAGTGAAGTATTATGTGGGGATTCACAAAGTCTTTGTGTCATATTGGGCCCTGTGTATTGAAACTTTGAGTTGGAAGTCTAAACACTTACACATGCAAGGGTCACATTATTACTTTCAGTAAACGACACTAGAAGTCTTACCCTTAATTTAAGGGGAGCCACATTCTTCTGAGTTCCACTCCACAGCTCTTGAACCAAATCACCATAACACTTAGCCATATGTCCTTTCATTCCTAAGGGGTTTGTTCTAAGGTATAAAAAAATGCATAAGATTATTTAAAGGGCAATTCCACTTTCGTGGGGAAAAAATAACGCCCCCAGAAATGTCATTTTCTGCTTATGTGATTGGCTCACTGATTTTCCCAGAGGTCTGCACTAAGATACAGGTCAGATTTTGGGCATCCTCTGTAAAAAAATGTAATTTTTGGTGAGATACCGCCAAAGCGAAATCACATCTACAAGGATGCAGACCTTGGCACTTTCTTCATTAGAATCCTGCAAGTGCAGCAGGCGAATTAGTTTAACTGCTTCCCGCCCAATCACTGTACATATACGGCCCTGTGGGACAAGTGTCACAATGGGAGGATGCACCCTTACGTCCTCTAGAAGCAAGCTTTGCTGGAAACCTATCCGGTGTACACACTGCAGATCACCGGATCGGCATACGGAGCTACTGTGTTCTACTCTGGTACAATCGCAGTGATCACAAGTCCAGTAGTAAAAAATGGCTTTCATTTATGACATCATTGCTTACTACTGTTATCCGGTCTTGAGGTGGTTAAAATCACTCCCATTCACTTTGCACATGGACCCAGACAAACAAACATGTATTTCTTCAGAATAACAAAAGGTAGGAGTCCGCAACAAAGTTTGGTAAAATCCTTGCAATATACATAGATTACCCACAGGGAAATCTTTCATTTTCAACAAAAGTAGAGTTACTCTTTAATTTGACTACCTCTCCCATTGCTTCTAATCTCTAAAATAATTCTATTTGCTTATTTAGGGTTGCCATCGTTTGACAATCCCCAACTAACCTAGACAGCAGGCCTGAAAATCCACCTGATAAAACTTGGGAGAACATTTGAACAGAAGACTATATGGCAGCCTTGCAAATCTGGGATACAGATGCTTGATGTTGAAGAGCCCAAGAGACACCAGAAGCAGAGAAATGAGCTCTAATAGGGAAGGGTGGAACACTTTCGTTAAGGGCATAGTCCATAGAAATAAGTTGTCAGATCCACCTGGCAACGATGGCATGGGAAACAAACTGCCCTCTACGAGGACTTACAGGCAGAACAAAGACTCTGCGCAAATAGTGGCCATGGGTGCTAGGTACACCCTGATAGCACGGACCACATTCAGACAGTTTAGGGCAATTTCCTTGGCAATATTTTGGGGCAGCAGAGAGGGAAGAACAATGCTCTCACTGAGGTGGAAAGAAGAGATCACCCCAAGCAGAAAGTAAGTTTCTAGTCTCAAAACCACCTGGTACTGAAAGTTCGACTTGAACATCGGGTGTTCGCCGAACAGTGAACAATATGCGGCATTTGCAGCAAATTCAAAAGCTGCAAAATGCTGGTAATGTCTATGGGACACGAACATGAAAAATCAAAAGTGCTAATTTTAAAGGCTTATTTGCAAGTTATTGCCGTAAAAAGTGTTTGTGGACCTGGGTCCTGCACCAGGGGACATGTATTAATGCAAAAACGTCTGTTTTTTTCAGGAGCAGTGATTTTATTAATGCTTAAAGTGAAACAATAAAAATGAAACATTCCTTTAAATATCGTGCCCGGGGGGGTGTCCTTAGTATGCCCGCATTTTTCCCGTGTTTATAACAGTATCACAGCACAGCAAAAAAAAAAAGTCATTTAAAACTGCTCACGGCTGTAATATATTTTCGGGTCCCGGCAATATAAATCAAAATCATTGAAAAAAATGGCATGGGTCCCCCCCCCCCCCCCAGTCCATTACCAGGCCCTTTGGGTCCGGTATGGATATTAAGGGGAACCCTGTGCCAAAATTTAAAAAAAAAAAAAATGGCGTAGGTTTCCCCTCAAAATCCATACCAGGTCCTTCAGGTCTGGTATGGATTTTAAGGGAAACCCTGAGCCAAAATTAAAAAAAAAAAAAAAAAAAACGTCAGAGGGGACGGGGTCACCTGTTTACGTCACCGGGTGGCCCCGCCCTCAGCTATATAACAGCTGTCATCGCAAAAAGGCTTCAGTCAGCGGGTGCCTCTTATGGAGGCGGAGGTTTTTCAGGTTTTTTTTTATCGGGTCATCGGACGCTGTGATCGAAGATGAATGGACAGTTATTTTCTTTTTCTTTTTTAATAAAGGACTTGCCACAAATGGTCTACTGTCACGTTTAACATTTTTGGTGAATGTGTAGGGGTACAATGTACCAGATACCCATTCACATTGGGGGGGGGGGGTCGGGATCTGGGGGTCCCCTTGTGAAAGGAGGCTTCCAGATTCCGATAAGCCCCCCGACTGCAGACCCCCACAACCACCGGGCAAGGGTTGTGGGGATGAGGCCCTTGTCCCCATGAACATTTGGGACCCCAAAGCACCCTCCCTAAGTTGAGGGCATGTGGCCCCCCTTTTCCTGTGGCCTGCCAGGTTGCCTGCTGGGATAAGGGTCTGGTATGGATTTTGGGGGGCCCCTACACCATTTTTAAAAGAAATTTTGGCGCAGGGTTCCCCTTATATCCATAGCAGACCTGAAGGGCCTGGTATGGATTTTAGGGGGACCCTCAACGCAATTTTTTTTTAAAATTTGGATGCGGGGTAACCCTTAATATCCATACAAGACCCAAAGGAACTGGTAATGGACTGGGGGGGGGGGACCCATGCAGTTTTTTTTTTCAATGATTTTCACCTATATTGCCGGGACCCGACAATACATTACAGCCGCGAGCAGTTTTTAATTACTTTTTTTCCTTTAGAAATGTCATTTTGCTGTGGTATTGTTATAAACATGGGAGAAATACTACTTTACAGGCATACTAAGGACACCCCTCCCCCCAGGCACGATATTTAAAGGAATATTTCACTTTTATTGTTTCGCTTTAAGCATTATTAAAATCACTGCTCCTGAAAAAACATCAGTTTTTAAAACTTTTTTTTTGCATTGATACATGTCCCCTGGGGCAGGACCCAGGTCCCCAAACACTTATGGCAATAATGTGCATATAAGCCTTTAAAATAAGCACTTTTGATTTTTCATGTTAGCGTCCCATAGACTTTAATGGTGTTTGAGTGTTCATACAAATTTTTTGCCTGTTCGCAAGTTCTGGTGCGAACCAAACCGAGGGGTGTTCGGCTCATCCCTACTAACTACACATGTTGTAATTCATGCCAAACTCAGGATCCAGCGCTTGAACCAAGAATTACAGAGCAGCGCCACAGAGTGGGGGGTCTGGGTATAATCCCCAAGACAAAATCAATAGATACCAATCCAAATACTGTAGCCAAATCTTTATGGAGGTGTCAAAAGAAAAAAACTGAATGGTTTAAAAAACAAAAATATTTCTCCAGAAGAGAAATCACCGAAAGTCACTAGCAAAGTTTCATGAATGCGCACTGGAGAGATTTTTTGCCTTTGTCCAATCATTTGAAGGCAGTCTGCATATAATGTATGGCCTATGAATACAAGTCTTATGTCCTAAACTGTACAATAAAAATATATCTTTATTTAAACTTTAGCTGTTTATTCTATACCATTATCGTGACCAGTCACCAAAAAAAATAAAAAAAAACCCCAAATAAATTCTCCTACTTCTGATTTGCATGGGGATACCACATTTGTGCACATAATTAGTTGTGTAACCATACTGGGGGTAGAAAACATTGCACTTTTTTTTTTTTTTCATCCTACACAGACACTGACACTAACCTAGATCGAGCCCTGATCTAATTATTTTATATATCATATATACTCGATTATAAGCCGACCCGAATATAAGCCGAGGCACCTAATTTTACCACAAAAAACTGGGAAAACTTATTGACTCGAATATAAGCCTAGGGTGAGAAATGCAGCAGCTACTGGGTAAACAATGCCCATCTGCACCCTCACTGTGCCCATCTGCAGCTGTACCTTTGATAACCAAAACAGCAGGCGTCTCCCGCTGTGTCATGCAGTCTTAACTGTTCGGCGGCCATCCACTGTAACAAAGCCCCGCCTCCTCCTTGTCCGTGATAGACGGAACACTGATTCAGTTTCCCAGCATTGTATCAGCGTACAGTATTCCATCTATGACGGACGAGCAGGAGGCAGGGCTTTGTTACAGTGGACGGCCGCTGAACAAGACTGCATGACACAGCGAGAGACACTCGCTGTTTTGGTTATCGAAGGTACAGCTGCAGATGGGCAGAGTGAGGCTGCACCCTCACTCGGGTATAAGCCGAGGGAGGCTTTTTCAGCATAAAAAATGTGCTGAAAAAGTCGGCTTATAGTCGAGTATATACGATATTATCTCTATCTATTATTGATCTATTGTAAGACAGCAACCACGTGATTAGGAGCTGGATTTACTCTCTCCCAATCATAAGTATGAAATCATGATTGAGCGCACGGTAGCTCAGGAGAAAGCCCACTTTCATGTCACCACGTATATATGTTAAGCTGTTGTCAGGGTTGCAGTCGTTTGACAAACCCCACTAACCTAGACAGAAGAAAGGCTGCTTTAACCACTCCCCCGGGTAGTCGTCATACGACATCATTTACTTTGATTAAAGAAAGAGGAGAGATGTGGGGACGTCTAGACGCCAGATCTCTCTGTAAAGAGGACCTGTCATGCCCTATTCCTATTACAAGGAGTGCTAACATCCCTTGTAATAAGAGTAAAAGTGAGCAAAAAATACAAATTTTAAGAGAAAGTGTAAAAAAAAAAAAAAAAAAAAAATCAATCTGTTTACTCAAAATAACATCATCTTTCACATTAAACAAAAAAAAATTTTTTAATTCATGAAAGTGTTTTTTCAAAACAAATTGCGTTTGAAAAATTGCTCCGCAAATACTGTGTGATATAAAAGATTGCAAAACCCCCCTTTTTATTCCCTAGGGTCTCTGCTAGGAAAAAAAAAAAAAAAATTATATATATATATATATATACACACACACACACATACATATATATATATATATATATATATATATATATATATATATATATATATATATATATATATATATATATATATATATATATATATATACACACACACACACACACACACACACACACACACACACACACACACACACTGGGGGTTCCGAGTAATTTTCTAGCAAAATTAATTATGATTTTTACATGTAGGAAAGAAATGCCAGAATTGGCTTGGGTGGCAAGTGGTTAAAATTATAACAACAATTCAGTTAATACACAAATTAAAGTTAAAACTAAATTCCTTAAACAAATAAATTGGTTTATACTAACCTGGGACTTTATTGTAAAATGCGTTTATGCACTTTACGTTAAAAAAAAAAAAAAAGACAGTCACTTATAAATTATGCTATACGATTAGAAATAATGTTCTAAAAAAAATTAACAAAGGAATTCCTTTTATATTTCGTCAAAGACTGAAAGAGGACATGCACACCTTTCTAATATCACAGACCATGTTCTCTGTTTTTACCTGCCTGCGGCATTGTTCTAGTTGCCAGTGGCTCCAGTGGCCACCATCAAGTGTCGCTCTGCAGCCCAGTTAGCTCTCAAATTATTCCCTACATCTCAATTCTTGATTTTTTATACCTCCGCCTCTACAGCAGTCATCACCGCCTCTACTTTAGCAACCTGCCCTTATACCCCACTGCTATGGACAATTGTCTTTCTCAATTATGCCTTTCTGTTCTCAGTCCTGTCCTATCCTAGCTTAATTTGCATATACAGTGTATATGGTTTGATCTTGCCTTTTTTATTATTCATTATATTCTTTGATTTTACTTGCACTAGTATTGTTAAAAATCCAAAAATTGCTTGTTACAGGATGCGCTTTTGTTGCTTGCTGTATATTACAATTTGGCATTTTCACTGTTGTTCAATTTGCAGTTTTTGCACTTATTCCTTTGCATGTTTTGCCTGCTGTGGTTTTAATTCTGGCTAGACCCTCCCAACGTAGGATTCTGTGTACACCCCCACAAAGCCAATTTCAGACCCAGTCTGCCAAAGATGTGATCACAAACATGAAAAACAATTTTAAACGGACATTTAATGGACTGATAAAGTGAATAGATCTGCAGATTCTGATGTATCCACACACATTTGCTTAGTATTAATCATAAGTACCTGTTTAGCTCATACAGATGTCTCCCTGAGATGAAGTATTTTGTTAGAGGCTGAGTGTTACTGACACATTGGATACTGGAGTTCATAAAGCATGTATTTCCAAGGTTGCTGAGGCCTGTTGCTCCCTTTTCGGTAGGGACTAAAACAAAAAAACAGTACTAACAGGTTATCAGCTATTATGAGCAAATTGGTTAAACTGGAAAAATTACAATGTACAATGCCTTCTGTATTTGTGGGGGTAGTGGCATTTCTCTAAGATAAGGACAGGCAGAGAAACCTTCTGTAAAGTAAATTACCGTAAAAGGCATCTTAGACAGAAGCGGCTTCCTATCTACCGTAATTGTAAAAAATGTTAAATCTCTTGAACTTGATAGATATATAAAATGTAGCTTTAAAAATGCTGCAACAGATAGAAGGGGGCCAATATTATCAGTGATAATAATAACAACATTAACACACACTAAGGATAACATAGTTTTAGTTTGTATAAACCACTTTGGTCATTTCACTTAATATTTTTTTCAAGCTCAAAGATATAGCAGCATTCAACTCTTAGACTTACCTTTATGCCTATCTATTTTACTGCTGTTTGCAATAAATGACATTTCTTCTGGCCAGCTCATGTCTTTGTTGCGAACTGAAAAAAAAACCAAAACAATGCTAACAGTGAATAAGTAGAATTTTAACATTTATAATAGCAAAAAAGTTTCTTGCTCCTTAAAAAAGGTGTGCCTCCTTCAGTCCAAATATGGCAGTACCCTACCATATCTGTATGTCATAAAACTCGAAGTGGGATTGTGAACTAAGTGGATTTGAATAAGTGAAGTAAAAACCACAGAAGTGGTAGACCTCATTCCCACCTGTGTTAAGGGCCGACAATAATTTCCTGCAGGAGACCTCAGCGGGATTTTCTGTGAAAAGCAACAGGCGGAAAGCCCTATTCAATGCAATGAGAGGCTGACAGGGCCCACAGCTGTTCCCATGTAACCAAACATGCACATCTACAGTGGCAAGAAAAAGTAAATGAACCCGGAAATTACCTGATCCTGCTCACAACACAACAAGTCACAACAATAGACAGTGTGCTTAGGCTGATAACATACAAACAATTTTAATGTCTCATGTTTTTATTGAGTACACCCGTTAAACATTTGCAGTGATCGAGGGGAAAAAGTAAATGAACCCTTGGAGTTGATAGCTGGTTGAACCTCTTTTGGCAGCAATAATCTTATGAGAGCACTTTTGGTAGCTCTGGATCAGATCTTCAAAATGTTCAGGAGGAATTTGTGACCATTACTCTTTACAAATCTGCTACGGCTCAGACACATTTATAGGATGTCTGGTGGGAAAATCTCTCTTGAGGTCAGTCCACAGCATCTCTTAGGGCTAAGGTCTGGGCTCTGATGGGGCCATCCCAAAAGGCACTGTTTTTTTTTTTCTGAAGCCAGTTTGTGGTGGATTTACTTCAATGCTGAGGGTCATTTGTCCTGCTTTATCACCCAACTTCTATTAGGCTTCAGCTGGCGGAAAGCCACCCTGACATTATCCTATAGGATATTTTGGTAAACTTAGGAATTAATTTCCAAACCTATCCAAAACCAAGCTCATGATTATTTCCTCCCTCAGGTGCCACTTCCCCTGATTTCTCTGTCAATATCAACAGCTCAACTATCAACCCATCTCCCCACGCCAAGGTCCTAGGTGTAATCCTGGACTCTGAACTAACCTTTCGACCCCACATTTTATCACTATCCAAAACTTGCCGCCTCAATCTCCGCAACATCTCCAAGATACGCCCCTTCCTAATCAATGTCACCACAAAGCTTCTTATCCACTCCCTGGTCATCTCTCGCCTCGACCACTGCAACTCCCTCCTCATTGGTTTACCTCTAAATAGGCTATCCCCACTTCAGTCCATCATGAACGCTGCTGCCAGGCTCATCCACCTCACAAACCGCTCAGCGTCTGCTACACCCCACTGCCAATCCCTCCATTGGCTGCCACTCAGTCACCGAATTAAATTCAAGATACTAACTATAACTTACAAAGCCATCCACAACCTGGCCCCCAGCTACATCTCTAACCTAGTCACAAAATACCAACCTAATCATTCTCTTCGACCTCCTCTCAAGACCTCCTGCTCTCAAACTCCCTTGTCACCTCATCCCATGCTCGCCTTCAGGACTTCTCCAGGGCCTCTCCCATTCTCTGGAATGCTCTACCCCAATTCGTCCGATTTTCTCCTACTTTATCCACTTTCAGACAATCCCTGAAAACTCATCTCTTCAGAGAAGCCTATCTGGCCCCACCTAACAACTGTACATTTATCTTCTCAATCAGCACATCACCCACAGTTATTACCTCGTATCCCTTGACCTTCCCTCTTAGATTGTAAGCTCTAAGGAGCAGGGCCCTCTGATTCCTACTGTATTAAAGTGTATTGTTTTTGTACTGTCTACCCCTCAAGTTGTAAAGCGCTACGTAAACTGTTGGCGCTATATAAATCCTGTATAATAATAATAATAATAATAATTAATTTTCCCCGCAATGATGGCAAGTGATCCAGGATCGGAGGGAGGGAAACAAGCCCAAATCATGATGTTGCATCCATAATACTTTACTGTTGGGATGATGTTTTAATGTTGATAAGCTGTGCCCTTTTTGCTCCATACATAGTGCTGAGTATTCGTCCTGAACAATTCAACTTTTGTTTCATCAGTCCACAAAACTTCAGACGCAGCAATGTTTATTTTTTTTTGCAGCAGCTTCCTCTGTGATGTTTTGCCATTCTACAGTACTAAACGGTCTCCATTCATAGACAATTTGTCTGTCGACTGATGGACGCCTAATCACTTTGAGATTGCGGGGTATTCCTTTCCAGCCTTAGGCGCCTTTCACACGGACGGCTATTCTGCCGCAGTTAAAAGCATGATTTTTTTTCCTGTGGAGTTCAAGACTCCAGGCACTGCGATCAGCTGCATTTGCACAGTGCGATTAGCTGCGGTCGCGTTTGGCTGCGGTTTGCCATTTCCATGGCAACCCGACAGGGTGCCGACTCGCACTGTTTGGTATGAATCTTGAGGGGGAACTCCACGCCAATTTTAAATAAAAAAACGGCGTGGGATCCCCCCCCAGGGGCATACCAGGCCCTTAGGTCTGGTACGGATTTTAAGAGGAACCCCTACGCCGAAAAAACGGCGTGGGGTCCCCCCCAAAATCCATACCAGAGCCTTATCCGAGCACGCAGCTCGGTCGGTCAGGAAAGGGGGTGGGGACGGGCGAGCACCCCCCCCTTCTGAGCCGTACCAGGCTGCATGCCCTCAACATGGGGGGTGGGTGCTTTGGGGGAGGGGGCGCCCTTTCGACTTCGGGGGTCTCTCCGGTTCTTCTCCGCGCTCTCCGGGTCTTCTGCCGGGCTCCTCCGCTATCTTCTGCTCTTTTGCCGCTCTTTTGCTATAGCGGAGGAGCCCGGTCTGCTGCCTTTTGCCCTCTTCTCTTCTTCTGATGTTAAAACGATGCTCTCTCCGGCTGGAATGCACTCTGGACGCTCCATTCTGACTTATATAGGCGGTGACCACACCCCCTAAAACGTCACAGTCCCAGCATGCCCAGGGACTGTGACGGCATAAGGGGGCAGGGTCACCACCTATATAAGTCAGAGCAGAGCGCCCAGAGTGCATTCCAGCCGGAGAGAGCGTCGTGTCAACATCAGAAGAAGAGAAGAAGAGAAGAGGGAAGAGGGCAGAAGGCAGCAGACCGGGCTCCTCCGCTATAGCAAAAGAGCGGCAAAAGAGCAGAAGATAGCGGAGGAGCCCGGCAGAAGACCCGGAGAACGCGGAAAGAACTGGAGAGACCCCCGGAGCTGTCTAATAAATTACTTTAAAAATCCGTGTAGTGTTTTTTTTATTGACACTTTTTCCCTAGATGAATGGGTAGGGGTATCATGTACCCCATACTCATTCACATAGGGTGGGGGGGCCAGGATCTGGGGGCCCCCTTATTAAAAGGGGCTCCCGGATTCCGATAATCCCCCCCACCCGTAGACCCCGACAACCAACGGCCAGGGCTGTCGGGAAGAGGCCCTTGTCCCCATCAACATGGGGACAAGGTGCTTTGGGGTGGGGGGCCACAGGGCACCCCCTCCCCCAAAGCACCCACCCCCCATGTTGAGGGCATGTGGCCTGGTACGGCTCAGGAAGGGGGGGGGGGGCGCTCGCTTCTGGACGCAGCCAATTCTATTCTTTCTATCCGCACAGAACCGCATGTATCTAATTCGCAGCTAAACGCAGTGTGTGAATGGGGCCATAGGAAAGCATTGTGTGCTTTTAGCTGCGGTAGAAAATTAGAAAATCTGCAGCTAAAAGCACCATTCTATCCGTCCATGTGAAAGGGGCCTTATGCAGGTCAACTACTCTTGATCATGTCTTTAGAGAGCTTGACCAGCAATCTTACATTTTTTAAATGTATTATATCAAAGTAGCTCTATACCACACCATCAAACTCATTTCTTTAATTGGATTTCAGGCATGCAAACTACTGACTCCAATTAGCTTTTGTTGAAGTAATTAGTCTATGGGCTCACATACGTTTTTCCTGTAGATGTGAATGTTTAATATGTGTGTTTAATAAAGTCACGAGAAATTAATATCATTTGTGGGTTATCAGCTTAAGGACATTGTGTATGTCTATTGTTGTTCACACACTTTTCTTGCCACTGTACATGTAGGGAGGCAAGACCAGGATCAGAAACTAAAACCCCCTTCCACACTGGGGCGGACAGTCCGTTAGCGGTAAAGCGCCGCTCGTTTTAGCAGTGCTTTTCTTTATCCAGCGCTCCTACACTGCCCCAAAGATGCTGCTTGCAGGACTTTTTTTTCTGTCCCGCAAGCGCACCGCCCCAGTGTGAAAGCACTCAGGCTTTCATACTGGGGAGGCATTAGATGCAGTTTTCAGGCACTTTACAGGTGCTATTTTTAGCACTAAAATGGCGGTAAACCACCTCAGTGTGTAAGGAGTCTAATAGAGGGTGGCATGGAGAAAATGGGAGAAGGGCTCTGGCAGGTTATAAGGGGATTCCCATGTTACAAACATTGGCAATTACAGTACCATTTATTATACAAAAAAACACATGGTAAATACAAGTGCCAAATGCAACAATGAACTTAAAAGTGTGTGTGTTCACCAATGTCAGAAGTTTGTGAAAAAAGTTGGAGAGTTGGTAGCTTTGGTGCATGAAAAATACAATGACTTAATTGGTATTGCTGAATCTTGGCTTCGTTCTTCACATAATTAGGCTATTAATATTCTTAGCTATTCTATTTCAGAGACACAGGGTAAAATAAAAGGTTGTGGCGTTTCTATGTAAGAAGTGATCTAAAATGAGTTTGAAATAGGATTTTGTTGATGATCAGAGTAATGGTGATGAGGAGTTATGGGTCAAGTTGCATATAGGTGTGCATAGGGGCAGATGCTGAATGGTCTAAGGTTATTAGTGGTTTACCCCTAGGATCAGGGTTGGAACCTTTATTTTTTAATCTATTTATAAATAATCTAAAGTTCAGGATTAAGGCCTGTTTCACACAGGCTTCAGCTTGTTTAAGAGCAGTGTGAACCACAAGATTTGACAAAGTATTTGTAGAGCTTTCAGCAAGCTTTTAAAGTAAAATTCAGCTCCTGTTTATAAATGTTGGATACAGATCCTAAGGCGAGTGTTGATTGCCACTTTAAGCAAGCTGCTGCCAGGCTTCAGAAGGCTTTCAACAAGCTTCAAAAAGTTCTAAAGCCTGCTACCAGCCTGTTTAAAGTTCTCATTCTTCTTATTCTTTGTATGTGCCAGGTACAATGTTCAACATGCTTAGCATGTTTCTGTCAAAGTTACCCATGTTTTTTATCATGTCTCTGCAAGAGACAAATGTTCCACTGGAATATTCTGGGAAGTGCTCTATGCTTTTTTTTTATATGCTTGGCAGAGTGTTTCTTGTGTTCACTATAACTATGAGTCAGAAAGGCGGGCTGATGATGTCACAACCTCTGACTCAGCCAATCAGAGGAAGTTTTGTATTTATTGCTAGAATAGATTGCTTTCTCTGAATGGCTGAGCGCCGATCAGGTAGACACAACTGTGTTCCGGGTATTAGACAGGAAGTCTCGGCTGCAATCTGGAACACAGTGAGGTATGCGGCATGTAGCCTCAGCTACATACAGTTTATACCGCACTTTCAGAGGCCTCACATGTTAGTAAGGGACAATTTGGCCCAAGCGAACTATGTAAAGTATACCAAAAGCTGGAGTTCAGCTTAAATGAGCACATATATGAGTGTTGCAGGACTGCACAGCTCCCAAGTTCAGCAACCACTCTTTTGAGCTTAACCTTTAACTGTGCGAATAACTTCAGTTAGAGGAAGGCATAATGTTGGATTTTAACTTCTCAAGGAGAGAAAGTTATTGACTTTCAGAAGTATCAGTACCAGGGATACAGAAGGATTACCTATATTAGTTAAAGGGAACCTGTCCAGAGAGAAATATGGGTGCTGTCATTGTGAACTTGGCTTTGAAAGTGCATGCTCTGGACCAATCATCTTGTTTTAGGTCTCATTACTTACCGAGTCAAAAAATGTAATGTCCCAAAACTTGGTAAAAGCGGAAAGATAAGGATGACAAACCAGGAGAATGCAATAAAAAAAAAAAAGCAGCCAACAATTGTTGATCTTATATTTCTGTCCCAACAAGTTCCTTTTAAAAAACCTTTTGGCACTAGAGTTTATAAAAGCACTGAATTAGAAGATGCTGCCGTAAACGTGTTACAAACCAGGGGTAATGTAAAGCATATGGGCTGAGCGCAGATACAGTTTGCATGCGAGGGCTTTACACAAACCACCAAGCATAACCGCATACAGCTGCATCTTCCAATTCATCTTAATGGGTGGCTGTACACAGTAGCTGCGGGTCCCGGGAGAGTGTTTATGCAGGCTCTGTACGGCCGTGTAAATGAAGCCTTACTCAACAGTATCATATATACTTATTTAACACAAACACAAATTGAAGGCAGCCATAGTATTGAAGCTCCTACTATATGTATGTGTTCGTAAATCTAGCTGCTATTACAATTTACAAAATGTACCTTCTATTACCAAGTGCTGCTCATCCTGAATTTTAAGATATTCTAGTCTATGGTCTTCATCGTCCAAGAGCGTGAGGTAGTTCTAATGAAAAGAAATAAAGTAATTGAGTGGACATTCCATATACCAGTACATATATACCCAAAGGTTAGCACAAGGTCTAAAATCTACACCCCTAGATTGCACAAAAGACTTTTGCGGAAACAAAGCAAGAATTTTGTTAGATGCACAATTCTACATAAAAGTGTTGCCCAATACCAGGGATCAAGTAGATGCCTGTTGGGTTTTGAGGGCGGAAGGGTTGTACCACCCCACAGCTCCCTAAGCTCCACTTCCTCTTTTTAGGACAGTGCCCTCTCCACCTTGGACACAGCTCATCATAGGTACTTCACAGAAATTCCTCTTTCAGGCAGCATCTGATATTCAACGCAAATGTGCTTCTTTTGTGCTAAAAGAGTATTCAGGAAACAATAGCAACATTTTGGTAACATCTCGGCAACATTCTGGACACATACACTATATTACCAAATGTATTGGAATGCCTGCCTTTTTTACGCACATGAACTTCAATGGCATCCCAGTCTTAGTGCATAGGGTTCAATATTGAGTTGGCCCACCCTTTGCAGCTATAACAGCTTTAACTCTTCTGGAAAGCCTGTCCACAAGGTTTAAGAGTCAACAAGGTTAAACATTCCCATAGACACACTAAACCTTGTGGACAGCCTTCCCAGAAGAATTGAAACGGTTATAGCTGCAAAGGGTGGGCCAACTCAATATTTAACCCTATGGACTAAAGACTGGGATGCCATTAAAGTTCATGTGTGTCTTAAGGCAGGCGTCCTATTTTTTTTGGTAATATACTCTGAGTATGCAAGTAAAAGGAGCAGTGGCAGCATGAAATAATATTGTTGGTGCAGAAGGTCTCAAGTGCAACCTCCTCCTAATTTCATCCTTGGTAATGTGAACCGCTTACTGAGCCACAGTCTAAAGATTCTATCTCAACAAAATCCAAATTTACTGCCCACAATACTTTTTGGAAATATTCTTTTGGTAGCTATATAGCATTAAAACATTTCTGAAGTCACACCTTTTTTGAGTTTTGGATAGCGTAGTAATGGATTTAACCCTGGTCAGCATTTCCTGTAGTGAGGGGAAACATTTTCTCTTAGACAGCAATGACTGGACAGGTTTTCTCATTGCAATATTTATTCTCACCTCTTGTGCCCATCACAACTATAACATTTTGGATTTTCCATTACCCTGTTTAAGTTACAATGGTCACTCAGACAAATAAAGAGGGCCAATATCTCCAGCTTGGACACAAACAGCATTAAAACTTCAAAGTTCTATCCATTCTCCCCATCCAAACTAAGGGTCCTTTCACACAGGCTTGTCCGTGTATGGACTCCGCTTTGCTCAGCAGGGATTGATCTGCTGATCCCCGCTGAGCAGGCAGATGACAGGTCAGTCTCCGCTCACTGTGCAGAGATGGACCCGTCAAAGCCCCGCTCTCCTCCGCCTGTCCGTTTTCATCCAATCTGATTCTCCAGACAGATGGAAAATAGGGTTTCCATCCATCTGGATTTGGCGGATGGGATCAGGTATCGGCGGATGTCAGCAGACAGGCCACCGCTTTCACCTGCCGCTCCATAGGGCTGAATGGCGCATCCAATCAGGACCGCCTGAAAAACTGATAGGTGGACCTGATCAAAAAGCCCGTGTGAAAAGAGCCCTAAAAGAAAAAACATTTTGATATGGATACATTTTAACAAAGCAGAATACAATCAAAAAATCACTGATTACCTCACTATTATACAACCACAACCGCATGTCTTCTTCTTTGATGCGCAGTCGTTGGGAAAGATACTCATGGATTTCTTTTATGGTCTGCATTCTGCTAAAGCAACCAGTATATGCCAGGACTCTTTTCAGAGGAGCATTTGGAGATGGCACATTTCCTGTTGTTATAGAGAAGAAAAATGACATGCATACTCATTCCTATTACTACAATGTTAAGATTTGTTGGCGTATCACACATCTAAATAACACAGTTAGTTGTATTCTTCTTTTAATTGCATACAGGTACAAGATTCTGCAGGACAGTCTTATTTTCCATATTCAGTAACAAAAAGGGTAATTTTAGGAAGACATTTTGGAGTATCTGGCATGCCACTATGAACAAAAGGACACACATATTATGTGTCTGTTATCACATAATTTTATGAAAAAGTATCCTGTTCTCTTTATATTGCTGTGTGCAATACCAGGTGACCATGCCAATACTCCTACGTTCTTGTTTCAAATTGACCACAACAGGCAATGAAGCACATCAGTCTCAGCATGGTCAATTTTCTACTTTGAACTTCAATGGCTAGACTTGTGTACTGTGGGTTATCTGTCTCCTGCTGACACTCCCTGCTTGCAGGCAGTCTGCACCTCCAGCTCTCCAAGCCCCTCATGCAGCTGAGAACAGAGGTTATAGGGTTACTTATTATATATATATATATATATATATATATATATATATATATATATATATATATATATATATATATATATATATATATATATACACATATATACACATATATATATATACATATACACACACACACACACACACAAATGTTTTGCCTTGCCTTTCTATTTTAAACTGAATAGCTGGTTTTACAAGTTAAGGTTTCACATATATTTTAATGGACTGCAAGACGAGGATTTTTCTTAAATTTTTCATTAACCATTGAGTCCCCAGGCCTTTTTTCATTTAGGTGATGGCTCAGTATTTTGTAGTCTAGACTCACATATACAACTTTTTTTTTCTTTTTCAGGATAGATCGTGCTATTATTAGCAAGTTTTGAATACATATTTTTTCTTATGTCCTTGAGAAAATATGCCCCTGAAGAGGTAATTGACAAAACATGTTGGGCGGAGTCGGGGAGTCTGAGGGAGAGGTGGCTGTTTAAAGAGTAGAGTGATCCTTGCTCTTCATTGGCTTATCTTCATTGCAGCACTGCTGACGTGCTGTACTAAGTAATTCTATCTGCAACACTCTGTAAGTGCATTTTTTATCATTATTTAATAAACAACAAGAAAGAACACTATGGTATGTTTTTATTTTCTTTGAGAGCAATATTGAGGTATCTAATTAATCTTGCTTGGGCCAGAGAGGATTTTTGGATGGTAGTTTAATTATGCTGAAGACCTCCATTGCCTGGAGAAGTTGTGTTGTCATCTGGCTACAAGTGTTATTATTTGACCTTTGTAATGAAAGTCAACTATTAAGGTGAGCAGACATTTTGGGGTTCAGTGGAGGTCATTCCTTTTGGGAGAACACACTTTTCTTTGTATGTATTGGAAGCACTGTAGTTAAATTTATGGATTATCACATATGGATATTTTTCACCAATTTATGTTTTTTGTTTTTTTTTGTGGCAATATACCCATATTATTTTGTCAAAAGTGTATAAAGTCATACACTTATTGTGGGAAACGGACACAGTTAATTATGTATTTATACACCTATTTTGATATAATGTGATATAAGAATGGTACAATTTATTTATTGTTTCTTGGAAGTGTTTATCACTTTGGAGCTTGCAGCTGCAAGTCAGGGAAGATGGTGCACAAAATGGATTGAATATTGAATCAGAGGAAAGCAGTCTTTGCAAAATAACTGCTAGAGTAGAGATCTATCCTTTGATAGTAAAAAAGACCAAGTCCAGACATGACTAGAAAAAGGTCAGGATGAGTCCTACGGAGTATTTCCCGTGATGAAATGTTCTTGTTTTGCACCATGTGAAGTACCCCTTCTAGGAGCAATGGTAGACTTTGTGAGAGGTCAATATCCTAGCTTTAAGGAGCATACCCATAACCAATTTGGATAGACCCCCCTATTAGTTTAGGATCTGGGATTCAACAGCAATGCCATCAAAGCCAGCAACTGTGAAGCAGGGTGTTAATTTGATTATTGAGACTGGGAGAGCTCACAGGGAGTCTTCCAGGAGTCTAAAGAGGTCTCCATATCACTTCTGCCTGAGCCAATTTGGTGCAATGAAAATCACCAGCATTGCCCTCCATTCACAGCAGAGTGCATCGGGGAGAAAAAATAGGATTTTTATAACAGCTTACCTGTAAAATCCTTTTCTTTTGAGGTACATCATGGGACACAGAGCCTCAGTAATTACTGATGGGTTATATAGGGTATCACTAGATGATTGGACACTGGCACACCCTAGACAGGAAGTTCAACCCCCTATATAATCCCTCCCATTACTGGGAATACCTCAGTTTTGTAGCAAAGCAATATAAGTGTATTAGAAGAGGGGTGGGACCTCTGTGTCCCGTGATGTACCTCAAAAGAAAAGGATTTTACAGGTAAGCTGTTATAAAAATCCTATTTTCTTTCTCGTACATCACGGGACAGAGCCTCAGTAATTACTGCTGGGATGTCCCAGAGCAATGCTATCTGAGGGGAGGGGAACCACAACCAAGTAGGGTGTAATCAGACCTGAGGACCTTGTACCGCTGCCTGCTGAACACTACGCCCAAAGGCAAAATCCTCATGCCTTCTTACATCTACCTGATAAAATCTGGTGGATGTATGGACTGAAGACCAGGTTGCGACCTTACAGATTTGAGCCATAGAGGCTTGCTGATGCACTGCCCACGAAGCACTAACAGCCCTTGTGGAGTGCGCCTTGATTTGAAAAGGTGGAATTTTCTGTTTCAAACCATAAGCTTGAACAATCACTTGCCGAATCGATTTTGAAATGGTAGATTTCAACGCTGCCTGTCCTGTATTAGGACCTTCTGGCAATACAAACAAAACATCTGTTTTGCCAATTTGAGCAGTTGCTTCCAGATAGGCTTAGACTGCTCTCACTACATCCAAAGAATGTAGTGACCTTTCTTCCGTAGAACAGGGATCTGGAAAAAAGGAAGGCAGAACAATATCTTGGTTTAGATGAAAATCTGAAACCACCTTCGGTAGAAAGCTAGGATGAGGGCGCAATACCACTCTATCCTTGTGCATGATTAAATAAGGCTCTTTACAGGAAAAAGCTGCTAATTCTGATACTCTTCTAGCAGAAGAAATGGCTACCAGAAAAATTTACTTCCTTGTCAACAGGACCAAGGGAATTTGACGTATTGGTTCAAAAGGCTGTTTCTGTAAAACTGACAGAACCAAATTCAAGTCCCAGGGGTTTAGGGGCGCCTTAACCAGAGGATTAAGACGCGTTACCCCCTGCATAAAGCTTCGGACCAAAGAATACGAAGCAAGTGGCCGTTGAAATAATACTGACAAGGTTGAGACCTGGCCCTTGATGGTACTCAAGGCCAGCTTAATTTCTAATCCCATTTGAGGAAAGTCAAGAATTCTACCTATGACATATTTTCTGGGATGCCAACCCCTGGATTCACACCAGGAGACATATACGTTTTCCAGACTCTATGATAAATCATTCAGGAAGCTGGCTTCCTTGCATTGATCAAGGTAGAGATCACAGGACCTGAAAGCCCACAACTCTTCAGAACGTGGGTTTCAATAGCCAAACCGTCAAATTTAGCGTTTGTAAGGCAGGATGGAACACTGGACCTTGGGATAACTGGTCTGGACGTGACGGTAGGGTGCACGGGGAACCTACTGTCATTTTTACTACTTCTGCATACCAAGCTCTTCTGGACCAAGCTGGGGCCACCAGAAGTACCGACTTCTTTTCCTGCCTGATCCTGCGAAGAAGTCATGGCAGTAGCAGAATAGGAGGGAATGCATAAATCAGTGAGAACCGATGTCACGGAGTCACCAACGCACCTGTCCCGCATGCAAGAGGATCCTTTGTTCTTGCCACAAACTTGTCGATCTTGTTGTTGAATCTGGATGCAAAGAGATCTACATCCGGAACCCCCCCATCTTTGGCATATGGCCAAGAAGATGTCGGGGTGAAGAGACCATTCCCCTGGAACTAACTGCTGACGATTCAAGTAGTCTGCCTGCCAGTTCTCTATCCCTGGAATGAAAATTGCCGATATGCATGGCACATGCTTTTCTGCCCAGATTAAACTCTGGTTCACTTCTCCCTGAGCTGCACGACTCCTGGTGCCTCCTTGGTGATTGAGATAAGCCACTGCTGTGGCATTGTAGGACTGGATCCTGACACGGAAACCCTGTAGCCTGAGTGTCCAGGCCTTTAGGGCTAGATATGCCGCACAGATCTCCAGAACATTGATGGGTAAGGTCCTCTCTGTTTTGGACCATCTCCCTTGGACAGTGGACTGTTCCAGAACTGCTCCACAAGCCGAGAGACTGGCATCCGTTGTTACCACTGTCCAGGTAACCAGTAAAAAGGATTTTCCTTTTTGCAGATTTTTGGGTATTAACCACCAACTGAGGCTCTGACGCACTGTAAGAGACAGACGCATTGGAAAATCTAACACCTGCACCTTCTTGTTCCAGGCAGACAGGATACTGTGTTGCAGCAGTCTCGAATGAAACGGAGCATAGGGAACTGCTTCGAATGAAGCCACCATCTTTTCCCAGCAGCCTCATACAAAGGCGAATAGAGGGACTCTTCTTTGCCCTGACTACCTGAATCAGTTCTTTTATGGCACTGATCTTTGCCTGGGGTAAAAATACCTTCTTCTGGCTTGTATCTATGACCAGGCCCAAATACTCTAGTCTTCTTACTGGTTTTTAAAGAGGACTTCTCTAAGTTGAGAATCCAACCTAGGTATTCCAGGTAGTTGACTGTGGTGACCAAGTTCTGGTCCAGGCGGGCTACTGGGGAAGTGAGCCTGCCATCTTTCCAGACCTGAAATATGCATGGCAGACAGGGTTGGAACCTGAAGTTTTACCCAAGAATCTGGCCGACTTTCCTTTGAGACTTCTAGTTTTTCCCCGATTGTTGATGTATGCCACTACTGTAACACTGTCTGACTGAAACCGGATCAGATGACCTTGCAGTTGAGAGGTCCACAGCTAAAGGAGCAACCAAATTGCGTAGAGCTCCAGTATGTTGATTTGTAGACTAGCTTCCTCAGGCGACCATGTCACCTTTTCTGATAGAGTGTGTAGGACTCCTCCCCAGCCTGTCAAATGAGCACCTTTGGGAATCCTCTAGAACGATGAAAGGGGGGCTTTCCCTTGTTCCAGGGTACAGATTTGTGAGCCACCAGGCCAGAGAGAACCTGATCCTGGGTGTCAGGAGAACCTGTGAATACAGAGACTGTACCTTTTTGTCCCACACATCCAAAATATGCAATGGAATTGGCCTGGATTTGAGCATGCTGGATTGCCTCAAAGAAAGCCATCATTAAGCCCAGAGCCCTCATGCAAAAGCATCGAGATGGACAGCCCCAGAACTATAGAGTCCAAAAACGGGAGCAGAGTGTCCAGAGTTTGATTTGTAAGAAAAACTGTGGACTAGGCAGCATCTCGAAGAATACCTAGTTACTCCAAGCAATGAGTTTACATCCTGAACCACCTGAAGTCAGTGCTGGAAGAACCAAACCTTTGAAGAGTCTGAACAGTCATTTGGACATTATCAGGCAGGGTCTGAGCTGACTGCTCTCTCAAGCAAGGGGTCATCCAGATAGACCACAATGAGAAGACTGTGTGTGAAACAGGGCAAGCACAGGGGCTAGCTTTGGTGAATACTCCAGGAGCAGTTTACAGATCAAAAGGTTGGGTCGCAAACTAGTTGCATGTCTCCATCTTTCCAGTACACTGGAAAGATGGAGACATGCAAGTAAACATACTTGATGTCCACGGAGGCCACATTTTCAAAATGGAGGGATGCAATTAATTTTTGCACCCAAATACAGACGTTGGAATAGTTTTAGACTTGAAGCAGAACTGTGGATAGGTTTCAGCAGTAACCCTGAAAACCGTAAACCTTTCCTTTTCGGGAACAATAGATAAAACACATTTACTTGCACAATGCAGCTTGAAAAACCTCAGTACAGACAGGTGGAACATTCTGGATATGAAACATACAATATCCACACGCATGGGTTCCAATTGTTTGAAAATCAAATGATTAGTCAGGATCAACTCAGGTGCATTACTCATTTCCTTGGTCTACTCCCATGATTTGGCAAATGAACATGACAGCATTAAGAGGCTGCATGGAAGGGCCAGTATGGGAAAATAGGAACTTGTAAAGTGTGTCCAGTCTCTTGTCGACTGGATCCTTAAACAATGGAAGGTCTTACCAGAAACAGTCAGTGTTTTGTTAAGGCAAGAAGTGTCAGGATCTACAACAGGAACAGCTTACTCCATATAAACACCTCTTCAATGGGTTATTGTGCAGCAAAATAATTGGGAGGAGAAAAAAGCTAGCCAGAAGTAGATCATTTACCATACAAAATAGGATGCAGCAACGAGTGTACTGGAAAGGTTAGGGAATTTTAAATGAGCCCAAATTGATACGGTTAGGGAATTTAGAGGTAGGTTTCTCAATATCTACACATGTATGCACTCTGGTAATAAGAACCAAACGAAAAGACTGATATCGAGAAAGTATGGGTTTGTGGAATGGAATTTCATTCAACTAATAAGAGTGACATAGGGGTAACATCCCAGTAACGTATTTGAAAAGAATTAAATTTATCTATTTTTCTGTGCTTTTCAAACAAAAAGACTGAACCTCCGCAGGCACAAAATCATCTAAAAAAAA
This sequence comes from Aquarana catesbeiana, assembly GCF_042186555.1. Classification (NCBI taxonomy): domain Eukaryota; kingdom Metazoa; phylum Chordata; class Amphibia; order Anura; family Ranidae; genus Aquarana; species Aquarana catesbeiana. The sequence goes on from NC_133325.1 coordinate 394,728,580, forward strand.
AAAGAATAGACAATACTCCTTATCATCCTCAGCGGAGTGCACATAAGCAGCTGCAGACAAATCAGAGAGAGACTCTGGAGGAGAAGGCATGGAAGTATGCCTACAGCCCCTATGTTCTTAGCTACCATGTCCTTGGAGACGAAACGCATCGGTAAGGACTCCACTGCCGCCATTTGTTTTTTTTATAAAGCGCTGATTTTAACCTGCTAAATGTAAGTTTTCTAACTTCATTAAATTTTTATTGTGTACCCAAACGGAATTATGCTATGTGGCCCTTTCTGTTCTCCCCCCTTTAATTTCATTTACTGCATCCATGAACATCTGATCACCGCCCCTTATGAGATACACCTACATAGATATCTTCCATCTCGAGGATAGCCGCGTGTTCCTGTTCCTGCCATCTGAGGGTTCCAGTGTCCATTCCCATTGGTTGTTTACACAACACAAGCCCGTTTGACTCACAGCACATGTGCTCTTGTGGGTTCAAACGCTCCGGTAAGCCTCCCAGTTTTCATTGATGGTACTTCTCACTTTAGTTATATATCCTGTTCACGGTTGGGATATTCACATGCGGTTTTGAACCATATTTGGATTTTACATGGAACTCTGAACCACATTTTGAACATTTTCACTTGGACTTTTCCTTGGACATTTAGCACTTGTTATAGTGTTCACTATTTTTGTACATGTTTTTTTTTAATCTTTAGTGGTGATTATTTGGGTTCAGCACCTTCTGTTTGATACATGTGTTAAGTCACGTTTTTCAAAAGCGCTACACTATTTGTTTTCCTTCGTATTGCCATTTATCTAATTAGCTGTGTTAGCTGCTACCTCTTTAAGGCAGCAAAAAATTACTTGTTACATCCTTTTAAGCTATCAACAGCAAAATTAAAGATGCTGCTCGTTATTTTGTATAAACATTTACATTTGCATGGATTAAATTTTACCTTTAAAAAAAACAAAAAAAAAGTGTCCTACATGGCATGAGTAGACTACATAGCCGGTAGAAAACGTAAAAAAAAGCTCTAGGTCTGCCAAGTGACATAGAAATGTTTACATGTATAAAGAACTACTTTTGTCCTGCAGAGACTAGAACAAGAAACCCTCACTGAGATGCCAATGAGTGTTTTAAAGCTTTTACCTAACATAATTCCATCTGCTATTCTTGATGATACCTAAAAAAAAAACATGTTTACAGACCAATAAACAGCTGGAAACCTCCAAACACTTTGGAACATTAATTTATAATGTCTCTCTATCACCATTGTTCTCTACAGTATAGGTGTCTAATTATGTCCCAACGTTCATTTTATGTGGCATAAAGTTAGAAAGAAATCCAGGTGAATATTTGCCGCAAAACAATGCAGAATCAGGTCGCCAAGTGCAGAAATTTGTAATTCATATGATTTCTGTATATAAAATAGGTCACCCCAGACAGAATATGCAAAACAGTGCATCTTTTTTTAAGTAAAAATATAATATGATATAGTACTACAAATGTAAAAAAAAAAATGCTTATACGTAACAATATATTAAGAAAACTTATGCAAGATTGGATAAAGGCATGCGATATCTTTAATTTCACACAATGCTACACGAAACAGCATTCTGAGTAGCAAAGCAACAATGTTACCTTAACAATACCCCCACACTGAAACATAATATCCCTTAAAAAAGAAAAAGCAATTAAGGTAAGAGGATTAGTTGTAAGATTACAGCAAGAAACATTTTTTTTTTTAACCCAAGATTAATCACTGATTTGACAATAATTAGCGCACAGCAAAAAAGAAAATATGAAGTCACCAAGATTTATTTAAAATTTAAACAAGCTTTTAATTGGCCTGGTCAAAAATTAAAGAATAATATTTAGTTTTATTTGAAAGGTAAAATAAGCCACATATGCCAAAAGAAAGACATTTAGCTTCATTCTTTACAACCAAGGAATCAAATATTAGACAGGCTCTTTCAGCACTGAACACCGAGACCTACAGTCTGCACAAGAACAAGTTTGGGTAGATTATTATGAAAGTTGTAGCTGGCTCTAAGATATAACTAAAGCCAAACACATTTTTTTCAAGTTTTGGATAGAGTGGAGAGGCACTGAACACCATTTTCCTGTCATCTGTGGCACAGTTCGTGAGATTCACCCTGTTTAGCCTATTTAAATACTATCAAGACTGAGGCTCGATTCACATCTATGCATGTTGCTCTTGAGCGTTTTTTGCAGTGCTTGCCGCGTTTATGGACATGCGTTTTAACCGCGATTTCCGTTTCTTTTTTACACTATATATAGCTTTTTGCTAATGAGGGGGACGGGAAGCCAGCGGCCACGTCCTTAACCACCAATGAGTTATCAGCTGTCAGCGGGTTTCCTATTCACCACAAAAAAAATACAGTAGACATTTTTATTAAAAGACTTGTCTAAAACCTTCTTCTTCCTCCGGTCTTCCTCCATCTTCTCCGCATCTTCCTTCTCCGGGCTTCTGCCCCTCTTCTTCTTCTTTCTTCTGTCTTCTTTGTCAGGTGTTGTTCTTCCTCTGCCATCGCTCCCGCCGACGACCCTTCTCCGATGCTGCTTCCCGCTGATCTGTCCGTGCCAATGTCAAGCATGTCTTAGGTAACGGTGGGGGCGTGGCCATCGGATGACATCATCCAGAGGCCCCACCCCTTGTGACGTCACGGGCCCATCATGTTCTTGTGGTGACATCACAAAGGGTGGGGCCTCTGGATGATGTCATCCAATGGCCACGCCCCATCGTTATCTAAGAAATGCTTGACATTGGCACTGACAGATCAGCGGGACGCAGCATCGGAGGAGGATCGTTGGCTAGAGCGGCAGCAGAGGAGGAAGCACACCGGACAAAGAAGATCAGATAAAGAAGAAGAGCGGAAGAAGAAGCTGGAAAAGGAGAAGCCCGGAGGAGGAAGATGCGGGAGAAGATGCAGGAAGACTGGAGGAAGAAGATATTTTTAATAACTTTTTTTTGGTGAATAGTTAGAAGTACAATGTACCCCATACTCATTCACATTAGGGGGGAGCCCGGGATCTGGGGGCCCCCTTATTAAAGGGGGCTTCCAGATTCCAATAAGCCCGCCCGCAGACCCCAAAATCACCAGCTAGGGTTGTTGGGAAGAGGCCCTCATTAATGGGGCAAGGTGCTTTGGGGTGGGGGGCTCCCCCTGCCCCAAAGCACCCACTCCCCTGTGTTGAGGGCATGTGGTCTGGTATGGTTCGGGGGGGGGGGGGGCTCGCTTGTCCCCTCCCTTTTCTGGCCTACCAGGCTGCATGCTCGGATAAGGATCTGGTATGGATTTTGGGGGGAGGGGGTTGGCTAACGCCATTTTTTTTTTACATATTGGCGAGGGGGGGTCCCCTCCGAACTCATACTAGACCCAAGGGCCTGGTATGGACCTGGGGGGGGGCGCCACGCTGTTTGTTTTTTTTTCATGATTTTTTTAAGCGACAAATCTTTTTTTTTTTTTTTACATTCAGGTGATGACTTATCGGTTGTTAAGGATGCGGCGGCCGGCTTCCCGGCCCCCTTCTTAGCAACCAGTTATATACAGTGACTGTACAACTTGGATGCAGGTCCATTGAAGTCTAGTCCATGCAAAACGCTGCATTTTGTGGGAAAAATTCCCCGGCCCTTTCCAAAGATGCAGAGGCACAAAAATGCATTGATGTGAACATGTTCCATAGGAACCCATGTTAAAAAATTTCCCTGCATTTCTGCAAAATGCATCAAAAAACGCATTAGTTTGAATGGAACCTGAAAGTGAAAGACAATCCCAAATTTTGGGATGTTACCAGAGCAGGAATAGATGGGGAAATCCTACAATGGAGACACCAGTTCTGGTGTCAACCAAGGATTTCTTTACATTGGAGGGATTTCTTCTCAATTTCTGTTTTGGCTATGAGACAGAAAGTGAAATCTCCCCAAAGTGATAAAGATGACATAAAATTGGTTATAACCCTCCTTTAGTCTTAAGAAATAAAAGAAAAGCTTTGCCTACTTTAAAATTAGAAACAATGGGAAAACGATATAGTATTTTTGGATAGAGCAAGGGAAAAGAGGTAACCTGTCAGTTTTTTTTTCTGCCATCTGTGTCCACTGGCGAGAGTTCCATTCACTTCCCGTCTCATAGCCACAACAGGAAGCGAGAGGAATTCCCTCCAAACTTAGGGAAATCCCTGGCAGTCACCAGAACTAGTGTCCCCAACTGGAAGATTCTCTTCTTTTCCTGTTCTGCTGATTACTAAAAATTTGGGATTTTCTTACACTTTTGGTGATAACAGCCACCAGGACAAACAGAGAGGGCGAATCTCCCTAAAGGGTTTTGCCTTCAGTTATACTTTCAACATCAATGACTAAAATGTATCAGTTTAGGATAGTTGTAGCCTATGATCATTCTATATTAAAAAAAACATTAAAGTGGATGTAAACCCACACTCATCCTTTCTAAACTATTGCCATAGTAGTTATCTATAAAGATATACATGCCTCCTGCATGTATGCTTACCTGTCAAATGTCTCCCCTGTCTGTTAGGATACCCAAAAAACTGCAGATTCTGTGGGTGGGTCTGTTGTCCGAAGCTCGGTGGGTGGAGTGGTAATGTCAGTAGACTCCCCGCCCACCTCTACACTCCCCTTGTCAACGTGCATTTTCTCCTGTGTATTTCTTACACTGAACTTTTGCTATGATCACTAACATCCAGTCAAAACCCAGAAAAGTCACCACATGACTTCAGCATGCCCAATCATGGCGAGGTGTGGAGCAGCCAATACTGGGAGAGCTGGAGAAGAAAGGAGGAGGGGATCTGAAGTACACAGAATGTCTCTCTCAGGCTGTGCATGAGATATGCAAATCGCCCACTCACAGCAAGGGGAGAAACGGACTCTCGGTCTGTCCGTTTTTATCTCACTGAAAAAAGATAAGAGGACTGCTCAGAGCTGGATTAACTCTTCATGGCAAGACTGGACACAGATGACATGAAATCCTATACTGTACAAGGTGCAAGCCTTAATAAAAAAAAAAAAAAAAAAGATTTCGGGTTTACATCCAGTTCAAGTACCAAGATCTTACCAAGCAATTACTTCTTTGCAGCACCAATCAAATGCAAAGATGCATCCATTTCTGACTGGCGACAGCGGGGAAATATCTCCACTTACAGGTATATGTAAGAATTTTAAACACATGAAAAGAGTATTTTTTTTTTTTTAAGATTATGAAATTATTCCAAAAATAGGTTTCAACCATTCTGCAATGTAAACTAATTTGTTCAAGGTAGAAAATAAGAATTTTCTTGTGCATGACCTTAGGTTAAAGCCCCATGAATTTAAAATGCAGGTTGCAGAGCTAGCAGGCATTACAGTGGCATAAAAAGTGCAATCCCATTCTTGCTGCATTCTTACATTACCTCTGGGTAAATGCTGAGGAAACATTCTTAGGCTCATCATACCCATATTCACCCAGATGTTAGACTGTTGTTGGCGGGTCACAGGCTGCTGTCTCAAAAATAGCAAATAACGTGGAAAGAGCTCCAGTTCTGGGAGGTTGGTTTTACTATTTCGGATTACCTAATAAAAAAATCAAAACCATAAGACAGCATCTTTTTACATGTAATTTACATTGAAATTGCAGTTAACATTTCCTTTAAAGTGGAAGTCCATGCAAAAACTAAAAATCCCTGCATCTATAGCCACCAACATTCTAACACTAACCTCTCTAGCCCTGAAAAGAAAAAAGGAGTACACATAAGTTTTCTACAGGTGATCCAACCCGATATCCAGCTGCGGAAGCTCTAATCCCACGCTGAGCTATCAGCCGCAGCTTCGCTGTGTTGGTAGGTGCAAAGGACACGTCCTTAAACGGAAGCCCCATAGTAACTCTATGGGTGACGTCACTTCCCATTCATTTCACAGCCGTTGTTGGACGTGTACTCAGCAGAGCTTCTGCCGCTGGAGATCGGGTCAGATCGCCTGCCGAAAAGGTATGTATACTCGTTTTTTCTTTACAGGGCTAGAGAGGTTAGTGTTAGAATGTTGGTGACTTTAGATGCAGGGATTTTAGTTTTTGCATGGACTTCCACTTTAAAGCCCCTTTCACACTGGGGCGGGGTCGGCGGTAAAGCGCTGCTATTGTTAGCGTAGCTTTACCGTCGGTATTCGTCCGCTAGCCCTTTCTCGGCCGCTAGCGGCCGAGAAAGGGTTACAAACCACCGCAAAGCGCCTCTGCAGAGGCGATTTGCCGGGTGGTATAGCCGCGCTGTCCCACTGATTTCAATGGGCAGGAGCGGTGAAGGAGCAGTGTATACATCTTCGGAGCTCCTTCACCGCTCCGAAGATGCTGCTAGCAGGACTTTTTTTCCCGTCCTGCTAACGTGCCACTCCAGTGTGAAAGCCCTCGGGGCTTTCACACTGGAGAGACAGCAACAGCTGATTCGGGTCGGTTTGCAGGCGCTATTATTAGCGCAATAGCACCTGCAAACCGCCCCAATGTAAAAGAGGCCTAATGGCTGTATTTTACAATATAGACAGAAAAGGCACCAACACATTTTAACCCCTACAGGAAATTGGCCTAATGCTGTCACACGAAATCAGGGAAAGACCTCAGTTCTGCGTAAGCTCAGACTACAATCTTTCTTTGGTCCTAGCAGTTGAGCATAAGCAGCCCTGAATCCCTGATGGAAGCAGGTGTGCCTTGATTCATGTGCCGTATACTAGTTTTGAAGCAGTTAGGCCCCTCACACATGGGCTGTCCGATCAGGTCTGCCTGTCAGTTTTCCAGATGGGCCTGATTAGACCTTGCACTCTCCCCTATGGAGTGGAGAATGTCAGCAGACACATGTCTGCTGACATCCGTCGCTATCTGTTCTGATCCTGCCGGCAAAATCCAGACGAATGGTGGTCCTATTTTTCATCTGTCTGGCAGATCGGATGAAAACGGACTGGCAGTCCATTTTCACCCACGTTCCCCACAGAGGAGAGCGGGACTGTGTCCGTCACCGCTCAGCACAGTCAGTGGAGACGGACCGGTCATCCGCTTGCTCAGTGGACATTAGCGGAGCGATTCCCCACTGAGCAAGCAGATTCTGCAAAACGAATGCGCCTGTGTGAAAGGGGCCTTAGGCTGAAAGTACTCAATGAGTTACTAAAAATTCTCTCAGTTCTACACAATGAACTACTACCCTGGCAGTAATAAATGGCTGCTTCCATCAGTGCTTTAATGTACACGTGTGACCATAATTCAGTATAGAATACATTTGTCACCACAAAGGCCAACAATGTGACATAGTATTCAAGGAAATATATTATATATATATTTTTTTTTAATAGGTTAGAGTTAGCTAAAGTATGCTTGCTACTATTTTCAGCCTGTTCAGTTCAACTTTGAAAGCAAAGCATAGAAGATAATGCACAACTGCTCCAGATTCTGGCTGTACCAGTTTTAATAAGTTCCCCCCACAATGTTCAAATTTAGTTGTTTACAATGGATAAGGAGATCTGCCAGCACAGTACAGACAGAATTAATTATGGTAAACAGTAATGCCACAGATCCCTCTGCATAGCAGAGAAAAACTTCTTTTTTGAAGTTTTCAGAAAATAGAATGTAAAATGTAAGCAGCGATTGTTTTTCTAAGTTATGTTATGTGAATGGGAACACGTAACAAATGTGGGCGTTATCCCAATTTGGCTACAAAAGTGGGATTACACTATCCAGCAAAACTTAAACAGTTAAATACATAGTCGGAATATAGAATTATCTTATATACTGTATGTTTAATGTTTACCAGCAACATTTTAAAAATCTCTTTCTGTCCTATGGTATGAAGGGGAAATTCAGTGTGTTTCTTTTTGCCAATTGGGTACAGACTGAGTTTCCACTGTGCCCAAGGCCTGCTCCAAATTAACAAAGAGAAAAAAAAAATCGTATTTTTAGGCATGATGTGCATAGTTGGGTTTTCTCAAATTTGACTGCAAAAGTGGAAATGCATCTCAAGAGACATCTCAGTGATAAATATACTGTGCCTAGGACTATAATCTAAAACAATGATGACTTTTAAAGCTGTAAACTCAATAAAAATATATATACAATACATCTGAAAAAAGTGTGTCAAAGCAACTGCATTCACAAATTAATTATCTTTATTTCAGATACATACTCAGCAGATGATATTCAGTATGAATTCCAGGACTGGCTGTTACTTACTGGTCGAGGTAAAGACAGGTTTGCTCCATACCAATGATAAAGTGCTCTCCACACTGGTTCTGGTACAATTTCATAATCCTTTCCGCGGAGTAGAAAAGGATTCTGCTTCAATCTTCCACCTTCCAGCGTCAAAGAAGGGACCTTGGGGAAAAAAAATCTTTTACAGAAAGATGCATTGCAAATTGTGGATTTTTTCCTTCTTTTTCCCTTAGATGTTATAGTTTACTATATACAAATAACACCCTCATAAAGGAGGTTTTGTATGACATGCTGCCAGTGACAGTACCATTTCAGCCTAATAGGCTTCATCAGCATGGGTCAGGAGGATCTGAAGTACCACATACGTGGCTTTAATAGACCATAAAGTACTGGTAGGATATTTTACAGAATCCTCACTTGAGAATCATATGCAAATAACCCTCACCAAAAGAAGAAAGGGCTTCTAGGTAATGTCAAGTTCCTGATATAAACTACCATTGAGTAATAATTTTGTTTCTACTATATATCAGATAACCAAGCCAACTCATCAAGCAACAATGGTGGCCAGATTTTCAAATACCTGGCCAAATCTCAAAAATTCAGATGTTGAACACCCATTTTGTAGGTCTTTGCATCCCTCACTATAGTGCATTTGTTTTCCAAGGGATGGTGGGAGTAAAAAGCAGATACTGGTCTGCCTGTGAAGTTCCTGTAGGCTTTAATGTCCAAGCAACCACACCAAATGTTAAACTGTCAGAAAGGATTATTTGTTATACTGTACCTCTTCTTATGTAAAGTTGAAGTTTGTAACCACTAAAACTTTGCTAAAAGTTTGTAACATCCGAATTGCAAGCTTTTTTACTTGAAATATGCATTTTCTCAAAGATCATTATTTTATCTCAAAAGTCTGCGAACTATCATGCTTATGATACTTGCCAATACCTTAGCTATTTTTAGTCATGTAATGATTAAAGTGATAGTAGAGGTTAACATTTTTGTTTTTTACATAACAAACATGTCATACTTTCCTGCTCTGTGCAATTCTACTGCACAGAGCAGCCCCAAACCTTCTTGTCTAAGGGCCCCCACTGGCGCTGTCAGCTCCTCCTCTTCTCTTTTTTCCCCCCAAAGAAAGCCATTTGCTATGGGGGGAGAAGTGCAGACTCGATCCGAAGCAGAGCTGTGTGCATCTATAGACACACATAGCGCAGCTCAGTCCTGCTCTGCTCACAGGATTTGACTGACAGCAGAAGGAACCAATGGCTCTCACTGCTCTTAGCCAAGCCTATAAGAGAAGGAAGAGGGGAGAAGAGCTGCTGCAGAAGGGACAGTGCTACATCAAAAATGGACTCAGAGGTAAGTGTTAAAGGGGGGGGGTTTTGGGGAGAGCTACTATTAAATATTTTATATATATATATATATATATATATATATATATATATATATATATATATATATATATATATATATATACACTATGATGCAGAGAATGATGCGTTAAAGTAAAAAAAACAACTTTTTGCATTTGAATGCAAAGGCCATAAAGGAATGGAAAGGCACAAATATCATATCCGCACAGGCGCCCCTTACTGACTTTGTCTGCCATTGCACACAGGCATGAAATGAATGCACTTAAAGAGTAGAATGCCATTGCAGCATAGCAGAAGTTGGTGGCATCCTCCAAAACCATGTCCTGCCAATCTTTATATTTTCTCACATTTTCTCAGTAAGCCAATAACAGAGTATAACATTTGCCTATATCCCTAATATTTGCAATGCCACTTGGATGAGTTCTGGGCCTTGTTCTGAGCAAATAGAAGAGCATATGTGATATTACTAGAGTAATGCCTCATCAGCAATGGACTAATTGCAGTTGTCATCGAAAAGCATTTTTGGGAATGAAAGAAAATGCTTGTAATTTACAGCCATGGCCAAAAGTTTTGAAACTTACACAAATATTAATTTTCACAAAGTCTGCTGCCTTCGTTTTTATGATGTAATTTGCATATACTCCAGAATGTTTTGAAGAGTGATCAGATGAATTGCAATTAATTGCAAAGTCCATCTTTGCCATGAAAATGAATTAATCCCATAAAAAAACATTTCCACTGCATTTGTAAAGAAGGCTTCAGGTCGCCCAAGAAAGTCCAGCAAGCGCCAGGACAGTCTCCTACAGTCGATTCAGCTGCGGGATCGGGGCACCACCAGTGCAGAGCTTGCTCAGGCATGGCAGCAGGCAGGCGTTAAGAGAATCTGTACGGACAGTGAGGCGAAAACTTTGGGAGGATGGCCTGGTGTCAATAAGGGCAGCAAAGAAGCTACTCTCCAGGAAAAACATCAGGGACAGACTGATATTCTGCAAAAGTTAAAGGGATTGGACTGCTGAGGACTGGAGTAATGCCATTTTCTCTGATGAATTCCTTTTACGATTGTTTGGGGCATCCAGGAAAAAACCTTGTCCGGAGATAAAGGTGAGCGCTACCATTAGTCCTGTGTCATGCCAACAGTAAGCATCCTGAGACTATTCATGTATGGGGTTGCTTCTCAGTCATCGCAGTGGGCTCACTCACAATTTTGCTCAAAAACACAGCCATGAATAAAGAATGGTACAAAAACATCCCCCGAGAGCAACTTCTTCCAACCATCCAAGAATAGTTTGGTGACAAACAATGCCTTTTCCAGCATGATAGAGCACCTTTCCATAAGGCAAAAGTGATCACTATGTGGTTTGGGATAAAAAAGATCGAAATTGTGGTTCCATGACCAGGAAACTCCCCAGACCTTAATCCCATTGAGAACTTTTAGTCAATCTTTAAGAGGCTGGTGAACAAAAAAAAACCCCACAAATTCAGACAAACTTCAATCATTGATTATGCAAGAATGGGCAGCCATCAGTCAGGACGTGGCCCAGAAGTTGATTGACAGCATGCTAGGGCAAATTGCAGAGGTCTTGGAAAAAAAAAAAAGGGTCAACACTACAAATATTGACTCTTTGCATAAACCTAATGTAATTGTTAATAAAAAGCCTTTTGACACTTAAGAAATGCTTGTAATTGTACTTCTTTTTGTCAGATGTTACTATAGTATACAGATCTAAAAACATTGAAGCAGCATACTTTGTGAAAATTGATATTTTTGTCATTCTCAAAACCTTTGGCCAGGGCTGTATATACTTGATACATACACACAACATACCTTTACATTCTCCTGCATTACTAAAGGTTGGTTGTCAATTGCACCTGGCTTCTGTGGATTAAGCTGCGATAATAAACAGCCATTGGCACCAATCATACCCTGATTATTGTTATCTGAAGTGTTATGTTGACGCGCAAAGCACATGTCTGCACCTGTTGAGCTGGAATAAAACAAAGCTGGGAGAGATAAAAATATGGATATGTATTATTTTAACTGGAAACGTTAGATACACAAGATAACATATATACCATATATAATGAAATAAATATTTCTGCGGGTACTGCATATTTAAACTCTAAACAGTGGTTCTCAAAGCTTCAAATCATAAAAATATAGCATGAAAATGCCAGCTATACAAAATACATATCATGTCCTAAAATGGTTCATCACAAACCCCTAATATATCATGCTTTCGTGGGTTCACATGTTTTTTTTCAGACGCAGTGTAGAAAAACCATACAGACGTGGCTTTAAATGTTTATTAAGAGTTAGCTAACCCTTTAAGCATCCCAGATGCATATGCTTCATTTTATTTTTTGCCCAGTACTTAGTCGTGTCTCTATGTGTATTGATGCTCTAAAAGATTTCAGCCTGAAATACTAAATGAGAAAGCACACAGATCGTGCCAACACGGTGTTAAAGAGTCAGTCCACTAAAACTTGACATTTAATCAATGGGTGGATGGACGCACTAACTTTTTATATTACACAGAGACGCTAGTGCCATAGACTCCCCATTAGATACCATCCTTGAATCCCCCAGCTTCATTCTCTATAATGCAGAGTAAATAGAAAACATCAACGCAGAGTAAGACTCCCATCTTCGTGCCTGCAGTATATGGGTTCAGCTAGGAACTCAGATACAAAAGTACTAGAGAGATATAAGAAGGTTGTAGATGATCCATCCCAAGAGCATCTAACCAAAAATGAGGCATCAACTATTTATGGCATTTAAGAGGCAAGTTGGGAGTAGCCGTCTATATACTAAACCACTCTGATAAACTTTGACGATAGAAGAAGAAGGCTTGTGGTGATCATGTTAAGTAACAGTACTCAGAGGTCCTGTTATTTGAAGTACAGGCAGTCCCAGAGTTACGAACACCCAAGTTACGAACGGCCTCAAATGCCGGCCACTTGTGCTCCACGCTGGTCCTGGATACCTCTGGACACATCCCATACTGCAGTACTACATGTACTGCATGGCCAAAAGAGCCCCAGATAACATAACAAGCGCTCAGAACATCCCACATCCATGCACAGGCGGACGTTACACTTACGAATGTAATGTTCTGACCAGAAGTTACACTTACAAATGCAGTGTTGCGACTTACGAACAAACCTACAGTCCCTATTGTGTTTGTAACTCGGGGAATTCCTGTATAGCAAAAAACCTATCTCTCTGTAAAACATCTTATCTATATATTTCAGAAATGTGAAGCCCAAAACAATGCTAAGTATCTATACACTATGAATTAAAATGTACAGTTTTTAAACATGCAACTAAGTACATCAAATTTAAAAGATAGGTTCACCTTTTTAAAAGATAAATATATAAATGCACATCTTTTTGCAGGTAAAAAATGTGCATTAATTATTTTTTTTACTAGGAGGCTGCAAAAGCATCACCACAACGATCAGCAGATTGTGCGGGTGCAATGCAGGACTCTTGCAGACTGTCAGTGTAAGCTGTCTGCTCATACCTCGTACAGGCAGGCAGTTACACACTGACAGGAAGACTCAATGAACTACCAAGAGCACTCAACAGGGCCCTGATAGTTCATTGAGAACTACAAGCCGACAGCTGCAAAGGCTGTTGGTACTTGTAGTTTTCACATTCGCAGAACTCTGTAAATGAATGATGCGCCTGGGTGGGCAGACCCCCACACAGCTGCGTTTTTTTCAATTGTGAAAGCGAACTGGGGGAGAAGGTCCCCCGCTTGCTGTCAAAACTAAGGAACAAGAGGGTGCAGGGCTGCTACATCTGTAACATCTTTTACCCTGAATATGTGTATAACATATTACGGAAAGGTGAACTTATCCTTTATAGGTTTATAGAAAAACCATCAAGAAAGGCAGAAAGAATGTTGGCCTATGATTCCATGGCCTTGACCAAGGTTACTCTTGTGAATAAAATCCTATGCAGATACCGCTTCCTTGTGTTTGGACTATTCATCACCATCACCCAAGGTGATAACTGCAATGCAGGCCTATATGCCTGAATGGAAATTACTCTGAAGTGCATTACTTGTCTCATTCTGTCTCTCTGAACAAATGGATTAAAACTTCAGGGACCTATGATCGCATAGAAAAGAAATCTATAGCCATCTTATCTGATTTTCGACCATCTTTTCTACTGTGTTGTGTAATGGAAAACATATTCATTCCCCTGTGGACTTCACCTCAGATGAAACTAGACATAAAAGCTCTGCTTGGAAGCAGTCTTTATTCTTACTGCTGTTAGTTGACTCGGAAGCTTCGGAAGCACTAGATATGTTATCGGAAGATTTGTCTTCTGTAGTGCCATGTATATTAGTCCCTGTCCGGTCATCTTCCCTTTGATCCAATGAGGAGGTGCCCAGTGAGTGGCGGCTGCCACTTAATGACGGAGAAGGCTCAATAACAACAGGTTTAGAATCCTTGAAATTGAGGAAATAAAAAAGAATAACTAAAAATGTCAACACATACAAGTTCATTCAATGATATTTACCAGTACATCAAAAGAAATTCAGCTATTTTGTGCATTAAAATTGGATACAAATTAAGGATTATTATTTATCGAGTACAGGTATTTATAGTCTATAACACCAATCCTCCCACTGATACCAGTGATGGAAAACTATTGCGCCCATTGACACCAACAATAGTTAATAATTTCTCCCACTGACACCAGTGATGGGGCACTATTCCTCCCACTGACACCAGTGATGGGGCACTATTCCTCCCACTGACACCAGTGATGGGGCACTATTCCTCCCACTGACACCAGTGATGGGGCACTATTCCTCCCACTGACACCAGTGATGGGGCACTATTCCTCCCACTGACACCAGTGATGGGGCACTATTCCTCCCACTGACATCAGTGATGGGGCACTATTCCTCCCACTGACACCAGTGATGGGGCACAATTCCTCCCACTGACACCAGTGATGGGGCACAATTCCTCCCACTGACACCAGTGATGGGGCACAATTCCTCCCACTGACACCAGTGATGGGGCACTATTCCTCCCACTGACACCAGTCATGGGGCACTATTCCTCCCACTGACACCAGTCATGGGGCACTATTCCTCCCACTGACACCAGTCATGGGGCACTATTCCTCCCACTGACACCAGTCATGGGGCACTATTCCTCCCACTGACACCAGTCATGACCAAGTGATGGGGCACTATTCCTCCCACTGACACCAGTCATGGGGCACTATTCCTCCCACTGACACCAGTCATGGGGCACTATTCCTCCCACTGACACCAGTGATGGGGCACTATTCCTCCCAATGACACCAGTGATGGGGCACTATTCCTCCTAATGACACCAGTGATGGGGCACTATTCCTCCCACTGACACTAGTGATGGGATCATATTCCTCCCACTGACACCAGTGATTGGATAATATTCCTCCCACTTACATCAATGATGGGGCACTACTTCTCTCACTGACACTACTGATGGGGCACTACTCCTCTCGCTGACACAAATGATGGGGCACTATTCCTCCCACTGACACCAATGATGGGGCACTATTCCGCCCACTGACACCAATGATGGGGCACTATTCCTCCCACTGACACTAGTGATGGGATCATATTCCTCCCACTGACACCAGTGATTGGATAATATTCCTCCCACTTACATCAATGATGGGGCACTACTCCTCTCACTGACACTACTGATGGGGCACTACTCCTCTCGCTGACACAAATGATGGGGCACTATTCCTCCCACTGACACCAATGATGGGGCACTATTCCGCCCACTGACACCAATGATGGGGCACTATTCCTCCCACTGACACGAATGATGGGGCACTATTCCTCTCACTGACACCAATGATGGGGCACTATTCCTCCCACTGACACCAATAATGGGGCACTATTCCTCCCACTGACACCAATAATGGGGCTCTAGTCCTCCCATTGACACCCATAATGAGGTTTTATTCCTCTCACTGACCCCAATGATGGGGCATTATTACTCTCGCTAACAATAATGGGGTATTATTCCTCTCGCTGAGACCAATAATAGGGCAATATTCTTTTCATTGACAACAATGATGGGGCACTATTCCTCTCACTGACACCAATGATGGTGCACCAGTCCTCCCAGTGACACTGATGGGGCTCTATTCCTTCCACTGACACCGATGATGGGGCGCTATTCCTCTCACTGACACCATTGATGGGGCACGATTTCTCCCACTGACAGTATGAGGCATTATTCCTCTCTTTGACAACAATAGGGCACTATTTCTTTCACTGACACCAATGATAAGGCACTATTCCTCTCACTGACAATAATGGAGCACTATACCTCTCACTGACACCAATAATGGGGCATTGTTACCAACACCAGGACATTTTCTACTCATATAGGCCACAGTCCAGCCCCATCTAAAGTTTGAAGGATAGAAAGCTGGCCCTTTGTTTAGAAAGTTTGGAGACCCCTGCACTAGAGCAATATGTGCTCAATTCCCTTCAGTGCAGGTTGATACTCCTTGAATGTATGAAGTCTCTTTTTCTCCAGACACGGCTGAAGAAAAAGCAGTGCACCACTTCAAAACATATTACATTACTTTAAGGGCCAGCAGCCTTTTACACATTAAGTATGAATTAACAAGTATTAGAAAACCATGTGCTACTGAAAACAGCGCAACCAACCTCAGATCAACCCTAATTTCTGCACCATCAGAAATTCAGGGGTTTACCTTCATTTTTACTGCAGCTGATGGTTTCACTGCAAGAAGAATAAGATCCCTTTCACACTGAAGTGCTGCTAAATCAGCTGCTAAAGCGCTGGTCGTTTTTGCGATGTTTTAGCGGCGATAGCGGGTCACTTTTTTAAGGTCACGTAACAACACGACCTAAAAAAAAAATACAAATACTCCAAATACACCCCAAAGATGCTGCTTGCAGGTCTTTTTCTACCGTCCCGCAAGCGCACCGCCCCAGTGTGAAGGGACCCATTCAAATGAATGGGAGGCAGTTTCCAGACGCTAGTTCTAGAGCTGAAACGCCTGAAAACTGCCGCAGTATGAAAGGGGTCTAAGAGTAAAGTTATTTATTTAATGTCCACAGCCGCAGAGGAGCCTACACTGGTACTGGGAGAAGGGCCAGCACCTGAATTTCAGTAATGTCAGGTGGGCCTCCCTCCCTTAAATGCCACGGAAGTGGGTGGGCTGCAGGAGAAGAGAGGCAGGCTAGGCTTTAGAACAGCTTGATACGGCCAATTATAGCCTATAGCGGCTGTGCCGCATTTGTAGGAGCAGGGGCCAGATGAAAGATCATCAGGTATTACAGCACGCCAGTCAAAGCCTGTGTGTATACCACGTGACAATCTTCTGGGTGGGGTACCACTGGAAATTCCTTTACGTACCCACCCTTTTAGGCCTCATGCACAAGAGACGCCAGTGCAAACTCTGCTGAACACGTTTTTAAAAGCTGAAACCGGCGTTCAGAAACCCCCGTTTTGCCGCGTTTGCATGCCGCGTTTAGCCACGTTTACCCGAGTTTGCGACTAGAAGCGTCTGCAGAGCAGAAAATGGCATTTTGCAACCTAAATTTGGGGCCCCATATCTCAGGGCCACTTAGTGCTAGGAACCCCAATTTGGATATGTTATAGTGTTAGTCCAACTGTGTCAGAACACCAAATTTGGGGTTCCTATCACCAAGTGGCCCCGAGATATGGGGCCCCAAAGTCGGGTTGTAAAAAACACTTATAAACGCAAACGCAGCCAAACGCGGTACCGGCGTTTAGCCGTGTTTGGCGTCTGAAACGTGGAAAACTTTTGCGTCTGAACACATTTTTTTGCTTCTGGAAAAACGAGGTTAAACGCACCTGCCTAAAAATGGCAAAAAACGAGACTGTGTACATGGACACATAGGATAACATTGAATAGGTTCAGGGGCAGTTGAAAAAAGTGTCCAACTGCCTCTGAACACGAGTTTAACAGCGTCTCGTGTGCATGAGGCCTTAAGCATGCTCTAGGGTGCCTACTCCTTGCATTACTTGTTCCTCAATAAAGCAGATTCTATTGCAAATGACCGTGTGTGTGGCTGCTGGATGGTAATTTGAAAAGGTATTACACGGAGTCAAGGCTCTGGCGAACATCAGAATTCTCCAAAGTTGACATCAGAAGTGTCACCCCGCCTCAAAGGAGCATACACTTTGACACTCACATCGAGAATAAGCACATATTGCTGTAGTGCACTAAAAGGCATCGCTCAGCATTCATAAACACGTTTTGACTATTGTATTAAAATATGAGCAAACGGTGTACCTCTAGAAGCGCCCTTTCTTTGTGCACACTTAGAGGGGTTGTAAAGTCAGTAGGTTTTTTATTTTAATACATTCTATTCATTAAGATTAAAAAAGCCTTCTGTGTGCATCAGGCCCCCTCAGCCCCCCTAACACTTACCTGAGCGCTCTCTAGCTCCAGCGATGTTGTAGGAATGTCTCGGCTGTCTGGGACTACCCTCCTCATTGGCTGTGACAGCAGCGGGGCGCCACTGGCCCCCACTGTTATCAAAGTCAGTCAGCCAATGAGAATACAAAGGGGGTGGGGCTGGGCCACAGCTCCTGGTCTGAATGGACACAAGGAGCTGTAACTGGGCTCGGGTGCCCCCACAGCAAGATGCTTGCTGTGGGGGCACCCAACAGGAGGGAGGGGCCAGGAGCACAGAAGAGGGACCCGAGAAGAGGAGGCTCTGGGCTGCTCTGTGCAAATCCACTGCAATAAAGCAGGTAAGTATAACATGTTTGTTATTTTTAATTTTAAAAAAGCAAGACTTTACAATCACTTTAAGAGTTTAGACCGTTTCAAGATCTAAATTTAAAATGTGGATGTAATGTTTAGCAAGTACTACACAATAAAAAATTACTAGTTTGTTTCCAATATTTAACTTAAAAAGTTTGTTCACCTTTTGCATAAAACAGCTTATGCAGACAAAGGGTCCCAAGTAAATATAAATGCATCATGCTCTGATGAAATCTCTTGCCTAATTTATATTGGGTGCAAACCTCAGACATAAAATATAAACAAAGCATATCCCTCTATAGTGTGTACTTGTCTCAATTTAGAGCACTAAAAGTAATTTCTGTCTGCTGCATTCCTTCCTCTATCAGCATGAGTCACTTCTGACAAGTTTTCCTGACACCAAGAGAAAAATGGTGACAGGGGAGGGACCTCCAGCAGATTGACAGCCTCAGTTTTGTCCCTGTGAGCTGTGTAAAAGCGGGGGTGTCCAATCACCTCTCAGAGTTCTTCTCACTGATGACTGTAAAGTGTGACTTCAGCTCTCCGCCTCCTTTTTTCTAAACTCTCAGACAAGCCTTTTAAATTCTGGACTTTGAATGGATGTAGAGAAGAATGCAGATAGACAGGTACAACTTATGTAGGAGGACTTTTTTCTTCTCTGTGTATTACTCAAGGCCAGTCAATGGGTATATGTAAGGGTTTGCAACCACTTTAAGTTGCATACTCTGGTCCCCACTGAAGTCTAGCAAAAAAAAAAAACAAAACAAAAAATTCCAATGCCAGCCTTAACATAATCCACCACCCCCTGCCCCCAACCCATAACCCCCGATATGTTCTGTTTTCAGAATTTTACAATCATTAGATGTTCACCTCTAAGCATCACAGGAGTTGTTATTCATGAAAGGATCTTCTATACCTCATGCAGCAGCAGCTGAGCTCAGAGTTGCTGCTACAGGTAGACAGCGCACGCTGCCGATAGCAGGTTTTTAACAGGCATCATGGCCTACAGGTATGCAACGTAAACCAACTGCTTAAGGACCACACAGCGTACATATACTGTGTGGCAGGGCAGCCCTTAAGCACAAAATCACATACCTGGACGTGATCTTTTTCTTCGACTCTGGGGCATGTGCCACCAGAGCCCTGCTGCCGCTGTGTTTGGACACCGGGCGATCATTCCGAGAGAGGCAGAACGGCGGTCTGCCTATGTAAACAAGGCAGATCGCTGTTCTGCTAGTAAGGAAGACAGAGATCTTGTGTTTCTGCTAAGCAGGAACACGGATCTGTATTCCTACAGTTAAACTATCCCACACACAGTAAGAAAGCACTCCCAGGAAACACATATAACCCTTTGATCGCCCCTGATGTTAACCCCTTCCCAGTCAGTGTCATTAGTACAGCGACAGAAAAAAAAAATTAGCACTGATCACTGTATTAGTATCACTGGTCCCCAAAAAGTGTCAGCTAGTGTCAGATTTGTCCGCCGTAATGTCGCAGTCCCGCAAAAAAACACTGATCGCCGCCATTACTAGTACTACTAATAAAAATAAATAAAAGGTCCATAAATATATCCCATAGTTTGTAGACGCTATAACTTTTGCGTAAACCAATCAATATAAGCTTATTGGGATTTTTTTTTTTTACCAAAAACATGTAGCAGAATACATATTGCCCTAAATTGATGAAGAAATTAAGATTTTTTTTTAAAACATTTTATTGGATATGTTTTATAGCAGAACGTAAAATAAATTGTTTTTTTTTTAATCAATATTGTCGGTTTCTTTTTTTTTTGTTTATAGCGCAAAAAATAAAAACCACAGAAGTGATTAAATACCAACAAAAGAAAGCTCTATTTCTCAGTTAAAGCGACGTGGTGCAGTATCGCAAAAAATGGCCTGGTCAGGAAGGGGATAAACCTTCCGGAGCTGAAGTGTTTAAATAAGAGATTCCCTCACAAAATAATGCATTTACATCTACTGGGGCTCCTTCACTGCTTAGGCTTTTAAGGAAAAGATGTACTAAACCTTTAAGAGATGCTTGGTAAACCTTTATATACATTATTAGGTAGTACTGTAAGAACATGTACAAACTTAGATGTTACTTGCAACAAATACACTAATAATAAAATGCAACTCAATGCAAATTGAATCACTAAAAAATATAGAGCTTTAACATGGTTTAATTTTAAGGCCTCATGCACACTGGACATTTTTTGACGTTTTTACAGCAGCTGTTTTTGCCTGTAGAAGTTTTTTTTCTACAGTCATTAAACTCTCCATCATGTTATTCTATGTGTCCATGCACACATAGGCTGCTGTTAGCAGTTTTGGGCAGCGGCGTTTTTGAGCAGTAAAACAAAACAAAACTAGTGGGTTCTGAGAGACGTTTTTCAGCTGTAAAAACACTCTAACGTTGATAAATGTCGATAAACCCTCAAAAACGTCGCTCACCAGCTTTTAACGTTTTTGATCCATTGAAAAAAAAAAAATGTAAAAAAAAAAAAAAAAAAAAAACACGCTAAAAACGCAAACGTGGAAAAACGCTAAAAACTGCTAATAAACACTAAAATAACGCTATTGCAAAAACATTGAAAAAAAGTTGAAAAACTCACTGCAAAGCTACCGACATTTTTATAACGTTATATTAACGTCCAGTGTGCATGAGGCCTGAAAGTTAATATTTACTGTAACAATACTGTGTGATTCTGCTACGAGTGAGTGTGTGTTCAAATGGCTTTGTGAGAAGATGATTAGCTACACCTGATTGAGTTTACAAGTAATTTTTTGGAGGGGGTGATCGTTTTACGAAGACCCCTATCACACCGAGGCATTTTTCAGGCACTTTTGGGCTAAAAATAGCACCTGTAAAGCGCCTGAAAAAGTCTCCCCTGCAGTCTCCGTGTGAAAGCCAGAGTGCTTTCACACTAAGGCGATACGCTGGCAGGACGTTGAAAAAAACTCCTGCAAGCAGCATTTTTGGAGCAGTGTATACACCGCTCCAAAAGCCCCCCTGCCCATTGAAATGAATGGGCAGCAGCGCTTTGCGGGTCGTTTTAACCCTTTTTCGGCCGCTAGCGGGGGTTAAAAGCACGGTGGTTTACCGCCGACGCCCCAGTGTGAAAGCAGCCTAACAGTGATTCTGTTTTTAAATTGTTCTTTTATTTGTTTCTGACATGCTGGTTTTAAATCGTTAACTTGGAGTTGCACTGAGTAAATACAGCTGGATAAAACAAAAACGGTCTTCTCTTCAGGCTGCAAAGCAACAAAATGTGATTATTTTAAAAGGGGGTGATCCTTTTCTATATCATAATATATCTATCTATCTATCTATCTATCTATCTATCTATCTATCTATCTATCTATATATATATATATAGATCTATATATATCTACACACATATATACATACATATACACACACACATACAGTATCTCACAAGAATGAGTACATCCCTCACATTTTTGTAAATGTTTTATTATATCTTTTCATGTGACAACACTGAAGAAATTACACTTTGCTACAAAGTAGTGAGTGTTCAGCTTGTATAACAGTGTAAATTTGCTGTCCCCTCAAAATAACTCCACACACAGCCATTAATGTCTAAACCGCTGGCAACAAAAGTGAGTACACCCCTGAGTGAAAATGTCCAAATTCAGCCCAAAGTGTCAATATTTTGTGTGACCACCATTATTTTCCAGCACTGCCTTAAACCTCTTGGGCATGGAGTTCACCAGAGCTTCACAGGTTGCCACTGGAGTCCTCTTCCACTCCTCCATGACGACATCACAGAGCTGGTGGATGTTAGAGACCTTTCACTGCTCCACCTTCCGTTTAAGGATGTCCCACAGATGCTCAATAGGGTTTCAGTCTGGAGACATGCTTGGCCAGTCCATCACCTTTACCCTCAGCTTCTTTAGCAAGGCAGTGGTCTCGTTTTGGAGTTGTGTTTGGGGTCATTATGTTGGAATACTGCTCTGCAGCCCAGTCTCCGAAGGTAGGGGATCATGCTCTGCTTCAGTATGTCACAGTACACGTTAGCATTCATAGTTCCCTCAATTAACTGTAGCTCCAAAGTGCCGGCAGCACTCATGCAGCCCCAGACCATGACACTCCCACCACCATGCTTAACTATAGGCAAGACACATTTGTCTTTGTACTCCTCACCTGGTTGACGCCACACATGCTTGACACCATCTGAACCAAATAAGTTTATCTTGTTCTCATCAGACCACAGGACATGGTTCCAGTAATCCATGTCCTTAGTCTGCTTGTCTTCAGCAAACTGTTTGCAGGCCTTCTTGTGCATCGTCTTTAGAAGAGGCTTCCTTCTGGGATGACGGCCATGCAGACCAATTTGATGTGACGCTGAGCACGTGCACTCAACTTCTTTGGTCAACCATGGCGAGGCCTGTTCTGATTGGAACCTGTCTTGTTCCAAGACACGTGCTCAGCGTCACATCCAGAGGTTGTCTTTGGGAAATAGACGGATGAGTGCTGTCAGCTTTGCTGCAGAGGTTGAAGTGGTGGGGGGGTCAGCCTGTCAGTGCTCAGACCATACGCCGCACATTGCGACTGGTCTGCATGGCTTTCATCCCAGAAGGAAGGCTCTTCTAAAGATGATGCACAAGAAAGCCTGCAAACAGTTTGCTGAAGACAAGCAGACCAAGGTCATGGATTACTGGAACCATGTCCTGTGGGTCTAATGAGACCAAGACAAACTTATTTGGTTCAGATGGTGTCAAGCGTGTGTGGAGGCAACCAGGTGAGGAGTACAAAGACAAGTGTGTCTTGCCTACAGTCAAGCATAGTGGTGGGAGTGTCGTGGTCTGGGGCTACATGAGTGCTGCCGGCACTGGGGAGCTACAGTTTATTGAGGGAACCATGAATGCCAACATGTATTGTGACATACTGAAGCAGAGCATGATCCCCTCCCTTCGGAGACTGGGCCACAAGGCAGTATTTCAACATGATAA
This sequence comes from Aquarana catesbeiana, assembly GCF_042186555.1. Taxonomy (NCBI): domain Eukaryota; kingdom Metazoa; phylum Chordata; class Amphibia; order Anura; family Ranidae; genus Aquarana; species Aquarana catesbeiana. Next base: position 394,751,913 of record NC_133325.1, read on the forward strand.
TGACCCCAAACACACCTCCAAGACGACCACGGCCTTGCTAGAGAAGCTGAGGGTAAAGTTGACGGACTGGCCAGGCATGTCTCCAGACCGAAACCCTATTGAGCATCTGTGGGGCATCCTCAAATGGAAGGTGGAGGAGCGCAAGCTCTCTAACAACCACCAGCTCCGTGATGTTGTCATGGAGAAGTGGAAGAGGACTCCAGTGGCAACCTGTGAAGCTCTGGTGATGTCCATGCCCAAGAGGTTTTAAGCCAGTGCTGGAAAATAATGGTGGTCACACAAAATATTGACACTTTGGGCCCAATTTGGACATTTTCACTAAGGGGCGTACTCACTTTTGTTGCCAGCAGTTTAGACAATTAATGGCTGTGTGTTGAGTAATTATGTAGCAAAGTGTAATTTTTTCAGTGTTGTCACATGAAAAGATGTAATAAAATATTTACAAAAATGTGAGGGGTGTACTCACTTTTGTAAAAATACTGTGTATATTTTATTTATTTATTATATATATATATATATATATATATATATATATATATATATATATATATATATACACACACACACACACACACACACACACACACCTCATACTGCTGAACAGGAAGAGAAAATCTCTAACAAGATGTAGGAATTCTAAAGAATATATACAGATGAAGACAGCAGATATACATGTAAAACTTATGTAGGGAGATTTGTTTCATCTCTGTGTATCATCTGAGGTGGTTCACTTCACTAGGTATAGGAGAGGGTTTAAATCCACTTTAATACAAATGGCATGCACAACTACAAACTATACATTATTATTCTTTCTCAAAAATTAAATCAAGCCAAACTTTTTTAATATGCATAATTAAAATAATATAATAATAAAAAAAAACTGCAAAAAAGTATGTACAGTAGTACCTTAGATAATGAGCATAATTCGCTCCAGAAGCATACTTGTAATCCAAAGCACTCGTATATCAAAGCGAGTTTCCCCATAGGAATCAATGGAAACTCAGATAATTTGTTTCAGTGTCACTGCTAGTGTATGCAGTACGGCATGTGGCCAGAGTTGGGGGGGAGCCGGAGACACTCGGAAATGCTTGGAGACCACTCGGAGACACTGGGGAATGGAGTGTTTCTGAGTGTCTCCGAATGGCTCAGAGCGTCTCCAGCGCCCCCACACCTCTGGCCACATGTGGTACTGCACACCCCAGTGGCTTGAATAATGCTCATCTTGTGAGACAACGCTTGCAAATCGAGTCAGGATTTATAATAAAAAAAGAAAAAAACAGCTTGTATTGCTTAACGCTTGTAAAACGTGTTACTCGCAATCTGAGGTTTTACTGTATTCTGCTTATTGGGTGGCTTCAGTTCACCATCTATGTGACTATTTAACTTGTAGAAGTCATATTATACCTGCACAGGTGACCATACAGTAAGATTTTGTCACTGCAAACTGGATATTTTGGGCTTCCCTACAGCTGTCCTAAGTAATGATGGAACCTATTATATAAAGTGTAGAAGGTACATTTACTGCCTTTTTATTGCATGCTATCATCACAGTACTGCTGAAAGTTGCAGGATTAAAAAAATAAAAACAAAAAAACAAATGGGGCAAAATGTATGCTCTGGCCAGGCTAAAAAGGTAACAAAAAAGACTGGAATGCTGAATGGTTCAGACCTTGCCAAGCATTCCTTTATGAGATATGTATGACCTCAAAGTCTTAAATTTGTGATATCTAGATATATATCCAGGAGTTAGCTTTGCTAATCTTGCATCCAGAGTACTTATTGAGAAGATAGTGGACATACCATAGGGGATATAGGTTATTGTCTATATACTTTGAGTAACTATTATGTAGTCATTTTAAATGCGGTTTAGTATGTATGTGCTTCCACAGGAAAAAATATCTGCACAGAATTACGCAGATGTTTCAACCTTGAGGCTAGTGATGAAGCACATGTCAGAGTGATGACACTGGAAATAAACTCTTCTACACTAATCTGTCACAACAAATTTTCACTTGGCTATCCAGCTAGCCAAACATTTCCCCTAATTAGGTCATAATTTAACATTTTGAGGAATCCAAGAGGCTGCTCACTTTTTAATATTAAGCATACAAAATATATGAACAAGGACAGTACCATACTATTTACAAAACTTACTGATGTAACCCTATAGTGCAGCATACTTTGCGTAGGTATAGAAAAGAATCACCCCCCTTTAAATAATCACATTTTGTTGCTTTGCAGCCTGAAATGTGCCTTACAGCCTTTAGTCTGTTGGAATATGTCTCTACTACATCTTCTTTGCAGAGCTGCTCAAGTTCAGTTAAAGCGGAGTTCTGCCAAATTTTTATTGTTTTTTAAAAGTCAGCAGCTACAAATACCGCAGCTGCTGACTTTTAAAATATGGACACTTACCTGTTCAGAAGCCGATCTGTTCCTCGGATCTCGGGTGGAGGCGCCGCCATCTTCGGTAAGGGAATCAGGAAGTGAAGCCTTGTGGCTTCACAGCCTGGTTCCCTACTGCGCATACGCAAGTCGCGCTGCGTGATCCCACTGGTCCCTGCTGTCTTCTGGGACCTGTGTGTCTCCCAGAAGACAGCGGGGGGGAACGGAGACGGACGGAGGAGGCGCCGGACATGGCGTAGATATCCACGGATACTGTGGCCATCTATGCCCAGGAGTGGGAGCAGATACACTGGCTCTGCTGGAGACCTGCATGGTGCGCAAAGCTTTACAGGCTCCAAAGAAATAAATAAATAATGTACATTTTTTTACCTGCAAAAAAAATGTGCATTTATTATTTCTTTGCAAAAAGTAAATTTCTCCTTTAATGCCTGTTTTACAAAACAGTTTCCCCCTCAGAAACTATAGAATCTCCTAAATTGCTAGCAGTTAGTACCTTTACCATAGGAATTAGTGGCTTCATGGCTGAAGCACGAGGCACTTGAAAGAAAACCTTAAGTCAGCTGTGACTGACCACTTCAGCCCCGGAAGTATTTACTCCCTTAATGAGCAAACCATTTTTTCCGATATGGCACTGCGTCACTTGAACTGACAATTGCACAGTCGTGCGACATTGTACCCAAACAAAATTTAGGTCTTTTTTTTCCCACAAATAGAGCTTTCTTTTGGTGGCATTTGATCATCTCTGTGATTTTTATTTTTTGCGATATAAACAAAAAAAGAGCGACAATTTTGAAAAAAAAATACAAAATGTTTTACTTTCTGCTGTAATACATATCCAAAAAAGTTTTGAAAAAACGAATTTATTCATCAGTTTAGGCCAATATGTATTCTGCTAAATATTTTTGGTAAAAAAAAATCCCAATAGGCGTATATTGATTGGTTTGTGCAAAAGTTATAACGTCTACAAAATAGGGGATAAATTTAGGGACTTTTATTTTTTTTTTTTTATTGTTTTTACTGGTAATGGCGGCGATCTGCGATTTTTAGAGGGACTCCGACATTGCGATGGACAAATCTGACCCTAAGTGACACTTTTTGGGGACCAGTGACACAAATACAATGATCAGTGCTTAAAAAAATGCACTGACCAATTTATACATGACACTAGCAGGGAAGGGGTTAGCACTAGGGGTGATCCAAAGGTTACCTGTGTTCCCTCAGTGTGTGTTCTAACTGTATGGGGGATGGGCTCACTGGGACAACACAGAGATGGCTTGAATCACTTGGAACAGCCAATCTCAGTGTTGTCCCCTGTCAGAACAGGGATCCGCCTTGTTTACATAGGCAGATCACCATTCTGCCTCTCTGTGGAGTGATCACAAGTGGCCAGTTGACATCAAGTCTTCACGCCCACAGTATCTCATGCACGCCGTTTCACGCAGCCGGGCCGTCTTGCCGCAGTATATGTGCGGTGGGCGGTCCGGAAGTGGTTAAACAAAATGTTAATAAATGAAACATAAATTTTCAATACATTAATGGATTCAAGTATTTTATGTAAAGCAAGCAAAAGAAAAGCTGTATCAAATCTAACTAATCATTATTGAACATGCTACAGAAAAGCATATTTCAATATATTCCATACAAACCGACAGCTTTCTACAGCCAAGAAACCATAAAGCGGAGTTTCACCCATATAAAAGTCAGCAGCTACACTTTTTGTAGCTGCTGACTTTTAATAATCAGACACTCACCTGTCTCACGTTCCAGCGATGTGGGTGAATGAAGCCCCGCTCCTCTCCTCGGCATTTTGACTATGGGCGCTCGGCTGTGGCTTCACAGCCAGGCACTCACTGCGCATGCGCGAGCCACGCTGCGATTGGCTTGGCAATCTTTTGGGATCTGTGACGTGTCCCAGAAGATTGCAAGGAGGAAGGGGGGGGTGAACTTCCTTCCGGCTCTGCAGAGCCCTGGGAGGAAGTGGGAGCTGGATGCCCCTAAAAAGAGGGTATCCGCTCCCCCCCTCAAAAGAATAACATGCCAAATGTGGCATGTCAGGGGGTCACCTTCACTTAAAGCGTCTAAATATTTCCCCATGTTTTATCCCTTGAAGCATGCTGCAAGTACAGAAAACAGAAATCTCTCATCGTCCTCCCCCATCTCATCGGCATAACCCCTCTTTGTGTACAAACAAAAAGCACATAAAGTTATCAGCTCACAAGACTTCAACAGGTATTTTCCACTTATTGACTAGATTTAACCAAAAACTTTCAATGGTATATTTAACAGACCAAAACTGAGCAAATAAGCAAAATTCATTGTTAGGGTTCACATATACTTTAATGCAGCACTTACATATTTAACATATTCCTTCCACTGTTGCCACCACTGTACAGAAATAAGAAACCAGTTATGTCCAAATTGGAGGCCGTGCCGACTCTCCCGTTCCAACCATCCCCTGCAAACCAAAAGACAAATTCTGTTAAGTAATATGTTTAACAATTGGTGTAAAAAAAAACAAACGTGGTTAGTAATAAGGGTATACCTGATGATCTGCCCTTCTTCTTCTGGGGTAGCCGGCCTTAATCCCAAAACTATGTGGCAAACCTATAAGGTAATTATAGAAATTAAAGCACACCCCTCATATTAGGCGAATGCTTATCTTATCTCAAAGTCAACAAAAAAACACTATTGGACAAACGATTTTTTAATTACCTTGAAAAATCACGCTGGACTTGAAAATAAATCATGACAGAGACCCACATTTTTATTGTGGGGGTACTTTAAGCGCATATTGCAGTGACTGCAAAAAGGGTGGTAACAGTGTCTCTAACTGGCATAAAAAAATGTACATGTATGAACAGGACAGCAAGAAAAAAAATCTCAGATTGTAAAAAAAATTTTAAAAAATTGTAACGGCATATAAACTTTATATCAGCTACTACATTCTAGTGTGAGATAACCTATATGTGGAAGTTTCAGTTGATTATAAATTTTTTTTTTTTTTTTAAATAAACCCTTACTTTCACCCTACTTGCGCCATATAGACCGGACAGAATGACCTTTATAAAAAACACTGAGCTCAACAGGAGAAAAATGAAAAATAAGCATCCTAAAAGGCAATTGCTCCTTGCATGTGTAGCATTGTTTTACAGTTCTTATCACTTAAACATCTCTACAGGTGTATAGCTACCTTAAAAAAAAAAGTTTTCCTTTCAAAGATTTTTTTTTTTAACCTTATACTTGGTCTATCCAACACAAGCAGTTCTATAATCCACACACGTCTCTCTGGGTTCCACAACCATGGAAATAACACCACTGTGTTATTAGGAAAACAATTTACTATTAAGGCTTTTAAATCAAGCATTGCCCTTCCCACCATTTCTGAGTAAATAGCGATTTCTACTAAATATAGTTATGTCAAATTCTCATACCGATCAGTGCCATACAAAAGAACAAATCAGTGCAAATGAGCAATAGAAAATCCTCTATAGGGCAGGGATAACTTATTTTCTTCAAACGGTGGTACAGCTTTCTTTCTATACAATGACTGCCTTACTGCTTTTTCTATAGCATTCTGCTTAACAGCAGTTAACTGGCATCAGCAAAGAGCTACTCACGTTATATAAAGCTGACTTATCCTTTTCCAGGCACCATAAAAGCTTGTATAGAACAGATGCTCAGCTTCTTGGATCATTTGACACTGACAAAGACATATATAAACCATTCAAGCTTTGAGCGTATACGCGATGCTCTTAAAATCAAGCGTCAGACTCCTTTGGGGGAAGCATCACAAGAATTCTAAGAGATCGGGTTTCCTAAAGCATATTACAAAAGAATGATGGAAGGACAATGGCAAGTGATACCCGAACAAATATAAATGATGTGCAATAGGTTTTACAATAGCTTAGTTCTTATTTACAACCTAATAGTCCACTGCACCTAAATTCTTTTTTTTGTGTGTGTGTGTTTTGCAGGTAAAATTGAATATCATTTCATTACTGAGATAATCTGTTCAGTTTCCAATAATTCCACCTGCAGCTGTCAGTGTTGGGTGTCGTTCTTGCCGGTTGGTCCCTGATATATCAAGAAAGTCCCAGAGATATAAAAGCAGCCAGTGGGTAAATTAACTCAACAGCAAATGCCAAAAAGTGAAACACTGTTTTTTATTTTTTTATTAGGAGGCCTGACACTGATAAAATCATGTGAAGAATTAAAAAAAAAAAAAATTACTTAACACGTATTTTAAAGCCTTTCTCAGAGCTTGTAATATAGCATTGATTGTATATTTTATTTTTTTAAGGGAGAGTGTCTGTATTTGAAAATGTGTGCTATTTAGTGTTTTTCTGTGCCCCCTTTAGGGAGACTTACCACCTATATTTGTCCTGTTTACCAGTATTATCTTAAGAAAATCCCAAATTTTGGGTTGACATGAGAACAGGAATACAAGAATAGAGGGGAAATCTTTCCAACAAGGGCATTATTTCTGGTGACACCCCACGATTCCCTCACTTTGAAAGGATATCAACTCACTTCCTTTTTTTTTACTGAAAGAGCAAATAAGAGACCCAGAGGTAGATCATAGTGGCATAAGTCATATCTGGTTTCCTTATTGCATCACACCTGACCTTTGGAACGCACGCCTGCACTGGCAAACTGGATGCATTAGTTCCAGTTAGGCACCCACAGATTGTGAGCAGCATTTTTAAATATTGCCTGCATCCTTTTTACAATAAACCTACTACATTATGATCTACCTCTGGGTCTCTCATTTTCTCTGAGTGAATGACAGTATATACAGTGGGGATCGAAAGTTTGGGCACCCCAGGTAAAAATGTGTATTAATGTGCATAACGAAGCCAAGGAAAGATGGAAAAATCTCCAAATGGCATCAAATTACAGATTAGACATTCTTATATGTCAAAAAAAGTTAGATTTTATTTTCATCATTTACACTTTCAAAATTACAGAAAACAAAAAAATGGCGTCTGCAAAAGTTTGGGCACCCTGCACAGTTAATATCTTGTACTGCCCCCTTTGGCAAGTATCACAGCTTGTAAATGCTTTTTGTAGCCAGCCAAGAGTCTTTCAATTCTTGTTTGAGGTATCTTTGCTCATTCTTCCTTACAAAAGTCTTCCAGTTCTTTGAGATTTCTAGGCTGTCTGTCACGCACTGCTCTTTTAAGGTCTATCCATAGATTTTCAATAATGTTGAGGTCAGGAGATTGTGAAGGCCATGGCAAAACCTTCAGTTTACGCCTCTTGATGTAATCCCCCGTAGATTTTGAGGTGTGTTTAGGATCATTATGCATTTGTAGAAGCCATCCTCTCTTTAACTTCAGCTTTTTCACAGATGGCATCAAGTTACCATCCAAAATTTGCTGAAATTTTAATGAATCAATTTTTCCTTCTACTTGTGAAATGTTCCCTGTGCCACTGGCTGCAATACAACCCCAAAGCATGATTGATCCACCCCCATGCTTAACAGTTGGACAGAGGTTCTTTTCATTATATTCTGTGCCCTTTCTTCTCCAAACTTACCTTTGCTCATTCCGGCCAAAAAGTTCTATTTTAACCTCATCGGTCCACAGAACTTGTTTCCAAAATGCCTCAGGCTTGTCTATATGTTCATTTGCAAAGTTCAAACGCTGATTTTTGTGGTGAGGACGTAGAAGAGGTTTTCTTCTGATGACGCTTCCATGAAGACCATATTTGTACAAGTATCTCTTTATAGTGGAACAGTGTACCACAACTCCAGTGTCTGCCAGATCTTTCTGGAGGGATCGTGCAGTTAAATGTGGGTTTTGAATTGCTTTTCTCACAATCCTGCGAGCTGTTCTGTCTGATATTTTTCTTGGTCTTCCAGATCTTGCTTTAACTTCCACTGTTCCTGATGACTGCTATTTCTTAATTACATTCCGAACAGAGGATATTGACATCTGAAAACACTTTGCTATCTTCTTATAGCCTTCTCCAGCTTTGTGAGCGTCAACTATTTTCAGTTTCAGTTTTCTAGAAAACTGCTTAGAAGAACCCATGGTGCTGATTGTTGGGGCAAGGTCAGATGAGTCTGGCCATTTAAAACCTTTGAGACTGACATCACCTGGTCTTCCCAGACGATGAATGAGAACAATCCATGACACTGGCAGGTCTCAAGTTTGCAAAGGGGGCAGTGCATGCTATAAATTCTGCAGGGTGCCCAAACTTTTGCAGACGCCATTTTTTTGTTTTCTGTAATTTTGAAAGTGTAAATGATGGGAATAAAATCTAACTTTTTTTGACATATTATAAGAATGTCTAATCTGTAATTTGATGCCATTTGGAGATTTTTCCATCTTTCCTTAGCTTCGTTATGCACATTAATACACATTTTTACCTGGGGTGCCCAAACTTTCGATCCCCACTGTATCAGTGAGACCTCCAAGCTGGGAGACAGCGGAATCCGTATGGTGAAAATGTGAAAAAAAACGGGCACAGGGATTACCCCATAAGGTGTGTGGGCTGCATTGTCGGCTGCATAAATCTGGTGAGTGCACACTTCACCTGGGCATGTGGATCGACGCTTATTTATTTATAGAGAAGAAAAGGTTATTACATATTTTTCACAAGGGCACGGTGAATTGGGACTGTTTTTATCACTTTATGTGATATGGACTTTAACGTATAGGTATAGTTTCCAAAAAATATTTTTTTTTCAGATCAACCATACACCGTATTTTTTGCTCCATAAGACGCACTTTTTTCCCCCCAAAAAAAGGGGGAAAATGTCTGTGCGTCTTATGGAGCAAATAATGATTAGACCCCCCCCCAACTCGGATACAAGCTATCTGCCTGGCTCTGTCCCTCCATCTATGACTGCACGGCTCTGTCCTTCCTCTCCTCCCTGACCACCGGGAACGGAGTGTGTTAAGCTCGCCTGTGATTGCCACTGCACAGCTGCTTGTATGGACCCAGACACCAGCCACCTGTCAGGCTCTGTTCCTCCGCTGTGGACTGCACTCTGGACTGCATAGCACTGTCCCTCCCCACTCTCCTCCCTGATCATCGGGAACGGAGTGTGCCTTCCCTGGGCTGATCCTGGAGTATTTGGGTCCTCCAAAAACTCCCCCCTTGTTTGACATCTGACAGTTTGAGAGTGGGAACCTCCTCCACACCCTCCGTGAACATCTCACTGTCTCTACACAGGATCAGGGTTGGTGACCACCATCTATCCCCCCGGGACTGCAGAGGATGATATGCTAGCCGTGAGTTACTGGGATTCCCAGGCTTCTCTCCATTTGATCATCTGGATAATGTTTGTGAAAGGATACATTTGTTATTAAAGCTTGAAACTTTTTACTTTAATTTTCTGGTTTATTGACAAAATACTGGACCAGCGCTCCTTGTGTTGGTTTTTTCACTGGGTTGGCAGATCCTATGTACGTTCACCACATTGATTATTCAATAAACTATCTTTTTTACATGGAACTTTTAGAGGCTGTTATCCATTATGCAATCTGCAAAACTAATTTTTTTCCCATATCTACATTGAGACTGTTTGGTTCAGAATATGTTTTTTCTTCTTTTCCTCCTCTAAAACCTAGGTGCGTCTTATGGAGCGAAAAATACGGTATATTGTTTAAAAGGATATTGGTATAGAGATATGTTGATGTACTAGTGCCTGCCTTTTCATTTTTATTAGTAGCATGTAATTACTGGGATTGGATATCACAGCAATCACATGCTACAGAGCCACTCATATTGACTCGGTACAATGTATCTGTGAGCTGTGCCATCTGACACTAGCTCGAATAACAGCCATTCACAAGCACAATAGCTGCCCTAAGGCTGCTTCTACATCAGTGTTTGTAAATGACAGTTGGTAAATAACAGTCCACCATTCCTCCATTTATAACTTCACCACAGTAGAAAAGTGATTATACAGAGAGGCTGAAACTGGGGCAGACGGGACACAGCTATGTAAAAAAAATTGCAATGAGGCTGAAAGATGTGTTACTTTGATATTTGGATAAACAAAAGTGGGCAAAAAGTCCAAAAACATATTCTTGTAAGTGAACTGAGTCATTGGAAAACTCTATTTGAAGTTAAATCCCACAAAACAGGAGTGTCTGTGTGCACGTGCAAATTAAATTACATTGTGGTTATACTGTTCAAAATTCTCCAGGACTAAAGAACTGCTTTAAAACCTATATCCAATCATGAGATGGAGAGAGAGATGCAGCAGATAAATGGCTAACGTTTTTCATATTGTATTTTTGTCAAGTAAAAAAGTGTCAACGAATAATAACTGATTTTTCATGCTGGGAAATATAATTGCAGTTGTTAATTGATCGCTCCCTAATCAGCACAAAGAGATGCATTGTAGTACACCAATTTTAGTACACTCAAGCACCCAACAGAGAGAAGAAAAGAGCTTTATACGTCATTCAGCCTCCTACAGAACAAATAACATTTCTAATACAACAGTAATCAACATCTCACATCTGCTCCTAGAAACTGGAAGGGTTATCAAATGACACAGAGATGTAATGTTTATGGATCCAGACCACTCCGAAACATACACACAAGTAAAACAAAGTGCTAATACAATGATATATTACAAATCAAAGGAAATACTGTTAACCCTTTGGCAGCAACATTTTATGCTAGAGAAATTCACTGGGCAATGTCATTTTAAACTCAATCTAACATTTTGCTCAGTGTCTGGCAACCTTTCATTTACAGATTTAACATGTCATGTTCTTCAAAACATATCCCTAAGACTTTTTTTTTAAATCAAAAAGCATCTCAATAAAAACATGTTAATATAAAAATATTTTCAATTCTGGGTTACTTAGATCTGCTGGATAGTATAGAAGACACAGAAAAGAAAGATTTCAAGGCCTGTGTCAATGGGCTTTTGTTCACATAAGGAGAGTTTTGAATTCCCATACACCTCCACTTAGAGCATAAAACCGGAGATAGGGAAATTGCATATTTTATATTCCTTATTAAGGTTGGCCTAACAAATATCTAATAAAGCTTCTAATATCTTGGCTAGTCTGGTAACTTTCAGCTGACTCATGTCATTGGAATGTGAATGTAAGCGGATTCCATGGACAAGTTAGCCCCCCCCCTCTCCTTCAGGAACTTGCTATTTTTCTTAGAAGATATTTTGCTCTGAAGGTGGGCTTGACCATTTCCTACATACAAGACCTATATACCCTAGCTAGAACTTGTATGGTTAGTCTCACGCCAGAGCTTGTAAATTATGCATGCGTCTGAACCTGGTCGGCCATGTTGCATAACAGCAAACAGGACTCCATGGCGGAAACAGCATCTTTAGTTAAGTATTCTTGTTATATTTTCTTTATCTGTATCTGTCATTACTTTTAATAAATGTTATATTTATAAATATTCGTGTGATTTCTCTATGCACGTATCGAGCACAACCCCAAAAACGTGACAAAACAAATGTTGTTGGTTTCCAAATCTTTGCTCATAGTTATTAATTCTATGGCTAGTTTAATGTCACTACCATATTTTGATACTATTTCTTGAAAGGGTTGCTGGTTTTTCCTACATAAGTTGAGGAACGGGGATATTTGAGAATGTGTACACAATGGCAATGTTACAGTTAAGATAATCTTTAATCAAGAATCTTTTGATAGTGTATGGGTGATGAAAAACCCTTTCCAGGGATCAGAGCATTACAAATGTTGCAACTGAAACAACTGTAACATCCCTTTTTGTTTGAAAAGCGGAAAAGGGGAATGTTATAACTGTTAGCTGGATCGGCCTATACCTAACAGTTGCAGAGTGATTTATTTTTGGAATATACCATAAGAAGTGGCTATTTAATCACTGGTGCCAGTGCCATGTCGGCTAGGAGGACATCATCATTTTTTTTGATCGATCCAGATATGGAGGAGGTGTATCTCGTAATAAAAAGGTTAATGTACATGTGTTCTGATCAGGAGGTTTGGAATATAAAGTAGTATGGAGCTGTTTGTCTCTAGCCAGCACTCTTAACATACAAGTCTCTAACAACCACAAAGGGAATATCGGTGTAGCATATGCAGACCCACGTGAATACTTCCTAGTACATATAAAGTGTATGTATAGTGGCTCTGGTAGTCTTTTGCTTGGATATTGCTATGAGCCTGTCCCTTATATTGATTTATAAGTATATTTGCCTAATTTCCTATTTTTAAATAAATGGCATATAAAGATAATGCTCTTCTCTAGGGCCTGTTCAGATGTCATCAATGAACCCTGTCCACAGTTTCACATAGTTAAAGTACTAGGAAGGGAAAATATATATCTTGTCTGTATAACCCACATAAGCTTAGTTGTAAGCGGTAGCTGCTGAACTGCCCATAGCTGGTCCCTTATTCTGTAGGTAATATTGTTTAACAAATATGAAGTAATAGTCAATATTTAGACATCTTTTTTAGATCATTAGCATTTATCTTCTTGTGTGCAGCCTTTTTTGCCATTGCCTATTAATTTTGTGTACGATGCCCATAACACATAATCATGTACTTTATTTGCTTTGTTTCCTTTTGGACTCTTTTACTCCTTTTTGTTCCAGCCGATTACATTTAATATGTCCTCCATCTGTGAGGCACCTGCATTGGAGTTTCTGGAAAGTAAGCACTGTTACCGATTTTAGAATACCCCATAGACATCACGATTTTGAGATTCTTGTGTGCATGTGTGTTCTGAGTTCTGCACTTGTACTAACTGCGCAATGTGCATGTGCAAACTGATTGACTTGTTGGCGTGATTGCCCGCACTATTCCTGCTGATAGGTGGCCACTGAGCCACATAGAGTTGCTAGGCAATGATAATGCCTCTGCCAAGTTTTCGGTTTATTTTGCCACCCACATGGCATTTCCAGGTTGTGAGGTACTATATACACTCATTTGTTTCGTTTATATCGAATAACTCTTGGTATATACCTAATGTTTTGAATGGAGTACTGAAGTGTTTTTAGGTGGGATTATGTATAAGAGTACCCTTCAGAATGAATGGCACTGCATTGCATCAGTGAACAAAACTTGCAGTGTAAATGGAGCCTTATAGGTCGCATACCAGTTATCAGATGCTAGCTAAACAGTTAACAATTAACAGACATGTTTAAGGCGAACTTTGTTGAAACATGTTTCTCCGTTTTGGGATTTTTTTTTTTTTTTTCAGGCATCGCTTACCTTTATATGTAAATATTATCTATCAATTTGCATTGCTTACCTGAAAGAGCAAGTTTAAAAACTCATTGGCAAGTGCACTTTTAACACTCCAAATCTGGTAGTCTTCTAGTGTAAGATGTCCACTCTGCAGAAGAGGAAATAAAATAAAAAAAGCATGACTTTCAAAGCTTTTCATTATAGTGAATGCATAGCCTTAGCCCCCACCATGACCCCCACAACATGCAGTAAAATAAAAAAATTTAAAAAGGCACATCCGGATAAGCACCTCCATTTCACCAGTAAGCACACAAGAAGCTTACACTACCTGCCACCTGAAAAGCTCTAGCTGTTACTCAGAAGGAGGAGTGCCAGGCCTCTTAAGATAGACACAGAGAATCCCTTGCACAGAGCATAGAAGTCAATCTCTGCAGCCTGCTGCCTGTACGCTGAGGCACTGCCGGGGATTTATTTCATTACAAAATTTCAGCAAGAACCTTAAATTTAAGCTTAAGAGACTGTGGACTGTATCTTGCTGCTTAAGCAAAAGGTAAGCAAAAAGGTCTGTTATGCCAGCCTCAAACCCCATGGCTAACAAATCTGACCTCAGATCAGAGCTCCTATTTCCCCCAGCTGGAAGACCAACAGCCAGTTCTCCAATTACATTGTTTCTCTCTTAAGCTGGCCATACATTATACAATTTTCCTGTTGAATTTCCTTTAGATTTACCATCAACTATGTAGTGCAAGGGCCTGCCTGATTGCATAAAAATGTAAAGTGTTTAGGTTTGACTTCATATTATATATGATTCTGGTAAAGCTAAAGGAAAATTGCATAATGTATGGCCAGCTGAATGTTAGCACTGTGTCTGCACTAATCAGCATTTTTTGAGCATCAAACAAATAAGGTCAGGAATTAAGAAATGGGGAGCCTAGGCTTGGAGACAACTAATGGGACCTTCACTAAAGTTTAAATTGTATTTCAGTTCCACTTTTAACTAGTAAAACAGCCTCCCTTGAGGTAAAATTCCAAGCTAAACCCAACTAGTCTTAAAAATTCTCCCTTCCCACTCCTAGCTCCAAATGCTCACTAACCTGTATAAACAAGATGTATATACTTACTGATTTTCATCCTGCTTTGGTCACGTGATCCAACTCCTGTGTCAACGTCAACTGACAACGGATGGGCCATAGGAGACTATGGGTGACATGACTGCTCCCAGGCATCCCCAACCATTGTCAAGGGCTCTCTCCTGCAGCTGCCACTTGTGAACACAGAGATCACATGACCTTACTGAAGTGGGCTAAATATAGGCAAGTATATATATTTCTTACACAGATTAGTCAGAATAAGTTTTAGGAGGGGGGGCATTTTTAAGAGTAGTTAGATTTAGCCTTATACTTTAAAGTTTTAATTTTCCATCCAAGTTAGGAGACAAAGTGTGGGGGTCAAAAGTTAATTTCCAGCTGACTATAAGGTAGAACACAAAGCTTCTGAAAAGTGCAATTAAAAACACTGTAAAGCTCATAAACACCAGATTCATTCCCTCAGGCAGTTATAATGCAACTCTATCGCAAGCAGCCATGCGATATTCAAATTGAATAAGATTGCAAGTTAATTTAAATCTGTGTCTAAAAAGTCTAAATTTTTTTAAATATAAATATCAAACATAAAGTCATAAAAAGTAAGTAAATGCCACAACAATTTGTTAACATTTTCAGAATATTTTAACAGTCAAAATGTGAAAATAAATAGAAGAGTGTGACTACAACACTAACATTTTAAAAAAAGGTGAAGGTAGCCAGGAGATTAATGGAAACCCTTCTCAATGATAGAAAGCAAAAGAAATAAACAATACGCTATCAGCAAAACTTAAGGCAGCGATAGATAGTTCGAATCTCTGCCAGTTCAGCAGGGCCCAGCCGAGATTTGAACCAGGTGGATTGTACCCAAGTTGATCGATCGATTAACCTGGGTATAACCAGCCAGTCCGATTTTTCATGCGATTATTGCCAGTAGTTGGTCAGTGAGGGCTTATGAAGAACAGTGGAACTTCCCCTTTTGGGTGACGTTCCGCTTTAAATAGAAAAAGTAAACCTCCACATTTACTACCACTTCTAATCAAACATTTAGAATCAGGTGTTTCATATTATCATTAGCGTCACTGATAAAAATTTACTTAGGGATTATGCAGAAAATGTTATGGTTTTGGGACTACTTCGCTGGTTCAGGGCTTTGGCAGCTTACAGCCATCGAGTCAACTATGAATTCTGCATCATATCAAAGTATTCTTGGTGAAAATGTAGGTAATCTGTCCAAAAGTTGAAGCATAACCAGAAATTGATCTTTCACCGGTAAAATGATATAAAAGCAAATCCACCAAGGAATGGCTCCAAAACAAAAAAATAGATGGTTATGGACTGGCCTAGTCGGAGCCCCGATTTGAATCCCACTGAAACGTTGTCTGGGAATTTGACATGGGCAGATCATGCAAGTGAACCCACAAACACCCTTCAGGTAAAAGAATTTTGCAGGAGTGTTCGAACATTTCAGTAAGTTGATGTTATGGACTGGTAGCCAGCTATACAAAATAATTACAAGAAGTACACTTCTTCAGAGAAGGTAGGTAGGTAATACTAGCTTTTGAAGCCAAGGATGAACTTACTGTACTTTTACCACAGTACATTATTACATCAACTATGAAACACAAAGAGCAGTACAACAACCACATTATGGTTTACATTTTATTGCATATATGATCTAATATACAGTAAATATTTTAATAAAATAATATATGGTATTACCTTTGTTGTGTCATGTGTTTTTAATATATGGTCTATGATATCTGAAAGATTCAAGTTTAATTCCTATAAATAAGAAAAGAACAAAACACATTGACCTGAGAAAAACATGAAAAATCCTAGATATTTTTACATTTAAAGATATCAATTTAAAGTATTTTACACATGCATGTTTAGTGTTACTATCTGCTTTTGTACCGGTCAAACACCCACATTTAAATAAGTAAAGCTATCTATTAAAACTTTAAAGTGCATGTAAAGACAGTTTTTAAAAACGAATTTCAAGCACATACAATTTCAGTTGTTAGTAATTGTGTGTCACCAAAGAGTGATAAATATGCTAAATCTTCATCCAGTGGCAACATCTGTACAAATATCTCAATGTACAAGTGTCTCGTTCATTTGTTCAGATGTTCCTACTTGATGGATAATATATTTGTCACTGAGTGATGTGACACAATTGCTAACAACTAACTGTATATGCTTGCAGATTTTAGAAGCCTTTACTGTTCACATTTAAATGAGGACACAGATGTTATTTTGGGAAAACTTAGCCAGTAATGTAATTTATGTATAATTGGACAAGGTTTGAACAAAGTGATATATTGACAACTATGGTGAAAACAATACTGTAGGTAAGGAATGTATTACTTTTTTTGATAAGGATGGTCCACACCACTCTACATGTCTTTTTAAAGGTTTGGTCCACACCTCTCTACATGTCTTTCAAAGGTTTTTATTGCTTGCAATAACCTTATAAATATCTTACATTTTTTAATACTGGTAACATCAGAGACGTAAACAACGTCAGGCACATGTCCCGCATCTTTTGCAGGGTGCCCGACTACCTGCACAATGAAGCATATTTCTTATGAACTGCATTAGACAGCGCCTATCATAAGTAAATGCACAGAGTCAATCAATCAGAGTGGCTCTGTGCCTTGTGATCGCTGTGCTTACAGCTGTACATTAAAAACTCCTGACCAAAGTGTTGTCTCAACAGTTGTTGGCTGCTAAGTTGTTTCTGACTATTTTAGTGAAGATCTTCTTTAGGGTAGGCTCAGAGAAAGTGTTAGCTCTTTGACCATATACGGTTTTAAATTTTAAAGGTGAATATTTGGGTTTGGGTCTGTGAAACTTTCACTTGTGGTACAGTAGTTGGAGTATTTTGTGGTATACGGACTGTGACATGGGTGCAATGTGTACCACGAGTAGGCTTAGTTCCCTTAGTCCACACCCAATACAGTTGGCGCAGTTTAGCCACACCCACGCTTCATGTACAGCGCTCTGAACACTGTATGTTCTATCCGTTCTAAATACTGTGGTTAGGGTTATGTCTGTGAAAATCTTGCTTCTGGCACCAAAAAAAAAACATAAGCTGTGAGTACTGAAGGCCCAAGGTACCTTAATAATGGGACACTGCAAGCGTGGAGATTTTTAAATTCCTAGAGCTGGCATTTTAAAGGCCTAAATCTATACATATCATGTGAGCAAAAATCTCATTTACATTGCATCTGGTTCTAAATTTCCAGTAACAGGCTTATGAGATCTGTGTTTATAGTCTCCAAACTGGAGCTGAAGGATGCCAGCGGTTTAGACATTGATGGCTGTGTGTTGAGTTATTTTGAGGGGACAGCAAAATTTACACTGTTATACAAGCTATACACTCGCTACTTTACATTGTAGCAAAGCGTCATTTCTTCAGTGCTGTCACATGAAAAGATATAATAAAATATTTACAAAAATGTGAGGGGTGTACTCACTTTTGTGAGATTTATGACGTTTCAATAATATTGTCTGGAAATATTTTTTGTTTCAGAACCTGGCAATTACAGATAATCTCACCAAAGTAGCATTTGTGCAGTTTGGATTACAAATTTGCCTAGTCAGGCAAGTGGCATATAATTATAATTTATTGTTTTAAGAATCCATCACAAAAAAGACATTCCAGCAGTTTTATCCAGCCCCCACTGTGGATCAGTTCAAATGACTAATCTGCTATCATATATAACTTTAAAAAAAAAACACTCACATCACTACAGATGAGATTAAAGTATAATTAAAGGCAAAACTTTTAGTTTTGGATAGAGTGGAGAGGGATTAGAACACCTGTCATGTATTATTGCTGTCTGTGCCACCATTAAAGAGATTTGCCCTCTCTATTTGTCCTGTTTACCATTATCATTGAAAGTGAAAGTAAAAGAAAATCCCACATTTTGGGTTGTCCCCAAAAAAGTATTAGAGAGAAATCTTCAGAGAAGAACACTAGTTCTGGTGACCTGGGGGTCCCCAATGACTTCCCCCGATTTGCAGGGATTTCCTCTCACTTCCTGTTTGGCTATGGCACAGCAAGTGAAGGTAAATCTCCACAATGGGAGACAGATGGCAAATTTTTTTTTAAAAAAAATGTACAGGGATTATAACTCTCCTTGAGAATACTTGAGGGGAGGGAGGATGCTACTTGAGGGGAGGGAGACACAACCTGGAGGGTACCCCCAGACTTGAGGACCTATACTGCTGCCTGCAGCACACCGCGCCCGAAGGCACTATCCTCATACCTCCTAAGATCCACCTAATAAAATTTTGTGAATGTATGCACTGAAGACTAAGTTGCGGCCTTACAGATCGGAGCTATGGAGGCCTGGTGACGCACTGCCCAAGAAGCACTAACCGCCCCGGTAGAGTGCGCCTTAACTTGAAAAAGGGGGAATCTTATCCCTTAAATTATAAGTTTGAATTATAACTTGCCAAATCCACTTAGCGACAGTGGATTTCGATGCTGCCTGTCCTTTCTTAGGACCCTCTATCCTTGCTGAGAATATAGCAACCAAAAATACCAACTTCCTTGTCAGAAGGACTAAGGGAATATTGTTGGATCGGTTCAAATGGCTGTTTTTGTAACACAGACAAAACTAAGTCCAAGTCCCAAGGGTTCAAAGGAGGTTTGACTGGCGGATTAAGCCGCATCACCCCTTGCATAAAACCCCGGACTAGCAAGCGGTCTTTGAAATAAGACAGATAAAGCTGAGACTTGGCCTTTAATAGTACTCAAGGCCAATTTCATCTCTTCCCCAATTGTAGAAAGGCAAGAATTCCGCCTATGATATATCTCCGAGGGTGCCAACCCTTGGATTCACACCAGGAAACATAAGCCCTCCAGAGTCTATAATATATACTGTAGTTTTGGAAGCCGGTTTCCTTCCATTAATCAGGGTAGAGATAACTGACCAGGAAAGCCCACGTTTCTTCAGAATGTGGGTTTCAATAGCCAAGCCGTTAAATTTAGAGACCGTGAGGTAGGATGGAATATCGGTCCCTGTGAGAGCAGATCTGGTCGTAGTGGGAGGGACCATGGACCCTCCACTGCCATTTTTACGATTTCTGCATACCATGACTTTCTGGGCCATGCTGGTGCTACCAGAATTACCAGCTTTCTTTCCAGCTTGATCCTGCAAAGAAGTCAAGGCAGCAACTGAATAGGGGGGAATGCATAGATCAGTGAGAACTGATCCCACGGGGTCATCAACGCATCTGTGCGAGTGGATCCCTTGTTCTGGCCACAAACTTGACTAGACTTTATGTTGAAACAGCCCAAAAAATGTCAGGGTGAAGAGACTATTCCCCTGGGAATAACTGCTGGCGACTCAAGTAGTTCGCCTACCAATTCTCTACTCCTGGAATGAAGATTGCCGATGGGCAGAAAGGAATGTTCCGAGCCTAAGTTAGAATATGGTTCACCTCTCTCTGCGCATTGACACTCTTGGTGCCCCCTTGGTGATTCATATAGGCCACAGCTGTGGCATTGTCGGATTGGATCCTGCTTGAATCTCTAGGATATTGATGGGCAAGGTTCTTTCGGCTCTTGACCACTGTCCCTGGACAGTTGTCTTTTCTAGTACTGCTCCCCACCCCTAAAAAGCTGGCATCTGTCGTTACCACTTTCCAGATAACTGGTCTGAAGGATTTTCCTTTCAGCAGATTCTGGGTTAGTAACCACCAACTGAGGCTTTGGGACACTCTTGGGGACAGCCACATTGGCAAATCTAAAGCTTGAATTGATTTGTTCCAAGTAGACAGGATACGGTTTTGCAACAGTCTTAAATGGAACTGGGCATTGGGAACCGCTTCGAATGAAGCCACCATGGTTCCTAGCAACCTCATGCAAAGGCGAATGGAGGGATCGCTTTTTGACCTGACCAGCCACACCAGCTCTATTATGGAGTTGATCTTTGCCTGAGGCAAGAACACCTTTTCCTGGGCTGTGTCTATGATCAGACCCAAGTACTCCAGCCTTTTTAGCGGTATTAGGGAAGATTTCTCTAGGATGAGAATCCAACCCAAACTTTCCAGATAACTGGTTGTAATGCGTAATCTTTGCTCCAAACGAGCCACCGACTGGTCTATTAGCAATAGACTGTTATGCCCTGTGCCTTTAACCTGGCTAGAGGTGGGGCCAGCACTTTTGTGAACACCCGGGGTGCTGTAGTTAGTCTGAAGGGCAGAGCTACAAACTGGAAATGCTGCTGTTCTAACTCGAACCACAGAAACCTTTGGTGAGAGGAAAATATAGGGACATGCATATATGCATCCCTGATGTCGATAGATGCCAGAAGTTCTCCTAAAAGGATAGAAGCTACTGACCTGAACGTCTCCATGCGAAAGGAGCAGATCTTCAGAAACTGATTTATATTTTTTTAGATCTAGAATGGGTCTGACATCTCCATTTGGTTTTGGTACCATAAAAAGATTTGAAAAAACCCAAACATTGCTCTTTTGTGGGGATCTGTATAATCACCCCTTGAGATATTAATCGCCCTAGTGCCTGAAACAGAGACTGTCTTTTCTCTGGATCTTTGGGAACGTTGGACCTCAGGAAATGAGACGGTGGAAAGTCCCGAAATTCCAGCTTGTACCCCAGCGTTACCATGGAGATGACCCATCTGTCCTGAATTTCCTCTTGCCAGACTTCTGAAAACTGCAGAAGTACTCCCCCCACCTTGGTGAGGGGGGTTGCCTCTTCATGATGAGGCTTTAGGATTCTGCTTTGCAGGTTTCCGGCCCCATGACTTCTTTTGAGCCTGGGCCTGACCCTGAGGTTTTCCTCTAGAGCCTGACGGCGGAGGCCATTGCCACTGCCTAGAGGCGGAAGCCCCTGACGCAGGGGAATGAGCCCCATTTAAATGAAGGTCATTTATACTTTCTTTTGACTGGCAAAAGAGTACTTTTCCCACTAGAAATTATTTGGATATATTTGTCCAAATCTTCCCCAAATAGCCACCCCCCATGGAAAGGGAACCCAGTTAGGAGGTTTTTACATGGTGTTTCGGCTGACCAATTTTTTAACTACAGGATTCTACGCATATGTACTAGCATAAGCATAAGGCAAGACACCTGGTGAATGGAATGTTTAATGGCATTTATGGCATAGTATAATGCTTTTGGTAGTTCAGCCAATTCCCGGGCTTGTTGTGCAGGAACCTCTTTAAGGGCCTGTCCTTTAGGGATTGACAGACGCCTATTGCAGCGACTGCAGGCTAAGTAACGGCACCAGCCAAGGAAAAAGCTGATTTTAACAGGAATTCCAACCTTTTTACTGTTGGATCCTTAAGCATTTGTGCTTTGTCTACTGGACAAGCTAGGCTTTTATACACACTGGAAATCGCAGCATCAACTGCTGGTACTTTCCATTTTTTGGTGAATTTCTCCTCCATTGGATAGAGAACTGAAAATCTCTTTGGAGGGAGGAAATGCTTACCCGGGTGATCCCATTCAGCAAAAATTAGCTGTTCTAGTAATGCATGGACAGGAAACGCATGCAAAGGCTGTGAAGGTTTTAACGAACCCAAGGAAGAAACCGAGCTTTCAGGAGACTCCATTAGGGGTAGCATGAAAGTAGAACGAACCATCTTCGTAAGAGATGGTATCAGCAATTTCTCAGATTGTGAGGCGGAAAAAGGTTCATCTACCGTTGTTTCCTTCGCAGAGGAATCATTGGTTTGTTTTTCCTCCTGATCGCCTGAGGGTAACACCTCATCCTGTGCCCACTGTTCCCCTTGCAAAGGGTCTGAAGTGGGGGAAGGGGATCTAGCACGCTTCCTATCCATTTGAATGGAGGATACCATTAAAGCCGTTAATCTTCCTTCCAGACCCTGCGGGGTGGAGGAAAGGACATCTTCAGTCACGTATACAGGGGCTGAGATGTGAGAAGCAGTTGAACCAATTTGTTCCAATGGCTCTTCCTGGCTTGCCATAATTGGTAATTCAGGTGAGGATGACAGTGTGGAAATGTGACTGGAGATCCTAGCACCTGGGTGTGAAACCTTTGGTATCTTTTTGGTCTTTGTGGTGGCTTTTTTGGCAGGCATAGTACTAAGCACAAAAACAGAGGCACTATTAAATTGCACTTAATCACTGAACATAGTCATGACAGTAAAGACGCTATTAAGTTCAGCCTAGTGCTGGGAAAAAAGTCTTTCCTGTTTCAGGAATGCCAGTTGCAACCCTCATGTGCCCCACAGCTCCTGCGTCCCTGTGTGCAGACTGCTTGCTTTTTCCTCATCAGTCGAGGAGAGACTGTTCCAGCTGTCTTTTTATTATCATGCTTGCCTGCCGTGCATCCTTGTAGACGCTGTGCGACGCTGCGCCTAGGCCCCGCCCCCTCCATAAAATTGGCGGACGGCTTTGGGGCCTACAGACCCAACGCGGGGGGGGTAGCGGCAGTGCCCCTGACATCAGCCAGCATGAAAAACAGCAGATGGAACGGAATCCGGGGCCTCAGTACCCCCTGCGGCGGGGGGGAGGGGGGGGATTACAAGGGGGGGTACACCACTGGTGTTTCCCTACCCCTCTGTCCCTTAAGGGGGGAGATAAAAGCATTTTGGCAGATCTCTTACCTGAGAGAATCCCCCTGCAAGCTGCTGCAGCCACACTTTACAGTGAAGACAACAGCTTAAAGTATGTGCATAGACTCCCTCTAGTGGAGAATTAAGGCATGACAACATTTTTTCCCTTAAAGAAGAAAGCATAGGTGGACTTTTCAGTTCCTAAGTTTCTTCCCTTACCTTATCCCTGCCGCAGCATTTGTTGAATTAACAGACAATCCAACCTTCACCCATCACAGCGGGCTGCGTTTAGCAAACCTTCAAGGACCGGGTCCCTTTATATCAGGGTTCCACTCCCTTGGACCTGTAAAAAGCACCCCACCAGGAAAGCTTTAGGTAATGAAGTAATGTAGCATGACCAAAGCCCTGGGTCCCGGGGTCCAGCCCTGCAAAGAGAGGCGTTACAGGCAAAACCTCATGCTTTGGATATGAGGCCCAGGTACCATCCACTTTTGCCTCAGTGGCACTTTGGATGGATCTGGTCTATGGAGGCTATTTAAATCCAGCATGGATCCCTCCTGGAGCTCCTCAGAGCACATCTTCACTTGTGACCAACACCTTAGACCAGGGATCCTCAAACTACGGCCCTCCAGCTGTTGCAGAACTACACATCCCATGAGGCATTGTAAAACTCTGACATTCACAGACATGACTAGGCATGATGGGAATTGTAGTTCCTGAACACCTGGAGGGCCGCAGTTTGAAGACCCCTGCCTTAGACACTGGCAAAAAAACTGATGTGCTCCTGGAAGGAGGAGGGGTTATATAGGGAGTGAACTTCCTGGATTGGGTATACCAGCGTCCATCACCTGAAAGTGGCCTATAACCCATTAAGTAATTTAAGGCTCTCTGTCCCATGAAGTACGATAAAGAAAAAAACATTTTTGCCTATAGTTCTACTTTAATGCTGTATAAACCTCATTTATATAATGCGCCAGTTTTTTACACTAGGGACAACCCATTGAAAAAATATATCCCACTACAGAAGTTATAGTCTTTATAATAAACTAAAAAAAAAAAAAAAAAAAAAGCTCTTACAGGTACGGCATCAATGCGGTTGTCCTTCCACACCTCTAGTAGTGCAAGAAGCATGTCTTCCAGTTCAGTGCGAGACAGAACACCATCACGATCAACATCAAATACCTTGAAACAAACTAGATAATAGAAAAGAACAAGCATACTATTAGATATGACCAGGGTAGCAAAGATCTCCTACATTTCTTACATGGGGAACATTGTCTCCATTGTTTTACATATACGGACTACTACAACGGTCTCTGAGCACTACAATGTACATTAGGTACAGGTTGCCAAGCCTTGCTTCCAAAAATTTAACTCACTGTTGGGTTGATTTACTAAAACAGGAGAGTGCAAAATCTGGTGCAGCTCTGCATATAAAGCAATCAGCCTCCAGTTTTCTTTTTGTCAAATAATAATTGAACAAGCTGAAGTTAGAAGCAGATTGGCTACCATGCACAGGTGCACCAGATTTTGCACGCTCCAGTTTTAGTAAATTGATCCCAATGTGCAGCTTAACTTCTTGAAAACATCATTTCATTACAAGCATGACCAGCAGACAGACTGAACAGATAACTTGAAAGGAGATTTTTCAAGGAGCCATTGGGAATAATTTAATTCAACATTACGGAAATCACCCTGGATGCTCTGTAGGATTGTGGTGGAGAGGAGATCGTGACCGTGATACCCCATGCAGCTTGTCTTTTTGGGGTTGGAGGATCCGGGGAGCCATTGGGAATACCTTAAACCAACAGTACGGAAACCATCTTGAATGCCCTATATGATCGTGGAGGAGAGCAGATCGTGATCGAGATACTCTATGCTGTTTGCCCCCCCTGGGGTTGTTGGATCCGGTGAGTGGGGACCCAAAAGGGGGAGCACAAAAGTCACAGAAACCACCTGAGAGCACTCTAGTCACGGTTTTCTCCTGCTAGAAAATTCCCTGAAACACTGTGTTTGAAGAGTTTTTCCACTTTAAGGACTATGACTATTACTAATTGATTTATATTTGCACCATTTAGGGTGAGGTGCAACCACTTGCTCACTGGACTTTGATCACTTATGTGATAACATTTTGCACTGTTTTAGGCAGAGTACACTATATGCTTAGTATTATCTGCACTGGATAGGTAGAGCACACATTAAGTTTTTTACGTTTATGGTTTGGATAATTATTTCACTTGTGGCGATGTATGGTGCAGACCTATCACAGATATAGGGGTCTCAGCACACATCCTTTACATATAAGGTCTTTTGTATTTGCACACAATCACTGAAGATCTTGTTTAATTACTTTTGCTGTGTGTATACATATATAATTTTTGTACCTCTACTAGGATTATGATTGGGGGATATCACCTTTGGACATAATATAACCCAACAGACAACCCCTTTCCCCTTCCATACACTATCCCATTAACCCCGTAGGGAGCGCCACACCCCTTTCAACTAATATCCAATCATTTCATTACATGCAATGTCTCTGGAGAGACTTCAGTGACTAAAGTAAGGGCAGGAATAATTTCAATATGAATGGACTGTTCGGTATATAAGAAATTGCAAAAGGAATCCATATAGACTTCAGAAAGGCACATATGCAGAGTTGGAAATTCACAAATGGCAAAAGAACAGGCTAAGGAATGGGTAGTGCCAGAAATTAGCAGTAACCACATGAGTTTTCACAATGGGGTGGCCTGATTTAATAGAGCAACAATAAGGTGTAGTGAAAAAGTCCTGGACAAACAAATGCATTCCTTCCATGGATTTCCACAAGTTTGACAGGAATAAGGTTATGGCTTAAAACATTTACACCCCATTCATACTTGTGCGACTTGTCATGTGACTTTGCACATCAAAGTCGCATGACAAGTCGTACCCCATGTTTTCCAATGATAACCATTCATATATGTACGACTTAAAAGTCGCAGCGACTTCAAAGTAGTTCATGCACTACTTTCATGCAACTTGCGGGCCATAGACTTCGTTAACCCTTAAAAGTTGCATGAAAGTCATACCTGAATGTTTTGCATGCAACAGTGGTGCAAACAGTGGGGTCCGACTTTGCAAAGGGACAACAAGTCACATCCATATCCAAAGTTGCGCCAAAGTTACATCTAAGTTGCGTCAAACTCGCATGATTTTAGAGTCGTACAAGTATGAATGTAACCTTATAGTATTATGTGTGCTAATCAAAATAAACTTCACATTTAAACGTTTTTATAGGAAAAAAAAATAGAGTGCATGATATGCTACAAAGAATAAAGCAATGAGTTGATGATCGTGATTTGTTCCACAGACAGAAAACAAAACAAAATATTAAACAAGTACATTCTAAGATTAGAGAAAATTTTACATTTTCTTTGGATGTTAACCGGATTTTTAGCTTCCATTATCTTTTCAGAAACAAGTTGGGTAATAATGAGTGTAAAAAGATCATAGAGCATGTACAACATAAAAACTGATCACAAATGTATGCTCAATAATGAGAGAAATAAATCAACTACTTAAATCAGGAGCCATGGAGTACATTAGGCAGAGGTGACCATTAACTTTGGCAGATAATAGTCTCTGTTTTGTCTGTAGGGAGTTGTGCTCAAACTGATAATTACATTTTTGTCTCTCTGCTAAGGGTCCCCGGCAGCAAGCAGACAGCCCACAAGAAATTTCCTTGAAGTCTATGTGGTTGTCACGGTTCTCATCAAATGCATTAAATAATCCTGTAAAACAAAAAAAAAAGATAAATAATTAAACATGGACAAGAAATCTAGCTGAACCAAGATTAAACAAACTGACTTTACTTTGTTACAAAAACATCACATTTTTTTTAAAGGATCACTAAAGTTAATTTTTTTTTTTTTTTTTAATAACAAACATGTTATACTTGCCTCCACTGTGCAGCTCGTTTTGCACAGAGTGGCCCTGAACCTGGTCTTCTGGGGTCCCTCAGGGTCTGTCTCAGCTCCCCCCACAAGGACTCAACACTTTCATGAGAGTTCCCACGCATGGTGTTGAGTGCTTGCGGGCGCGCTCCCGTGATACAGCCGGCGGCCATAGCCGCTCACTGTATCACTCGGCCCCGGCATGCCACGCCATTGGATGTGATTGACAGCATCGTGAGCCAATGGCTGCGCTGCTTTCAATCCATCCACTCTAGCCAATCAACGGCCAGGCTGAGCGACGAAGAGGATGTCGGTGGCGAGCGCGGGACTTTCGAGGGGTCAGGTAAGTAAAACGGGGGGGGCCAGTATTGTCAGATGTTTTTTACCTTTTAAAAACTTTTACTTTTACAACCCCTTTAAGGTGCATGGCCTCAATATTAGCACAAGCTTACAATGAAAAGATCTGTACAATTTTTATTCAGCACAAAAGTGTTAGCACTTGCTGCATAGCTGGAAGATTGGTGGAGAACTGCAGTTCAAGTTTTCTAAATGTAAAATAATGCACATAAGGAAAAATAATCCCTTGTCAGAGTATAACATTGGGGGTACAGTGTTGGTCAGCATTACAGAGGAAAAAGATATAGAGGTACTTATTTTAAATGATTAGTATCCGGGGCAGTAGCAGTTCAAGAGATTCCTGCTAAAAGCGCCCCGCTAGCGGCCAAACAGTGCCGCTTAAACAACGGTAAAGTGCCGCAAAAAATAACGGCGCTTTACCGCCAATGCCCCCAACACCTCAGTGTGAAAGCACTCAGACACATACAGGTTTCTCTCTGTCTTGCACTGTTCCAGAGTGCCCCCGCCATGCGTGAGATTTACACATCTTTGTCGGCTCCTGAGGAGACCTGCCTTTCCTCTCCTGCAGTTAAGCTTAATACACTGAAATCCCTCCACCCTGAGCTCATCTCTCTGTTACTCTGCTCTCTCCTATCGGCACATTAACCAAATACTGCTGACTCTTTGCAATGCTCCTCCCCCATTGCAGTCTAAGTTCTGCTGTACAGGGAATGCAAGAATCTGATACCAAAGTCAAATTTAGGGAATGACACTGCTTGCATGTAATAATTATATTTTTTATGCCCTTTATATCTCCCTGAAGCTTTAAAAACCTCTTACATTTGCATAATGTTCTTCCCGTGTCTGCGTGGGTTTCCTCCGGATATTCCGGTTTCCTCCCACACTCCAAAGACATGCTGGTAGGTTAACTGGCTCCACCCTAAATTGGTCCTAGTATATGAATGTGAGTTAGGGACCTTAGATTGTAAGCTCCTAGAGGGCAGGGACTTATGTGAAAGTATAATATACAGTATATGCAAAGCGCTGAGTAAATTGCCGACACTATATAAGTATCTGTATTAAATAAAATAAATACCTTCACTTAAAGACTGATGAATTGGAGGCGATATCAAGGGAACAAATGTTTCCAGATCAAATCTTCCAGTCCGTGACTGAGCCTTCAATAGCCAATATCTTTTCTCCAGATCAATAATATCCGATTCTTCCACTGTCAAAAAGAAAAAATGTCACATATTAATTAGGACAAATGGATATAAATTCATAGTAGAAGCGAGCAAAAGCAAAAATATATCTAAAAGCAATTGCCTGTATTTCACATTTACTTACTATACACTTTGGCATAAAAGTGCCAACCAGTGCCCACAAAAGTGCCAATCAGTGCCCCATCAGTAATGCCTGTCAGTGATCTTCAGATGCCAATCAGTAATGCCTGTCAGTAGCTCCTCATCAGTGCTGCCTATCCAGTGCCACCTACTTGTGCCCATCAGTGCCGCCCATCAATTTTTAGTTTGGGTACAGTGTTGCATGACAGCACAATTGTCATTCAAAGTGCGACAGCTCTGAAAACTGAAAATTGTCCTGGGCAGGAAGGGGGAACGTGCCTGGAACGTGCCTGGTATTGAAGTGGTTAAAGGCGTAAAGTGACCTATGTATTGTGAAATGCTGCATCTGTTACTACATTTTGTGCAATAAAATGTTACTTCAAAAAAGAAAAAAGAAAAAAAAAAAAAAAGTGTACATGTATACAGCCATTCTTATTATGCATTACTGCATGCTAGTACAGATTAAACCATTTTAAATGGGTTTCACCACTCATGTGACCTATCACATATGTACAATTTAACAGAATATCTAGATAGAGCAAGTCTTTGCAGTGCTAGTAAATACAACAAAACACACTTTCTACCAAAAAACAAGATTTACATCCATGTGAGCCAAATTTAGGTGCTCTGAGTAGCTTAGATGCACACTCCATAAGAGTATGGATTTGATGCCTCTATAAGGTCAAAAAGTAATTAAAACAGCAAGAATATCTAAAAAAAAAAAAAAAAAAAAAAAAAAAAAAAAACATACACAGGGACAGAAAATGAAAGATGATCTCCCCACATGTTAATGGACATGCACACAAAATATTTACAATGAAATTAAAATTCACATAAAAAGGTGTTTGTAAACATTTTGAATGAATGGATTCTGTTAATCATTTTTAAAATGCTGCACAAAGCAGATCCCTCATTTATTCTTTAAGCCGGCCATAAATGGTTCGAATTTTTGCTGGTTCAGCAGAGACCGGCTGTGATTCAAACCATCTATGGGCAGGCTGATTGTACCCAAATAGCTCCATCACTCGATTGGGTACAACCAGCATGTCAAATTTTTAGAATGCAATTATTGTCAGAGGCTATAGCCGCTAGCAATAAAGTTATGTGTAATAGAATGGAATGACACAGGGAAAACATATTTAACATGCTAACTGAAATGTATTTAATACGTCGTGCAAAATCCTTTGTTGGTAATTACAGCTTCAAGATGCCTCATATATGGAGAAACTAATCGCAGGCATTGCTAAGGTGTGATTTTGGCCCATTCTTCCACACAGTCTTCAAATCTTGAAGGTTCTGCGGGCCTCTTCTATAGACTCCGATCTTTAGTTCTTTCCATAGATTTTGTATTAGATTCAAGTCAAGTGATTGACTCAGCCAATCTAGCAGCTTTATCTTCTCTTTGAAACCAATTGAGAGTTTCCTTGGCTTTGTGTTTGGGATTATTGTCTTGCTGAAGTGTCTACCCTCGTTTCATCTTCATCATCCTGGTAAATGGCAGATTTTTATCAAGAATGTCTTGGTACATTTTTCCATTCATCCTTCAATGATAGGATGTTTACTAGTACTCTATGCTGAAAAAACAGCCCCACACCATGATGTCCCCACCTCCAAACTTCAATGTTGGTATGAGGGTGTTTTTGAGGTGATGTGCAGTGCCATTTGACCTCCAAACATGGTGTGTATTATTGCACCCAAAGAGTTACATTTTGGTCTCATCTGACCAGACTACATTCTCCTAGTATTTCACAGGCTTGTCTAAATGTTGTGCAGCAAACTTTAAACAAGCTTCAACATGCTTTTTCTTCAGCAATGAAGTCTTGCATGGTGAGCATGCATACAGGCCATGGTGGTTGAGTGCATTACTTTTTTTGAAACAATTGTACCTGCTAATTCCGGGTCTTCCTGAAGCTCTCCACAAGTGGTCCTTGGCTCTTGAACAACTCTTCTGAGAACTCTTTTCACTCCTTTTAAAAATCTTGCGAGTATCACCTGGTCGTGGCCGGTTTATGATGAAATGATGTACTTTTCACTTCCGGATTATAGCCCCAACAGTGCTCACCGGAACATTCAGACATTTAGAAATCTTTCTGTAACCAATGCCATCAGTATGTTTTGCAGCAATAAGGTTGCAAAGGTCTTGAGAGAGCTCTTTGCTTTTACCCATCATGAGATGTTTCTTGTGTGATACCTTAGTAATGAGACACCTTTTATAGGCCATCAGTGAAGACTGAGCCAGCTGATATTAATTTGCACTGACAAGGGGCAGGATTGCTTTCTACTGATAGATTTCAGCTGGTGTCATGGCTTTCCAGGCCTTTTTGCACCTCCCTTTCTTCATGCGTTCAATACGTTTTCCCTGTGTCATTCCATTGTATGACACATAACTTAATTTCTGAACTTATTTGTTTTGGTTTCTTTGCATGTATGGATTGCATGGGTTGTTACCGTCATGTGGTGAAAATTGCATGTCAATAGCACCTTTAGACATATATTTACCTAGAAGAATGGTAAGGTGACCAACACTTATTTTACCTGCTGAATAGTCCAAGACCCAAAACTGAAGAATGTGGCTTCATTACCTGACTGTGCAAATTTAGCGAGTGCAATTTCAAGAAACGCCCGGCAAAGCAACCTCACCCACTAACAAAGCTGATTCTAGCTCATCTGTAGATAATGATTACAGCAAAAAAATTCTATCTTCTACACTGATTGCGATCCACAATTTAAAACAACTTGTTAAAATATGTTGAACCAATTTTTCATTTAGATCAAACAATCATCAACATATCCAAAAAGTAAAAAATACATATAAATACAAAAGGACAATTTCATAGGCAACTAACTATTCAAAGTGCTCAAGTGGCCCCCACTTGCAACAATAGAGCAATTGGTGGGATTATAAATTACTGTATTAGGTGTTCATTTACCCATGAAATTAAAAGAGTTCACACTAAACATTTAGGCCTTACTAGAGGAAGATTACATTCTCAATTAACAAAATGCAGATCAAGACATGGACTGTCCTCTGCAATGATTTTCAATGTTAATTTGCCTGTAAAGTCATTGTGGTCTCTTGCTGCATCTCGGCATCGGCCTGTGCTTTAATGTACAACGATATACCTAGCTGGAAAATCCATACACATTGATAAAATGTAATGCAATGGCCGTTCCCCTCTAAATGCTAAACTGTAAATTGCTGGGATTTGAAAACAAATTGTTTCAGCACTGTGCATTGCTCTAGGTGACTAAAGATGGATATATTTACAAATACTTCTTGTACTGTGAAAAATCAAATACAAGCAGAAACTTTGAAAATAAAACAATTTATTCTAGCAGACTTTGAAAAGGACCAATTTAAAGGGTAGGTGCGCATCGAAATAATAAATCCCATCTTTCTCATTGACTATGCTGTTTTAAAATGAATGGCAGGCCATAAAAAAGGTTTCCTTTTCTTTTTTTAAGATATGGACAAACTGGGGAAGGATTAGAACCCCTGTCAGTTTTTTTTAAAACCAGGAGCTCCATTAAGCTGGCCATACACTAAACAGCCTCTGTACAATCTCACCAAGAGCCCTTTTACACCGAGCCGCCCATAGCGTCGGCGGTAAAACGCCGCTATTTTTAGCGTCGGATTAGCGACGCATTTGGGCCGCTAGCGGGGCGCTTTTACTCCCCGCTAGCGGCCGAGAAAGGGTTAAAACCGCCCGCAATGCGCCGCAATAGCGGCGTTTTGCTGGCGGTATCCCATCGCTGCCCCACTGATTTCAATGGGGAGCAGTGGTGGAGGAGCGGTAAACACACTGCTCCTTCACCGCTCCAAAGAAGCTGCTGACAGGACTTTTCCTGATGTCCTGCCAGCGCAGCGCTCCGGTGTGAAAGCCCTCGGGCTTTCACACTGGAGACAATGCTGCAGCTGTTTGAGGCCGGATTGCAGGCGCTATTTTTAATGCTATAGCGCCTGCAAAACGCCCTCGGTGTGAAAGGGGTCTTAGTGTTACCAGTAATATGAGGTAAAACCTACACAATTCATTCAATTAGGCCTTATGCATGCTGGGCATAAAAAAATGCTGCTTATACAAGCTCTTGATGTTTTTTTTTTCAGCCTGTTTAAGCAACGCTTTGTTATCCTGTGTGTCCATGCACAGTTGAGCGTTTACAGCAGTGTTTTAACCTTTTTTCTATCAAGGCACCCTTTAGAATTCTGCACAATCCCAAGGCACACCAGTTTGAGGGCTCTTTCACACCAGGACGTCCATTTGAGCACATGCTTTTATACGTGATCACGTACGTTGCATTTTTTAATTGGCGCAAACGTACACGCATTTGCTAGATGCGTAAGGGTTTCATTAAGCAATAACGGCACTCACAAGTGACTGTAAAAGGCAGCACATTTTTGAGGGGTGCTGGAAAATCCTCGTTACTTTCTTCTCCCTATCCTTTCCATGTGACACCTTACTGACACTATTGAATGTAGTATTGTCATGTACACGGTATAGCTGGCAACCCATTTTACCCAACACATCTGTTTTTTCACGGAAATGGTATGTCACTCTTTTCTGTTGGGGAGTATCACCCATTACATATTTTTGCTCACCATTTTCTACTGTTATTTCCTGTCCTTGTATTGAAATACTTAAAATTTTGAATAAAAAGATGTTTAACCCTAAAAAAAACTTCCAGTGTTCCCTCCCCACATGTAAGAAGAGAGGCAAAAACTTTGATATGGCACTAATTTTGATGAATTTTAGGAAAAGCACTGAATTAAGCATCCTAAAAGCTAAGCTCCACTCAAAAGGGGAGTCTATGCTTGTTTCCCCCCCCCCCCCTCCTCGCTGCCACATTTGGCACCTTTCGGCAGGTACCCGTCCCCACTTTCAGGTGACCTCACCGCGGCAAGGTCCCTAGGAAGTTCGGCCCCCCTCCTCCTTCCCCCGCCGCCAGGCCATTCACAAAGCACAGCGCGCTTCATGCATGCACAGTATGGAACCAGCTGTGAAGCCACAAGGCTTCACTGCCAGTTTCCCTTACAAGAAATGGCAGCCGCAGCAACCGAGAGCTGATTAAAAAATCGGCTGGGGTGTCGACATCGCGGGATCCCTAGACAGGTAAGTGTTCTAATATTAAAAGTCAGCAGCTACAGTATTTGTAGCTGCTGACTTTTAATTTTTGGGGGGCTGGAGCTCCGCTTTAAATATCTGCAAAAGAGAAGCAGGTATAAACCTACAAGAATGTCTGTTAATGCATTTAGTTAACCTAGGTGGTATTGCTCTTTTTTCAGCAAAGTGTTACATTTGGAATGGCAAATGCAAAGAGCTTACATGCTGAACCTGCCAAAAACTCAAGTTTCTCATTCAAATTATGCTAAAGCGGACCTTCAGTCATTTTTTCAACTTTCCATCTATTACATTTTTTTGCCCTTGTTGTTTTAACTTTGGATAGTAAAACATTATTTTTCTGCCAGTAAATACCTTATAAAGCCCACTTCCTGTTAATTGTCTGGTCATTAGCCTAGGCTTTTGACATTATGCAGAGCTCTCTCACTCTCCTGAGAGTTTGGCAGGAAGGGGCGAGGGATGAGTCATAAGAGGGTCACTGAGAGCTGCAGAGCTGGAGGTGTGCCTCTGTGTGTCTGTGTAAATTCAGGAAGTGAACAGGCAGCAGCTTCAGCTGCCCACAGTTAATATGATTGCAGCCGGACTTAGTGGAGGGAGATTTCTGCAGCATATTTGGCAAGTACAAAATCACAGATAGATATATATATATATATATATATTAAATAATATGCAAAGTGGTTGGCGGGAAGCTTCAGAATGGCAAAGATGTTTTTATTACAAATTATGGAGGAGATTGTAGTTCTTCTTTAACTTGTTCCAACACACTCTCAAGATCCCTGTACATTGTATGAGAATGTAAGCCCGAGAGGTAAACTGCATATTGCACATAAAAAAAAATAAAATAAAATAAAAAAATGACAAGGACTGTGCACACTTTATATTGCAAACCTATATCATTCCCATTACAAAACTATGTATTCCAGTAACAAAAATATATGAGCGAGGTAAGCCCTAGGAGGGACACATTCATGTGATAACATATATTTATATACATAGTATTCAGCGCTGCACCTGACCAGCCCTGGGCTTCTGAAGAAACATGAACTGCGCAAACTACACTGTAATCAGGGGACTGTGTGCATGCATGCTAGGGTATAGGCCAAAAGTCTGGGGAGGAATTTATCAATAGTGCACACAAATGGCCACTGACCCACCTATAACTGGCCTTTGTATGTCAAAAAACAAATTATCAATGCATGGCAACCAATCAGCTTCCCTCTTCAGTATGTCCAGTTCAGCTTTGAAAATGAAAGCTAGAAGCCGATTGGTTGACATTCACGGCTGTTTCAACTTTAACAAATTCCAGAGAAACTGTACAAGAATTAGAATACTTTAAATCAGGTTTTGCAACAATGAACAATACTAGTTAACCACAAAGATAGCTGCATATGTTCTCTTAAACCTATTGTTTTAATGACTGTATAAACATTTACCCGAGGGCTTAAATCATTTTTTGCATACATGAATAAAACACAGCAGGTATACACAAACTTCAAAGAGAAAGACAGCACATTAAACTTACAATTAATGCAAAATCTGGTCATACCTGCAATGTATGAATTACTGTTTACTACATAACCATAAAAAAAAGAACTTAAAGAGTATAAATAATGAAAAAAGAACATTTTCCCTAGATACAGTGCTTTGAAGTTAATGTACTGAATAAACAATACAGGATATCATGATGCAGCTTTGATTTTCACCCAAGGTTTTGCACTTCAATAAGATAATAAAAATGGGCTGTCACTGTATGGCTTTTGCAGGCATACAGTGCAATGCATAGTCATAGTTCACCTACCTATGGGGGAGATTCTTGCTGGCTTACAACAGTAGAGATACACCATGCTCCATACATTTTAATATGACATATTGAGCGCGCCATAAGTCTGTCGGCAGATAAAGTATTTTGGAGGATATAATCTATAGTATTTCCGCTCAGCAGTGCAGCACCTTCTCCCGTTTGTGGTTACACTTACACTTCCCAACCCATGTACTGAGAGGCATGTAATCTCTAAGAATATTAAGAATCTGCTTAGCATGACGTAGAATGACAGAGAAGATAAGAAGATAATATGGAGGATAGACTCGTACTAAGCCACGCTAGAAGGTTTACTGATTAGCCAAGCGATTTGGAAAATACTGGCACCCCCCACTATCTCTTTTCATGACACAAACTTATCTGTTGAACAATGAATTTACAGAAGCACTGATTAATGATGAAGACTACAAGAGAAGCTAAACTACTGAATAGTAACCAATCAAAAGAAAGGAATAGAGAGCACGTTTGTAATAAGGGCTAGTGAGGGAATAGAATGCTGTGTGCTATTTATATGCCTGTGTGTGTTGAATATTACATAGCTCAGTACTAAAAATGGGCTTTTCCAAAACTCACTATATTTATTCCTGTCTACAGCATTGCTCAAACACAAATGAGTGAATGTAGAAAAAAATAGTTTTATAAGTTGGTAAAACACAAGCTTCTATATCCTCTGCAACCACCCCCAATTATTTAAAAGTGCAGCTATGTGAATTAAACTTAAGAGGGAAAATAAATATACCATCTCTAAATGGCTACAGACAAATCTAAGATTTATCTTTTTTTTTTTTTTCTTGTTGGTTTTTAATGTCAGTAGCACTAAATGTTGAGATTCGCTAAAGGATGGCCAGTTCCACAAATGTATGTCAATATCAATTATTGCAGAAGAGCATTCTACTGTTTCACAGTGTGAGTCCTTGTCACATCTGCAGCTAAATCGCTTTTCCTGCAACCTCGAGAGTCACCTTATAATCTCTCTAGACAACATGTACTGAGTAGGATAACACATCATTTTTTTGTTTAGGCTACAAATTCTGTGCTTTGTGAAGAAGCTCTTTGGTGATTTTTCTTTTAATTAATTGTTGGGAGTAAAATTGCATTTCAACAGGCCATAATAGGGTGTAAAGACTTGTGCTAGGAAAACACATGAATATACTTTGAGAATGCTGCAGAATGTGCATTCCCAAAATGACCCCAAGAAAAATATCCAAAGCTTTAACACACCGGTAGTGCAGATTGAGTTTTAAAGTGTATTTCCACTTTTGCAGTCAAACTGAGGTAACACCTGCTTTATACTTTGAAAGCTGTCTGTCCTAACAAATGGTAAAAAATGTAGAAATCAACCTCCTGCATTGTATGTTAATGATGGAGAGTTCTGTCTGTGTGGGGACAAACACACTGAGACTTTCCACAAATTCTTAAAATCACCCATGACACGTTCGCCTAAAAAACATAAAAAGATAAGAAATAATTTTCTTAGATTTTTTTTTTGGTATGGGAATACACAACAAACATGGTGGGGTTTTATCAGATTTTGTGCAGATTTGGTAGAGTGTAATTTAACAGGGAAGGAAAAAAGCCTTTCCTTCATACCATAGGTTGAAAAATGAGTTGTCCAAATCAGCTAGCAACGGTGGACTGAAAAGCAAAGGACCCTCTGCAGGAACCTTCCAACTGCCGAAAAGAGGCTGTAGTCGAGAGGTAGACTCTCACCACCTTAACACATTGAGACAGGGAGGCTAATGTCCTGGTTGAGGAAAAAGGAGGACACCACCTTAGGGAGAAAAGAGGCTTAAGCCCTTAGAACAACTTTGTCCTTGTGTGGAGAAGGTCCAAGCAGCACCCAGTTTTGGGCAATTTTAGGGAACCCACACTAGAGACCTCAGGAGGACAGACAGACTCATTTGTGGCCCCTGCCATCTTCGTTTGTGACCCCTGCCAACTATGGCCTCAGATAGGACAGAGATCTTGCTGATAAAAATCAGACATAGGGGGTTATTTACGAAAGGCAAATCCACTTTGCACTACAAGTGCACTTGGAAGTGCAGTCGCTGTAGATCCGAGGGTGACATGCAAGGAAAGTAAAAAACAACATTTTAGCTTGTACATGATTGGATGATAAAATCAGCAGAGCTTCCCCTCATTTCAGATCTACCCCTCAGATTTACAGCGACTGCACTTCCAAGTGCACTTGTAGTGCAAAGTGGATTTACCTTTCGTAAATAACCCCCATAGTATCAAAAAATTTCTCTCTAGATAAGAGGAAGGGTGTGTGGCAGAATTCCCAGAGAAGGGTAGAGAATCAGACTGGACTGGAGTCAGTTGTCAGAATTGAGAGTACAACCTTCACTGTTACTGAGAGGATAGGGTATAGCCTTCTGTGCCAGGTACTGTAGGCTGCTGGAAAGCATCCAAAGATAAGCATGCTGTACTTGCTAAAGTCTGAAGAATGACTAGAGAATATGCACCAGAGAAAAAATGGCTCAGCTGACAAGTCATCCATTCCAGGAAGCTCCTGAAGGGGAGCCAATGTGGCTGTGGTGCAGCCAAGAGATTGAGGGAAAAAAAAACCTCAAAAAATAAAAAAAAACTCAAGTGTCTCTCAGTAGAGAGAAAATGTCCATCACCTAAGGAAACTAGCAAAAAACTGAGGCTTTCTGAGTGTGGAAGGGGGTTATACAGGAGATGTGCCTGCAGATTTTTCTTTTTTTTTTGCCAATGTCCAATTACCTGAACGTAGCTGCATATATAATCCATAGCTCTGAATAGGTTTCCTTCCTTCCCTGTTAAGATGCACATTGTGCTTCATAGGATTTTAGGATCAGGCATCTGTTTCTCAGATTTGCAAGGCTGCAACCTAGTCTTCTGCTTAAACGTTTTTTGGCATTTGGCATAGCTTTTTTTTGGCATTGTCGGCTGTCAGCTGATATGGCAAAGCTGCTCCAGGCAGTGGAAGGATCCTAACACTGCCTGTGCTCCAGTGTGCACGGAAGGAACAGAGTAGACAGCGGCAACTGAAAGTCACTGCTCTCTGCTCTGAGCTCATGTGGGAAGCTGCAGAATAAGACTGATGCAGCTGCAGCACAGAGGTGAGTAATAGAAGTTTGTTTATTACATAGCTTAAATCTCTTCTTTAAATTTTACCAGGTGGATTTATAGGCTTCCTCGGATGCCACTTTTGGGCATAAGGTGCTGAAAGCTGCTCTCTGAATTCTACCAAGCCCCTTCTTAAACCAGTTAACTATGTGGGCCCGTTAGCGTTTTTTGCTGTGTTGCCCACACCTCAGTTGGATATCATATGGTCGAGGCTTAAATCATTCATGTATCCCGTACTATACAATTAAGAAAATGGGATTTTTTGACCTGCCAATAAAACCTGCTTCCTGAAGTCAAGTACAGAACACAGGTTTCTCCTCTCTGTTTCCGATTATCTCCCTATTGCTTGCTACAAAACTGATGCTTGCTGTGTGCGTGAGGGATATATAGGAGATGTCGCTGCAGCTTTTTTTTGTTAGTGTCTAATCACCTGAAGGTTGCTGAATGTAACCCATGGTTAAGACTAAAGCTGGCCATTACACAATTTTCTTATTTAATTTCCTTTAGATTTACCTTGAGTTATGTAGTGCAAGGGCCTGCCTGACGGCATGCAAATTGAAAATGTTTAGGTTTGACCTCATAATAGATGGTTTTGGTAAATCTAAAAGAAAATTGTACAAGAAAATAGTATAATGTATTGCCAGCTTAAGACCCTGTAAAATAATGTATGGTTGAGAGTTTTTTTTTTTTTACATATTTATCTTTTTCAAAAGTCTTTAGTTTAGGCTAGCCACGTGATGCGCTTGACCACTCTGCTTTAATTAACTATGAATAAAGGGCATATGGTGACATCCAATCATTCATATTAAGTCTTCACTGTTCTGGGTTTAATGATGCTGGGCAACATTCAACCCAGAAGCCTGAGGGCATCTTGTGGCAGAATTGAAGTATTGTATGTGGACAATTCTGAGCACTGCTGCCTGAGCTGCTTTTTAGTTTTAGAACATTTTTTACCCTACCTGGTGGTTCATATTTAAAAAAAAAAAAAAAAAAAAAAAAGCTTGGTATTGGCCCTCTCCCTCTAACAAATCTACAATACAGGGGTATTTTTGAACTTGAACTAAAAAAAAAAAAAAAAAAAAAAAAAAAACAAAAAAAACAAAAAAAACAAAAAAAAACACCACACGGGTACACTGCTATACCTTAAGGATTAAATGGAATATATAACTATTTTATGAAAATATAGACACTAAAGAAACCACTTATCTTCTGGACTTGCTAATACCCTCAATTACATCAGATAATAATGGCTTTTTGTATGGTATCCTGATGATGTTTAAAATATAATAATATTTCAAAGTTAAAGGGAAAATAAATGTTGTCAGATGTTTTATGCTGTGGAAAGGATCCAGATTTGAAAAGAAAGCACTAACTAATGGCATTATAGCCACCAGCAAAA
Source organism: Aquarana catesbeiana (assembly GCF_042186555.1). NCBI lineage: Eukaryota > Metazoa > Chordata > Amphibia > Anura > Ranidae > Aquarana > Aquarana catesbeiana. The sequence continues at coordinate 394,792,166 of NC_133325.1, forward strand.
ATATGTTCAGTCTGGGCATGCTGAAAGGCCTCTTGCTGAACCCTTTCCTGCCCAGCTGCACACTCAAATTTTCTGATTCCAAATGCCAAAAATTTACGGGCAAACAAAAATACCAGTAATGATGGTGAATGTGACTGTAAGGAAAAAAAATTGCATTCTTTATATTCAGATTTTTTGCAATGAAAGGCACTGCATATAAACTAAACATCAACCATACACTGACATGAAAAACTCTCATTTTAACCTGAAAAGACCTTAGAGAGGAACTACATAAATTAGTAATTATTACAGCATATCAGCTTATCTATGTTGTTGGCAGGAAAGCTAACATTAGGTTTAGACCTGCTATAAATCCAGAGGCCAAGTTGTAACTAGGAGATTGTAAAGTATGTTCAGAACCAAACTACAGCAGTAAGCCACTACACACTGCAAGATTTGAAGAATAGTAACCTGCCATAACCAGACCACCTCAGTTATACGAGCAATTCTCTTATGCTGTACACATTCTTTGGAAAACAAAAACTGACTAAGCCTCAAAGCTTTTAAAATTAATTCTCAAAATTAAACTCTCCAGAAAAATGTATTCTCAGCCCAAAATAATATGCTGCTTTGATTTACACCTGCTATCCTTGAAGGAAGAATTTTTTTTTGTTTTTTTGCATTCATATTCCCAAAATTAAAATATACAGTATAACCAAGCAGCTGTTTGTACTACAATACTCAGAAGTATCAGCACTAATTCATTTAATACTCCTTTCCTACTCATAGCAATAAAGGTGCAGCGCCTTAATATAGCAACAGCAAATTAAAGTGGTTCTAAAGCCCCCCCCCCCCCTCCTATAATTACCTGAGCCACATTACGATTCAGCGATGTGCACGAGAGCTTTGGCTCCCTGGGGACTCTTCCTCATTGGCTGACAAAAAAAGCAATGGGCTCAATAAGGAGAGAGAGGGGTGGGGCCAAGCCGCAGCTCTGTGTAAGAATGGACATGCAGTGCAGCGACTCGGGAGCTCTTAGCAGGAGGGAGGGGCCAGGAGCACAAGCGGGGTTCTCAGAATAGGAGGATTGGGGCTGCTCTGTGCAAAACTACTGCACAGTGCAGGCAAGTATGAAATGTTTGCTTTTTAAGAAAAAAAACTTGCCTTTAATATCCCTTTAAATAACCAAGTAAATAATAAATTAAAACATTCACTATAAATCATGTGCATAAAAATGTGAAAGTGAAAAATCACACACAAAATAATGCTTAAAATAAAAAGTCCTTTAACTCCAGAAATGGCTGTATTACTGCCACCAGCCAAAAAAGTGGACACCATGTGCAACTGAGGGTAAGACTTCACTCATCAGCCAATGCAGCAAGTCACGTTTTGGGAATTAATCTCAGCTTCCACTCTATGGACATCCTGCTCCAGCCATCCACCTAAGGTCCTCCGACTGTAGTAGCAAAAACAGTCCACCACTAGGGGAGATTTGGAAAAGCCCACGATGCCACTAGGAAGCACAAGGAGCCAAATACGAAAACGGGTCGGATATCGTGTAGCAATTACTGATGCATAAAAATTACATAAAAACGATTGAAAACATCTAGCGTCCCCTGAAGACGTGCGTTGGCATAAAAGGCTTTGAGATGGAGCTATACGCTAAAGTCAGAGGACCTCAGGTGGTAAATTTATAAGCGATCTTCTGCACAACATGGCATGAGAATCTTACTGAGCAATGCTCTTATATCTAACACACACAGTATCTCACAAAGGAGTACACCCCTCACATTTTTGTAAATATATTATATCTTTTCAAGTGACAACACTGAAGAAATGACACTTTACTACAATGTAAAGTAGTGAGTGTACAGCTTGTATAACAGTGTAAATTTGCTGTCCCCTCAAAAGAACTCAACACACAGCCATTAATGTCTAAACCGCTGGCAACAAAAGTGAGTACACCCCTAAGTGAAAATGTCCAAATTGGGCCCAAAGTGTCAATATTTTGTGTGGCCCAAAAGATTATCCAGACTGGATTTAATCTTTATTACCCAGAGAGACTTGAGAAACTTAACTAAAGCCGAAATAGGCATAATCTCTGTATCAGACCATGCACCCACCTTCATATCTTTGAACTTCAAACTCCTAAGGCCTCATGTACACTGCTGCTGTTAAATGGACGTTCAGAGGCAGTTTGACGCTTTTTTCAACTGCTCCTGAGCTCATTCAATGTTATCTTATGTGACCATGTACACAGTTTAGTTTACAGTTGTTTTTAGGCAGTTGCATTTAACAGCCTTTCTTTGAAGGCAAAAAAAATGAGTTCAGACGCATAAGATTTCCACGTTTCAGACGCCAAACGCGGCTAATTGCGGCTAAACGCGGTACCCGCATTTTCGTTTATAAGCATTTTTAAAAGGTGCCCTATTTTTTTACATTAAAAATCTCAAAAATTATGGTAAATGATGAAAAACCATTAAAAAAATATTTTAAAAAATTGTTGTTTACAATGATTCATAGACCACTGATATACCCTTATGAGCCCTTGATCCAATCCAATACACCACTAGCATTGCTGTTATCCGAAGTATATTTGAAATTTGACCCATATGTTGTTAGATTTGAACAAGCAACTCTTAGCAGGTGATGTGGCAAGTGACAATCCGCAACGTGTGGCAGGGGACATGGCAAATGGACAATTTGCAACTTGTGGCAGGTAACGTGGCAAATGACAATCCGCAACTTGTGGAAGGTCACGTGGCAAATGACAATCTGCAACTTGTGGCAGGCGACGTGGCAAATGACAATCCACAACTTGTGGCAGGTGACATGGCAAATGACAATCCACAACTTGTGGCAGGTGACATGGCAAATGACAATCTGCAACTTGTAACAGGTGACATGGCAAATGACAATCCGCAACTTGTAACAGGTGACGTGGCAAGTGACAATCCGTAACTTGTGGCAAGTGACAATCCGTAACTTGTGGCAGGCGACGTGGCAAGTGACATGCTAAATACAAGTACACTGCTGCTCTCTCAGCTGCTGCTACTCACTCTGGTCTCACAAAATGGCTGAAATAGTTAAATAATACTGTTTTTTGAGCTTGGGGAGGGTCTTATGATATTATCTTAACTAAACGCTTCTAGACGCAAAAGCGGCTAAACGGGCGTTTTAAACGCTGGTTTCAAGGTGTCAAAAAAATAAAATAAAAAATCAGAGAACTTTGCCTCAGTGTCCCATGTACATGGAGCCTAAATGGACAGTGTTTAACTGGAGACTCAATGCAACATTACTAACAGACCTAACAATCCAAACTGACATTCATGACTCCATTAAAAGCTACTTTGAGATCAACAAAGATACTGAAACCACTCCCTTAACCATTTCAGCCCCAGAAGATTTGGCTGCTCAATAACCAGGCCATTTTTTGCGATATGGTACCGAGTCATTTTTAACTGAAAATTGTGCGGACGTGCGACGCTGTACCCAAACAAAATTAACATTATTTTTTTCCCACAATTAAAGCTTTCTTTTGGTGGTATTTGATCACCTCTGCGGTTTTTATTTTTTGCGCTATGAACAAAAGAAGAGTGTCAATTTAAAAAAAAAAAAAAAAAAAAAAAACAAAATATCTTTTACTTTTTGCTATAATAAATATCCCACATTTAAAAAAAAAAAAAAAAACAAAACATTTTTTCCTCAGTTTAGGCAGATATGTATTCTTCTACATATAAGCGTATATTAATTAGTTTGTGCAAAAGTTATAGCGTCTACAAAATAGGGGATAGATTTATGGCATTTTTATTATTATTTAGTTTTTTTTAATTTACTAGTTATGGCGGCGATCTGCGATTTTTTTCTGGACTGCGATATTGCAGCGGACAAATTGGACAGTTTTGACACATTTTTGGGACCATTGACAATTATACAGCAATCAGTGCTATAAAAATGTACTGGATTACAGTATAAATGTCACTGGCAGGGAAAGGGGTTAACATTAGGGAGAGATCATGGGGTTAGCTGTGTTCCCTAGGTGTGTTCTAACTGTGGGGGGATGGGACTGTCTAGGAGGAGACAGAGAGATCGATTGGTATTCATACTTAGTATGAACACACGATCTGTCTCTACTACCCTGAAAGAACCGGGGTTTGTGTTTTTACACACACAGATCCCGGTTCTCGCTCTGTCACGAGCGATCGTGGGTGCCCGGCGGTCATCGTGCCTGCCGGGCACTTGCATCGACTCCAGGCACAAGCTGCGGGCGCGTGCGTGCCCCTAGTGGCCAAAAGGCGAAGCGACGTAAGGTAACGTTGTTTCGCCCAGCCGTGCCATTCTGCCGCAGTAAAACTGTGGCAGCTGGTCGGCAAGCAGCTAAACAACTGGGAAGCACATAAAAGCGTGATCAGTGGTGAACTGATAAAATAGGGCGCAAGGGAAAAAAAAAAAAAGAACAAGAAAGAGAAATCACAGCATTATCCAATAAAATAGCAGGATTAGAAACGCAACACAAACAATCACTCTCCGCCAATTTAGGGGAGAGCTTACACAATGCAGGCAATCCCTTAAACAGATACTAGTACCTAAAACCAAAAGATCCCTTTAAAAAAAAAAAATCATCTTTTATGAACACGGAGAAAAAAGTGGGAAATATTTATCCAGGGCCCTTAAAGACACCAAGAACGTCAGGAAATATAGACACGCCAGCCGCAATAAAGAAGGGATGTTAGAAAATAAACCAAAAAAAAATAGCTGACCTCTTCTAAGTCCTACACCAAACCATATAACATACAACCCCAACACAAACCCCCACACCTATCAAAAATAAAAGAAGAAAGAATCCAATATTTTCTGAAAGATAGCAAAATCCCATTCCTTAATACAGGAGACGCAGAGAAATTAGAGGAACCCATTACCATAAATGAACTGCAGGCAGCTATCAATGACCTTAAACAAGGTGAGTCCCCAGGCCCTGCCCCTGATGGATTCAACTCCCAGTACTACAGAACATACACACAACTGCTATCCAAACACTTCCTTGCAGCCTTTAACTACCTAGCAAAAAACAATCACAATTCAAACTCCTTCCTAATGGCCTACATAACAATAATACGGAAACCCGACAAAGATCACACCAACTGCGCAAATTTTAGACCGATTTACTTCCTCAACGTGGACCTAAAAATACTAGCAAAAATCCTAGCAAATATGATGAAACCCTTGCTATCAAAAATCATAGGACCAGAACAAGTAGGGTTTATACCAGGTAGGGAAGCCAGCGAGAACATAACCAAAACTTTTAACCTAATCCACCATACAATTAACGCAAAGATCAAAGGCCTTTTGTTGTCCAGACACGCTGAAAAAGGCCTTTGATGGAGTCTCTTGGGACTACGTTTTCCACCTGCTCCTTCATAGGCATGGGAAACAACATGCTAAATTGGATAAAAGCCCTGTACCAAAACCTCCAAGCCAAAATTAAGATAAAACTATATATTTTCTGACCTAATATATATAAGTAATGGAACCCGACAGGGATGCCCCCTCCTTTTCATATTGACTCTTGAACCCCTCATCAGAACAATAAACCTTGAAAATGCAATACATGGATTTCAAGTCAATAATAGGGAATACAAATCTGTGGCGTACGCAGACTTGTTATTTTTTCTGACCCAACCCCAAATCTCCATTCCCAACCATAACAAAATTTTTAAAAACCTTTGGTCACATCTCCAACTTTAAAGTCAACCAAAACAAATCTGAGGCGCTTAACCTAACCCTAACTCCTGAACAACTACACTTTACACAAAGGGATTGCCCTTACAAATGGGAACAAAACATCCCCAAAATACCTGGGAATTAACCTGACACTGAACATAGATTCCTTATACGAAGCCAATTTTAAACCCTTACTAAACTCCATTTCTACAGATCTTAAAAAAATGGACTTCCAACAATTTTCTTGGTTCGGCTGGGCATACGTATTAAAAATGACAGTACTCCCAAGACTACTATACTTCAATGTGCTACCCATCCAAATACCAAATTCATTTTTTAAAAAGCTATCAGGATTGCAGAGGAAATTTCTATGGGCAGATAAAAAACCCAGAATCAATCTCTGCCTGCTCACCCTCCCTAAAAGTAAAGAGGGTATTGGTCTCCCAGATTTTAGTAAATATAATTTCGCAACACAATTATTTCTAGACTGACTGACTGGCACTGCCACGGCAACAGCAAAGACTGGGTAAACCTAGAATTATCCAACAGACAAAAACTTTTATTATTCTACCCTTGGACCCATCACTCCCAATTCTCCAACACCCTAAAAAAATACCCATTGATCACAACAACAACTTTAAATATATTCCATAAGACTGCCTTACCATACAAACTAGCCTCCATTCCACATCCCCTAACACCAATCATCAATAATCCTGACTTCCCACCAGGTCTTAACCAAAAAAGTTTACCGAAACCAGAACATAGCAAAACTTTCCTAGCAACATACTATCTCCACAAAGGCAAACTAAAAACACAAGAGTCGATGAAGGAAGAGTTTGGGGAATCATTTTCTGGCTATTGGTTCTACATACAACTCCATGATTTTCTTCATAAAAGCAAACACAGGGCATCATTCTGACTCCCTTAGAATCAATATGGTTCAAGAGATCTTTGACTCACAAAACAACCTCACTAGCCTATATGTGGCTAAACCAAATAAATCACAAAGATAATAGCAAGCACAGGGAGACATGGGAACAGGAACTCAGAGTCAAAATTACAGACGCCCAATGGGAAAGAGCCTGTATTCTCGCACATAAATGCTCGCCAAGCACAAAAATCCAGAAAATTTCCTATAAACTGCTAACTGCTAGTGGTACATCACACCATAAAACGCCAGGAGATGGTTTCCAACTTCACCCGACACTTGCTAAAGATGCGGTATAAACAAAGCAACATTCCTTCATATATGGTGGGCCTGTCCCCCAATCCTTGACTACTGGCAAAAAATTATAAAATGGATAAAGCATATCACGGAGAATGACCTGGATCTAAACGCTGCTGCCTGCCTACTACACAAACTCTTACTCACTGAGTAATTACAGAAAAACGCTCACTAGACATCTTTTAAATGCAGGCAAGACCCTTATCCCTCTGCATTGGAAATCTACCCAAACCCCAGCAGTCAAGGATTCGCTCAGAGTTAATACCATTTATGAAATGGAAGAAACTATAGTAATGAAAAGAGAAACATCCAATTTTCATATAATGTGGAGACACTGGTGGTTATTCACACAATCTGACGACTATAATGCAGCAAATGCATAATCTAAAGCCGTACACACACGACCGGTCTTTCCATCGGACTTCAGTTGAAACGGACTTGCCTACACACGATCACACCAAAGTCCGTTCTTTTAGAACGTGATGACATACGACGGGACTAGAAAAAGGAAGTTCAATAGCCAGTAGCCAATAGCTGCCCTTGCGTCGTTCTTGGTCCGTCGGACTAGCATACAGACGAGCGGTTTTCCCGATAGGAACTGAGTCCGTCAGAAAGATTTTAAACTTGTTCTATTTCTAGGTCCGTCTGAATTTTTGGAAAAAAAGGTCCGATGAAGCCCACACACGATCGGAAAGTCCGACAGAATGGTTCCGTCAGACCTTTTCTGCCGGAAAGTCCGGCTGTGTGTACACGGCATAAGACTATCCATATACATGGTAGTCTCATTCCTTAGGTCCTTACAATCTAAACCTCGCTATCTTTAAAAGGCCATTCCATTAATATTAGCAGCATGGTTCATTTACTTAGTATTGTTTATTTCATTCTAAGAATACTTCAGAAAGTGCTATATTTTGTTTGACCCTTAATATTTATGTTCTCCCTCATATTACCCAAACCTTCCCTTAATGTGCCTCCACTGTTAATCTTATTAAAATTCGCACCCCCCACCATTCGTAACCTCTTCTTTTTTTTCCTGATGTACGATGTCAATTTTCAACCACCATTCATGTAAACGGACATTATTATTCTAGTGCCTTACCTGATATATGCAATATATATGATATATACGCATTTATAAAAATCTCAATAAATCTTGATTGTGATAAAAAAATATTTTGTGTAGCTACCATTATTTTCCAGCATCGCCTTAACCATCTTGGGCAAGGAGCTCACCAGAGCTTCACAGGTTGCCACTGGGGTCCTGGTCCACTCCTCCATGACGACATCACGGAGCTGGTGGATGTTAGAGACCTTGCGCACCTCCACTTTCTGTTTGAGGATGCCCCACTGATGCTCAATAGGGTTTAGGTCTGGAGACATGCTTGGCCAGTCCATCACCTTTACCCTCAGCTTTTTTACCAAGGCAGTGGTCGTCTTAGAGGTACGTTTGGGGTCGTTATGTTGGAATAGTGCCGTGCAGCCCAGTCTCTGAAGGGAGGGGATCATGCTCTGCTTCAGTATGTCACAGTACATGTTGGCATTCATGGTTCCCTCAACAAACTGTAGCTCCCCAGTGGCAGCAGCAACTCATGCAGCCCGAGACCATGACAAGCCCACCACCACACTCGACTGTAGGCAAGACACACTTGTATATGTACTCCTCACCTGGTTGCCGCCACACACACTTGACACCATCTGAACCAAATAAGTTTATCTGGGTCTCATCAGACCACAGGACATGGTTCCAGAAATCCATGTCCTTAGTCTGCTTGTCTTCAGCAAACAGTTTGCGGGCTTTCTTATGCATCATCTTTAGAAGAGGCTTACTTCTGGAACGACAGCCACGCAGACCAATTTGATGCAGTTTGCGGCTTATGGTCTGAGCACGGACAGGCTGACCCCCACCACTCCTTCAACCTCTGAATGCTGGCAGCGCTCATACGACTATTTCCCAAAGACAACCTCTGGATATGATGCTGAGCACGTGCACTCAACTTCTTTGGTCGACCATGGCGCGGCCTGTTCTGAGAGAAACCTGTCCTGTAAAACCACTGTATGGTCTTGGCCACTCTGCTGCAGCTCAGTTTCAGGGTCTTGGCAATCTTCTTATAGCCTAGGCCATTTTTATGTAGAGCAACAGTTCTTTTGTTCAGATCCTAAGAGAGTTCTTAATATATAAATATTTACAAAAATGTGAGGGGTGTACTCACTTTTGTGAGATACTGTATATATCGGTTATGATAGTGAGATGCAACACTGTTCTTTTACTTCTTTAATGTCTTTATTTTTTTTGTTTTACAATGCTTGCATTACTACGATACTGTAACTAGAGATTAGTGGAACTGGTCTAATCAGCTTTTTCTCTATGAACGAACAACCTGTTATTACCGTTTGAGATGTCACTGTGCTTACTACTTGATTCTCATAGGGATGGAAGATTTATAAGCTTACTGAATAATGATTGTACATGTACGTTACCCACTTCAATGTAATACCCTGTACACACAATCGGACATTCCAACAACAAAATCCATGGATTTTTTCCGTCGCATGTTGGCTCAAACCTGTCTTGCATGCACACGGTCACACAAATCTTGTCGGAAATTCCGAACGCCAAGAACGCGGTGACGTACAACACGTACAACGAGCCGAGAAAAATGAAGTTCAATAGCCAGTGTGGCTCTTCTGCTTGATTCCAAGCATGCGTGGAAATTGTGTACACACAATCAGAATTTACGACAATGGATTTTGTTGTCGGATAATTTGAGATCCAGATCTCCCATTCTCCCCAACACAAAACACCAACTGTTTTTATCATATGTGACGGAGAACTTGTCAGGAATGATAAGGCTGATAACAGAAGAACGGAGCAGGAAACAGCTACGGGACATAGTGCTTTGAAGAGAGAGACCAGAACACTGCAGATATATGTGCCCAGCTCAAATTTCATGAATCGGGTTTACATCCACTTTAAAGTGGTACCGAACCCCGAAAAAAAAATATAATATATCCAAGCTTACCAATTTCTAGATGTAGTGGCTGCATTTGTTTTCTTTTTTGGCTTTTTTTGTCCTTAATTTCCCCGGTGATCCATCCAGTAATACACTTCCTGTCTTATGGTGTCTGAATTCCGGATTAAGTAGTAAAAGCAGACACCTTTGGACAGCAGCATTGTCTGTCTGGGGTGAGGGTAGTGTAAAGTCTCGTACACACACTGAAAGTTGACTGATTTTCGGATGACTGAAAGTCTGATTTTTGTGGCATGCTAGTCTCATGTCAAAAATGAAGAGGTTACCAACAACACGAGAATTTTGGTATGACAGAATACAACGTCAGAAGTGACGTAATATGTTGAATAGTTTTGTATGTATTCTTCCATTTCTGAGCATGCGTAGTCTTGCTCTTACGATTTCTTTGTACGAAAACTGTACTAGTGAAACAAAAATCAGAGGTTGAGGTCACATCCGACAAAAATTTTATAGTCTGCACATCCAGCTTTTGTCTGACGAAAAAGTGAAAATCGGCTGTCGAAAGCACCTTACTAATGGTATGATTTGCGGACGATCAGTCATCGTAACACAATTGACGTCCGAAAATCAAAGCGTGTGTACGGGCCTTTAGATTAGCAGAGTTGATCGACTTGACTAACAAATAAAAACTGAACTACACTTTATAAGCAGTTACAGCAAACATTTTTTTTTTCCTTTTGGGATAAAGGTTTTACATAAATAAAAACTGACCATTGTAAGCATCCCTGTCAGTGTCAAATGGTTTGTCTCAACCTCCAATCGCTACTTTGTCTGGAGAGCTTGGTTGTCAGTAATTGGTTTGCCTGCTGGTGGCACTTTGGCTCCCTGACCTACAGGCTGCAGTTCCGGTGTCCATCAGCGGGTGTCCCTCAGCAGCCAGAAGCTCATGGTAATTAGTCATCCCCGAATGATTGTTGCAGAAAAAGTATTTAAGCCCAGTTCGCAGCAAATTCTGTGCGGTTTCTGCACCGCATCAATGCGAACCGCTGCATATGTGTATGTTGAGTCAACACCCCAAAATCGGTTTGCAAAGCACAGTGCAATTTGCAGAATCGGTTCACATGGTGTGAACACCCATGTGATATGATTCTGGTGCGGCAAAAAACATGGGGGGTCCTGCATTATTTTGGTTTGAATGCGGTGCAATTTGAACCATACAGAATGAATGACTCAAATTGCACTGCTGCACAACTGCATGTGATTTGAACAGGAATGTGGTCCGATTCCTATCCAAATTGCATGTGGTTCCTGCAAGGAATCAGTGTAAACTGGGCCTTAAGCTCTGCCTTTCCTATTTCCCTTTGCCTATGTGTCTCTGACCTGTGTTCTGTGCATCCCGAGAACCTGCATCCAAACCCTGATTCCTTACCCACCTGCTTGTTCTTACTCCCATATACCCTCTCTCTGTCCTGGATTGCTCCCTGCTCCTTCTGATTGATCTTCTGTGTATGACCCTGGCTCTGACACAGACTACGCTTCTCATATCCTGCTGTCCATAAATATTTGGTTTAGGTAGTTGCTTGTTTGTTCACTCACTTTTCACTCACTAGATTCTTTGGTTTTGGTTTATGCAGTTCTGGTGTATTGGAGGTTGGTGTATTGTTTAGTTCTATGGCAAAATGTGTTCTATGAATCTAGGAGCTATAGTGAGTCTACTATATTTGAACTTTGCCTACAGATTCTGGATGCCTTTGTACTGTTGACTTTATTGATTTTGTGCTTTGTTCCTGACTTTTGTAAAGATGTGAAACTTGTAATAAAGAAAGATTGTACATAAAAAAAAAAAAAAACAAACAAACAAACGCAGCCACCACATCTAGGAATTGGTATAATGTTTTTGTGTTTAATGCCGTTTTAAATAAAAAATATTTCTAACCACATTAATGTATACAGTTGTCTGCTTCACACAAAATGACATCTAGACCAACTTGTTAACGTATTAAACTTCTTTTGTTTATATAATAAGGCTTACCTGTAGGTACTGTAATTATCTCCTAAACCTGCACCGTTTAGGAGATATTTACTTGTATAGCAGCCTGTGATTATCACTGGCGCTTGCATACTGTGCATGTTGTCTACTGAGAGAGCTGTGCCACAGCCGTGACTGACACGCATGCACGGGAGTGACGTCATCGCAGCTTGGCCATTCAAGCAGCCGCAGCCCGCAAACCTGGAGGGAAGACCTGTTAGAGGTGACAGCTCGCCGCTGGAGGGCTTTGTTTTAAGGTAAGTCTCACATAATGTGCTAGTATGTGATGCACACTAGCATGACATTGCCTTGCAGGGGGAAAAGCTTTTTCTGATTTTTTTTTTTTTTAAGATAGAGAAGGACACAATACAAAGTTATATTTCAGTTATATTACAGCAAGAACATATTCACAAATGACTTACAGTGCGTGACCCCGGCCAAAGTTTGATAGAAAGTTGGAGTGTCACTGTCATCGGTAAGTGTAACGAATACTCCCCCAGATAGTAACCACCGAGAAAATGTGAAAGCATCTTTATTTTGTAGAAGCCAATTTCTAAATTTTTCATAGTTCACCTTTTCACCCTGAAAAATTATATTAAAAAAAATACATTCTAGTTATACAATTACAAAAATTAGACAAAAAACTATAACATTTTCATACAGATTTCAAGGATAATCTCACCAAGCACATATTTAGAGTTATTTTGGTAAGGTTTACTAAAAAAATAAACCCGTTACTTATGCCAGTAATCTTAACTGAAACTGCAGACAGCTCCACACACTCCGCACTCTTGCTCCACCAACCAATGGGTGCTTGCTCCATGCAGTCCATGATCAATGCACATAATCCCAACAAAGGAGGAAGCAGCCTTCCTTCTTAAAGCCCTGAGTAAATTTTACAATTAAGCTCCTAGCAGAGTGAAACGCACTAGATGAGCATGTGGATGAGACTTGCATCATACTATATCCTTAAAGTTTACTCTGGACTTTAAAAAGGAGTGCTGCTTTTTCCCTTTTGTTCGTTAAAACTAAAAAGGTTACTTTGCCTATTCAGTGCAAAGTAAGAGGTTCTCTTAAAAGCCCATTTCCTCTGCTACTAACATGTACATTTCCATGGCTCCCCCACCAACCTGTTTGGCTGCCAGAGGCCCGAGTAACACAATTTGTGTCAACTCAGTATCAGAACTTACATCGGAATAAGGAGCCTTCTTCCAACTGCATCTTACTGTGCTCAAGTCTGGAGATTAGCTGAACAGGTACCAGGCAATGCAGTGTAAGAGAAAAGGGTCTTGTGTTTCCCTGTATTAAGAAGTACTAAGAAATTAACAGGGCTCTAGCAGGTAAACAGGGTCAAGGGGGATATCAAGTATCTTTAATAGAGGTGGAATACCAACCAGTAAAATTTGCCTGGAATTATTTAGGTGATCAGGTTTTCTTTAACCAAGTCCTCAAAAGTAGCTTGAGCCGATACACTGTTTTTAAATTCTCTACAAATCAGAGGAATCCCTGGATTTCGGACCCAGACTTCCAAGATGACTACATAAACTGTAGCTTTAAACCAAAATGCATGCTGTAGATGACCTTTTGTATCTCTTAGGGACTACAGCCTTAGTCTACAACAAAATTTTAAATACCATCTAAATGACAAGGTATTGCAAAGTCAGATGATGTCACACTTCCCACTGTTGCCTGAAATCACTCATTCCTGTACAGGTCTCCAAACTTTTGGCTAACAAACTGCCTTCGGTTACATTCCAATATTTTAAGGTTAGATTAATCCAGAACACCTGCTGCCATTTTCTGTATTTGAGTTCTTGTGTATTAGTACATAGCTTGGCCTTGTTTCCACATCATATGGCTTTTTGGCAGCAAGACTTTCATGAACACCAGTAAACCACTACTGCCCAGACTTCCTTGGATTGTAGATGCGTGTACCAGGATCCCACTGGTCTCTGCCAAGCCTGAGCTGATGGTACTACTGGACGACTTTGGATTCACATTTTAAAGCATTCTCAGCAGCATTTTTTCATGAGTGCTTAAAACTCTTGCATTCTAATATTATATATATATATATATATATATATATATATATATATACACACACACACACACACACATACATATCCGCAAATACATACACACACACACAGTGTGCTCAGCATACATTAGTACACCCCAACAGATTTGTCAGAAAACCTTTTCTTTCCTTTCAGAAGCAACATTTTCTATGGGACATTATACTACAAAATACTCCCACAAATGCGGGCCACTGATTGCAACCAAGATGGTAATTTGCACAAACCAAAAAAGTATTTTTCCTAACAAATTCATTCAAGACCATGCTGCAAAAATGAATACACCCCAAGAAAAGTCTTAGGAGTAAAGCTAAATTTTAGACAACAAAATCTTAATTAACAAGAATTACAGCTAATTATTCATTAAACAGGTATCCAGCAGACAGCCGATTAGAAAGGGGCATTATTCAACAAAGAAAAACCCTTCCCATTTCATGGAAGAGAAAGGTCACAAGGCCTGAAAAAGAAAATAATTTCCTAACACAAAAAAGGTGAAGGCTACAAAAAAAGATCAGCAAAGCTTTACTGATCAGTCAGAATACTGTAGCAAAAGTGAGACATAAAATTAACAAAGATAAAACTGCAACCATCTCACAGAGACGTCCAAGCTGCCCACAGAAGTTAACACCTCGACAGGAGCGTCTTCTGATGAGAAGGGTTGAATGAAATCGCCATGCAAGTTCACTGCAGTTAGCTAAAGAGGTAGAAAGCCAAACTTGGGTGATTGTTTCCCGTAACACAATACAGCGTACACTGCAGAGAAATGGCATGCATAGGTGTTGTCCACGAAGGAAGCCTCTCCTAAAGTCCATGCACAAAAAAGCCCACCTAGAATTTTCCAGGGCCCATGCTGAAAAAGAAAAGAGGAGGACTACTGGGACTCTGTACTCTGGAGTGACAAAGATAAGAGTTTTTGGAACTGGTGGCTTCAAAACTGTATGGTGTTGCATAGGTGAGGAGTATGAAGAAAAATGCATGGTGCCTACAGTGAAACATAGTGGTGACAGTGTCTTTCTGTGGGGCTGCATGAGTGCTGCTGGTGTCGGGGAGCTGCATTTCATTGATGGTATCATGAATTCACAGATGTACTGCTCTCTATTGAAAGAGAAGATGCTGCCATCACTCTGTGCCTTTGGTTGTCTTGCACTTTTCCAACATGACAATTCAAAACACACATATAAGGCCACTGTTGCATTTCTGAAGAACAAGGTGAAAGTGATTCAGTGGCTAAGTATGTCTCTTGATCTGAACCCAACTCAACACCAATGGGGAAATTCTGAAGAGACAAGTTGAGCATCACTCTCCATCCAGCATTCAGGCTCTAAAAGAGGTCGTTCTTGAAGAATGGAAAAAGATAGATGTTGCAATATGTCACCAACTTGTTCATTCCATGCCTAAAAGACTTGGTGCCATCTTTACAAATCATAGAGGTCATACAAAATACTAGATGTAGTAGTTTTTGTTGCAGGGTGTATTCATTTTTGCATCAACTAATTTGAGTAAAACAGCTTTTCAGTTTCCTCATTGTTTAGAAAAGTCTACTTCGGGACCTGGAGCCTGGGAATTTCTTAGCGATTCGGGTGGGATGAAATCTCCAAACCTGGATCCTGATTTTGTGAACCACCAGCGCATTATTTGGTCAGGTGTCTGCTGGGTTATTAGTAGTGACTTGACCATGGTTCTCTGGTCCACCCTCCCAAGGAGTTTCAGGCATACAAGGGAGAAGCCAGAGAGTGCATGTGTACACTTGGGAAGCCAGAGACCCAAGACCGAGGGTCAGAGCAATGAGGGGCTGCTATCTATATGGACAGTGCTGACAAGGGAATGGTCTGCAGATGACAGACCAGGGTCAAAAGTAGAAGGCCTGAGCAGCAATGCGGTATGTGTAAGCCAGGAGGCTGTATTGCTTTACTAAAATGAGCCAGAAGGCTGGGTATTTAATCTTTGTGTTGAAGACCCCCCGCATGGGAATTGTATTTTCTGGAACCTTGTTTCCTTTAAATAAGTGGGCCAACAAGCCCTGACATTGAACTATTTGGTGTGGACTATACTCGCTAGCGGGCACTACACTTGAGCTAAATAACCCCCACCAATATCAATATATTATATATATATATATATATATACACACACTGTAATGGTGAGAGTCCCTGTCACTATGAAAATGGGGTTAAAGTGGACACAGAATATGCACATTTGCTTGGTGCAAGGCTGCAGAGCATAAATGTGGACTGGAGAAAACTGCTTTCGCAGCTTTCTCCAGATTTTGAGATCCACCAGCATATTGACTGGTCAGGTGTGTGTTGGGCTATTTGTAGACACCTGACCATAGTTCTGGGCTCCACCCTCCCGAGGAGTCCAGGCAAGCAAGGGAGAAGTGTGCATGTCTGCACAGGTCTGTCAGAGTAGACAGAGGGTCCAAGCCTGTGGGCTGGAAAAGGAAGCTGAAAAAGAGTGCTGAGGTACTGGGTGTACAGGAACTCTGTTATAGAGCCGAGAGGGCTGAAGCATAAGTCTGAGCAGCAGTGCTGCTAAAGAGAGCCAGGTGGCTTGGTATTTTTGATTGGACTTACATTGTTGCTGTGGAAAGCTGAAACCCCTGTGTGGGCAACTCTTCTGTTATCGGACATTTTCTTTCTTTAATAAAAGTGGGCCTACAAGCCCTTAAAACTGCATATCTGGCGTGGACTCACTGGTAAGCTCTACCTTTAAGCTAAACCAACCCCCGATGTTACAAGTGGTTGTTGGATGCGGGCACAAGATGGTAGAATCCGGGTCCTTGCTCCACAGTGAGTTCAAGTCAGGAACTAGTGGCTGTGTGTGGAAGTGCAGCCAGGCAAAAGGCATTGCGTGTTGCAGGTGGTGTACCTGTGAATGAAAAGTCAAACTTATTTTTTTTCTGCTATGAACTGTGTTTGTGTGCATGAGACAGCACAATCTGTGTGTGCACTGTGCAGGTGAGGAAAGCTTGCATGAAGTGAAAAGCAACTTGCTTTAAAGTAACAGTGCTTCATTTTTTTTTTTTTTTGCTGGAAAGTGCAAAAGTGTGGTGGAGTGACTGCAAAGATGAAGCAAGAGTTTGAGCCTGCCGGAGAATATTGCAGACTGTTTTTTGCTACACTTAAAGGGGAAGTGCATGCTGTTGCCCCTGGCAACGCTGGTGCAAGCAGGCTAGCTATTAAGGTGCAAAGTCCCAAGCTTACAAGAGGATGCAATTGGGGAAGCCCTGTCAAGGCTCTGAAGCAAGAGCGCTGTTTTCGGTGCAGAGAGTGGGGGCATGTTATCTCCAAGTGCCCTTTGTCTCAGTCTCCAATACGAGGTGACACGGCCAGACAGAGGTCTGCAACAATGTTTAGGAAGCCTGATTTAAGTCCCAGGAGTGTCCAAAAGGCTTATCAGAAGTTCGACAAGTATGTGGTTGCCCGTAGCAACGGCGGTGATGTCAAGTCTGTGGACTACGCGAGAAACGTATTGCCGACAGAGGATCGTGGCAAGTTTAAAGCAACAATGCTTCAAGGAGCACAAAGTCGCTGCGTTTGGGAGAGTCAGCAAAGTACAGCTGGAAGAGTGCCATCTCCCTTAGCAACAAGAGATCGGGTGTTAACCGGAAGGAGGAGATACAGTGGAGATGTGGAGCGGCATCCCACTAAAGATATGTGTAAAAATGTACCATGCCTGGAATGTGGTCAACTGGGGCATGGAATTTTTTCTTGTCCCAGGTTATGGAACATGCCTGGAGATGTGGTTACTGGGCAGAAGTCTTTGTCTGCAAGCCCAGATTTTTGTGCAAACCTATTTTCAGTCACCTCTGGCAACAGTGAGGAAGTACCTGTTGTGCCTGCAGGGGGTGCTAAGGAGTCAGAAGTGGCTGCTGCAGTTTCATCCCATGGCCACCAGGGAGAGTTGGTCAGTAAAAGTGCGATAAAGGATAGACAACGTACTCAAATGAAGCTAGAGTTACCTGCTACAGATTATGGTAAGACTGTTGCAGTTTGTGGGACTGATCCCAGTGAAGTGGGAGTATATCCGGCTGGGAGATCAGCAGAAGTTGTAAAAATGGACTTGCTGCAGTGTGCTACCCCGAGTAGTGGGGAGACACAGGTTGAAGCTCAATCTGCAGCAAGGTTAAGAACTCAAAAAGACTGGACTCTGTATGTGCCTGGTGTAATCCACCAGAGTGCTGGAAGTGGTAACCTAGGGGTGACCAATACAGTTTGTGTGCCAGGTTCCCTAGTGACAGGTGCTACAGAGATGCCCAGGGAAACCTCCCAGGAGCCCGCAGTGGTGAGGCACATGGTTTCCCAGGACAACTGTGGAGCCGCCCTAGTGGGCAAAAGAATGCCTTTGGAGAGGAAGGGTGGTGTGCTGAGCGTTACACGGGGTGCTGTGTGTTCTGACCAAAAACGGCCTGTTAAAGCTTATAACACTGCTATGTCTATGAATGCTGATGGTAAAGGTATGGCTGATGATACATGTACTTATTGTGATGTATTCAAAAGTAATGAGGAAAGAGGAATGTCTCCCTTGGCAACCAGACGCAGAGCCACAGGGTTGTCCATGGAAGACTCAGGGGCTCTCCATGCGTTTGAGCCAGAGATTTTCCAGGACAGCACTGAATTTGCTCGGGTGGAACAGACTGGGTCTACACCATGCAGTAAGAGTTTGTGTGAGCAATCCGTTTACCATCTGTGTAACCCAGTTGGTAAGGGGTTAAGTCAGCTGGCCAAAGCTTAAGGTACACAGCTGAGTGTGTTAGCGCCCCAGGAGCAAGGTGGTGATGGTGTATTGCAGCCTGCCTTGTTTGATGAAGCATTAGCCAAGAGTAAAAGCATGTTGTCAAAATGTGATTTATATAGAAATGACAAAGGTACTGTTTGTGCTGCAGAATCCCAGGTGCCTCCTAGAGCAGATGATGAGGCACTGCTGAGCCCTCATAATGGAAGCACAATGGATTGGGACAGTTGGGCCAAACAATTACTAGCCATGTTAGACAAGGCTATATTAAGTGACAGGGGTGTGAGTACAACAACTGCTATGCCAGACAGGGAGATTGCAGAGCGACCGATGGTTGAGGGTGCGATGGTCCCTGCAAGGGTTGTTTCCCTCCAGTCGGAAGGACCAGATCAGGACGCATGCATGGCAGATGTGGTGTTCACAGCCCAGCAGCTAAATGTCAAGTGTCAAGGTGACAATGTAATGAATGTTGACTTGCAGAGGCTTATTGGTGAGTTAGAGGGCATGAGTGTGAGACATGCGTCTGACAGTGGTTCAGAGGAGTGTCAGGCTGTGATGGGTACTTCCAGTGAGGTGGAGGCTCCCTTAAAAGTTGTGGCTCCTCAAGCTGCAGTGAATGAGCCCCTCCATGTTTCTAATAAGGGAAAGGTCCCCAAAAATGTTTTGCAGATTGATGTGGAGTGTGTAGAAATTACAGATATGCTAGTGGAACTGATGAAAGCACATTCCTTGTATACCTGGGTGCCTCCACTACAGTCAGATGTGGTAGTGCTGCATGGTACCAAAGGGTGGAGCCAGGTAATGCAAGCTGTGCTGGGCAACATTAATCACCAGTGGAACTGGGTGGTACGGTGCTTATTAATAGTCTGGCAAGTGATCTCACAGTTCCCTGTGAGGGTGCTTCCGGATACGGTTCAGTACGGAAGGCGCTCTGGGGGGCTGCTGGAGACATCGGAGGTCTCTCCGCCTTTTGTGGTGATGGACACCTCTGCTAGTGCGGTCCAAGGTGTGGCTGAGCAGGGTTTAGTAAATGGCGCGGATACTGCCTCACCCGCTAGACCTCCTAAGAAGGAGGGGCCAGATATGGACACGGCAAAAGCAGAGATTCTGTCTGTCACCTGCAGAGAGGTACAAGTTGGGGTACCTGGAGACGCTCTCAAATATAGTATGGAGAGGAACAAAAATTGTGACGTGGAAAAGTGTGAGCTGGCAAAGATTGGTATTGCTAGAAATGGGTCATGCGTTGTTCAATGTCAGTTGTTAGGACAACTGCCCACAGAGATTTGGACAACAGGTGAAGTGAAGCCTTGTGAAGGTCTCATAGGGGATTGCTGCTCACCTGTGTGTTGTCCCTCATTGAGCCTGGCCCTAACAAACCCCGAGCAAGAAAGAACTGACGGTATTGGTAATTGGAGAAATGGTGACTTATTGCTGAATGTTAATGTAAATAGTGGCTTGGATATGAAAAGTAATTTTTCCTTGGAAAATGAGCATGATAAACAGATATTGAGCTCTGGGGAGTTGGTAGTCAAAGGTAACGGCAAAAGAGTTGGTAAGCCCAGGGACCCAAAAAGAAGAGGGAGAAGGCTGAGGATGGGAAAATGTAGGACCCTGTTAAGATCCAGGGTGGCACGTACCTGGAAGCGCACCCGAAAAAAGAGTTGGGCCTACGTGGCTGACAGCCAGCACAGAGGTGTCCCAACCATGACGGGTGCTGGTGTTCCTCCCTCCGGATCGAAACAAAGGGGGGGGATATGTAATGGTGAGAGTCCCTGTCACTATGAAAATGGGGTTAAAGTGGACACAGAATATGCACATTTGCTTGGTGCAAGGCTGCAGAGCATAAATGTGGACTGGAGAAAACTGCTTTCGCAGCTTTCTCCAGATTTTGAGATCCACCAGCATATTGACTGGTCAGGTGTGTGTTGGGCTATTTGTAGACACCTGACCATAGTTCTGGGCTCCACCCTCCCGAGGAGTCCAGGCAAGCAAGGGAGAAGTGTGCATGTCTGCACAGGTCTGTCAGAGTAGACAGAGGGTCCAAGCCTGTGGGCTGGAAAAGGAAGCTGAAAAAGAGTGCTGAGGTACTGGGTGTACAGGAACTCTGTTATAGAGCCGAGAGGGCTGAAGCATAAGTCTGAGCAGCAGTGCTGCTAAAGAGAGCCAGGTGGCTTGGTATTTTTGATTGAACTTACATTGTTGCTGTGGAAAGCTGAAACCCCTGTGTGGGCAACTCTTCTGTTATCGGACATTTTCTTTCTTTAATAAAAGTGGGCCTAAAAGCCCTTAAAACTGCATATCTGGCGTGGACTCAGCTCACTGGTAAGCTCTACCTTTAAGCTAAACCAACCCCCGATGTTACAACACATATACACACACAGATGGAAGTCAGGCAATCTATTTTCCACTGAATTGGAGGATCCCATTTACAGGACTTTTACAGGGTAAAATAAAAATTTGTTTCTCTTTAAATCTTTCCCTTTAAATGACTGCTATGGTTTTCTCCATAGCAGTAGAGGTGTTTAGCAGTAGGTCCCCCTCCTGCCTTCATAAGATAAAGACAAGCTTAGCAAAGGTGAGTATGTAGGTATATACATGACAGCCAGCAGAAAAGCCCAAAAGTTTAGGTCTCTCTCTTATCTGCCCTTTAAATGTATGTGGTTTGCCATTGGATTCTGGCATTATTATACACCTCAAAGTGCATATGAAACTCTTAATAAAAATGTTTATTAAAAGTCAACAGCTACAAAAAAAGTGTAGCTGACTTTTAATAAAACACACAGAGTGCTTAAAGCGGAAGTTACACTTTTGGGTGGAACTCCACTTTAACTATTGTCCTAAAATCTTCATATTTGGGCCTATGTGTATGTATTACCAAAAAACATGACACATGGAGTTTATGATTTGCAAATTATTAAAACCTTTTTAATTAACAAGGCAAAAACTTTTTACAACTGATTTTGCTGCCCAAGTATGCACAGTAATCATGTGACTTCAATGACAAATGAAAGGTGAAATTTGATTGACTGATAAAGGTTGCTGCACAATAGGTACTCAGAGTTTTTTAAAAAAAAGACAGATTTGTTCAATATTCTATCATTTAAAATATTTGATGTGAACTGTAACTTTATTGCAGAGTGGCTCTCCTTGACAGTTTCCTTATCTAACTGTAAATCAATTAGGTGACATTTTTCCAGCAATTTCAACAAATAAATGAAAGGTCATGTCTGATAGAAGCAAGCGATAATTACACGGCTCTGAACCATGGTTTGGAAATGAAGCTTGGGGGAAAACGACTACAATTATCTCATATTAGTTTAGCTTAAAAAGTTTTGAGATTTAATTGCAGTGTGTGTCAGAGACATTATGTACACACAGAAAACAAACCAGTTAGTCTATACCAGGGATATGCAATTAGCGGACCTCCAGCTGTTGCAGAACTACAAATCCCATGAGGCATAGCAAGACTCTGACAGCCACATGTATGACACCCAGAGGCAGAGGCATGATGGGACTTGTAGTTTTTCAACAGCTGGAGGTCCACTGATTGCAGATTCCTGGTCTATATATTACTTTAATACATAATGAAGAGAATAGGATTTTGGTTTCAGGAGATATTAGATAATTAAATGTCATACGTTCTATAAGACAATGAATCAACTGTGAACTCTAGTCATCTTCACGTTATAAAGGTTGTGACTGGTCAACAGCACAATGCCCTTTATAAAAGTGAAGCTACAGTAGTTTTGTAAACCATTGCTTGCTTATTTAAGTCAGGTACCTGAAATATTGCATTATGGCAGTTCATATTTTTAGCTAAAAGTTTGAACTTTAGACTCCTTTTCACACGCTTTCCAGAGACTAAAACATCTGTTATTAAAAGGCTGTTTACAGAGTTCTGTATCTCAAGCTGAACTGAAGGGCTCATTCCGGGAGGTTCATTCCTGATAGCAGTCACAAGGCAATGCTCTTCAGATAGCCCAGTTTCCTGAAAATCCGTTGTCATGTATTCAATATTTCTAAAACAAAGACAGTATACATACACCCGTGGCCAAAAGTTTTGAGAACGACACAAATATTCATTTTTACAAAGTCTGCTGCTTCAGTGTTTTTAGATCTTTTTGTCAGATGTTACTATGGTATACTGAAGTATAATTACGGGCATTTCATAAGGGTAAAAGGCTTTTATTGACAATTACATTAACCACTTAAGCCCAGGAAGGATTTGCCCCCTTAATGATCAGGCCATTTTTTGCGATACGACACTGCGTTGCTTTAACTGACAAATGCGCAGTAACTCTGTACCCAAACAAAATCGATGCCCTTTTTTTCCTACAAATAGAGCTTTCTTTTGGTGGTATTTGATCACCTCGGTGGTTTTTATTTTTAGCACTATAAACAAAAAAAAGCGCCGATTTTGAGAAAATGCAATATTTTTTTACTTTCTGCTATAATAAATATCCCCCCCAAAAAATATTAAAAAATAAACAAATGTCTTCCTCAGTTTAGGCCAATATGTATTCTTTTACATATTTTTGTTAAAAAAAAAAAAAAAAAAAAAAAAAAATCGCAGTAAGCGTATATTCATTGGTTTGCACAAAAGTTATAGTGTCTACAAAATAGGGAATATATTTATGGCAATTTTAATTATTAATTTTTTTTTTACTAGTAATGGTGGTGATGTGCGATTTTTATTGGGACTGCGACATTGTGGCAGACAGATCAGACACTTTTGACACTTTTTTGGGACCACTGTCATTTATACAGCGATCAAAAACAGCCACTGATAATGGTATAAATGTCATTGGCAGGAAAGGGGTTAACACTAGGAGGCGATCAAGGGGTTAAATGTGTGTCCTAAGGAGTGATTCTAACGGGGGGGGGATGGCTAGAGGAGGAGACATATCGCTGTTCATACTTATTATGAACAACAGATCTGTCTCCTTCCCCCTTTTACATGGATAAATCTCCGTTCTGTGTCTCTCAGGAGCGAAAGCGGGTGCCCTGCGAACATCGCGGCCGCCGGGCACGTGCATCAGCTCCGTCGTCGCGCCCCCTAGTGGTCTTAAAGCGGTCAACATATAGCTACGGCCAACCTGCCGTAGAATGCATTAAGATAAAAAAACCTGACTTTACAATCACTAAGTTTATGCAAGGAGTCAGTATTTGCAGTGTTTACACTTCTTTTTCAAGGCCTCTGCAATTCGCCCTGATATGCTGTCAATCACCTTCTGGGCCACATCCTGATTGATGGCAGCCTATTTTTGCAAACCAATGCTTGAGTTTAATTTGTGGGGGTTTTTTTGTTTACCCGCCTCTTGAGGATTGACCACAAATTCTCAATGGGATTAAGGTCTGGGGAATTTCCTCACCATGGACCCAAAATTTCAATGTTTTGTTCGCAAACCACTTGTTTATCACTTTTGCCTTATGGCGAGGTGCTCTATCATGCTGGAAAAGGCATTGTTCGGCACCAAACTGTTCTTGGATGGTTGGGAAAAGTTGCTGTCGGAGGATTTTTTGTACCATTCTTTATTCATGGGTGTGTTCTTAGGCAAAATTGTGAGAAAGCCCACCCCCTTGACTGAGAAGCAACCACACAGGTCTGATGGCAGCGCTCACCTTTTCCTCTCCGGACAAGAATTTTTCCAGATGCCCCAAACAATTGAAAAGGGGATTAATCAGAGAAAAATTACTTTACCCCAGTCCTCAGCAGAACATCAGTCTATCCCTGATGTTTTTCCAGGAGAGAAGTGGCTTCTTTGCTGCCTTTCTTGACACCAGGCCATCCTCCAAAAGTCTTCTCCTCACTATCCATGTAGATGCTCTAACGCCTGCCTGCTGCCATTCCTGAGCAAGCTCTGCACTGGATCAACTGTAGGAGACTGTTCTGGCGTTTGCTGGACTTTCTTGGGCGCCCTAAAGCCTTCTTCACAAATGCAGTGGAATTTTTTTTATGGGATTAAGTTCATTTTCATGGCAGAGAGGGACTTTGCAATTAATTGCAATTCATTTGATCACTCTTCATAACATTCTGGAGTATATGAAAATTGCCATCAAACACTGAAACAGCAGACTTTGTGAAAATTAATATTTGTGTCAACTTCTGGCCATGGCTGTATAAAATAACAGTTTAAAAACATACTACATAATATAAAAATACTGTGCGAGTTTTAGGCAACTTTAAAATGCTGTAAAGGGAAAATGCTTTAAAAATAATCAAATGAATAATAATCATGGATTAATAACCAACATGGTGCATAAATAGAAGAAAATATATACTTTTCCTCCTAAAACATATGCCATGCTCTAACAATAAATTGACCTTGCTTCATTAAGACTCCAGCCAATGAGCTTATCTGCCAAGTTCAACTGCAGAATAGACAATAAAAAAAAACATTTTCATAATTTTTAGCGACAGCTGTAAAGACCCTAAACATTATCAAAACATAGTAAATAAATCAACACAAACTAAACAAAAATGTTTTACACTTTTATGAATTTGTAAGCATATAATAAAAAAAAAAAAACACACAGATTTTATTTAAACAGTGCACCAATTAATATATATATACACACACACACATATTATATATATATATATATATATATATATATATATACACACACACACACACACACACACACACACACACACACACACACACTATTATATATATATATATATATATATATATATATATATATATATATATATATATATATATATATATATATATATATATATATATATATATATATATACACATATACACACACATACATATACACACACACACATATACAGTGGCTTGCGAAAGTATTCGGCCCCCTTGAACTTTTCAACCTTTTGCCACATTTCAGGCTTCAAACATAAAGATATAAAATTTTTATTTTTTGTGAAGAATCACCAACAAGTGGGACACAATTGTGAAGTGGAACAAAATCTTTAGGATTTTTGAAACTTTTTTAACTAATAAAAAAATGAAAAGTGGGGCGTGCAAAATTATTCGGCCCCCTTGCGTTAATACTTTGTAGAGGGGCGTGACCGGAAGCCGAGCTAGATGGCAGCCTAATACACTAGCTCCACAAGCCCACAGCAAAAAAGGTAATAATAGGGGCAATAACCTCCACATTTATGGGAAAGTCCAGGACCACCCGCTCCTCTAAACCCAGGGGATCATCCCTACCCCCTCCGGGGACGAACACAGACCTCCGCTCGTTCTTCCAGCGGCCCGGAATGTCTCAGGACGAGGAGACCAATATGGCGCCGGATGCCTGCGCGCCTGCACAGCAGTGCACCGATCGGTCTCCTCAGCCGACTTCTCCTTGGCAACAGAACCAAGAGGGGCCAGGACAAGAAGGAGCGATCCCCCAAGATGACATCCTACACACAGCAGCGGTGAGTCCTTCACAACAGCCGGACGCCCAGACTGAACGGCAGCATGGATCTCCGTCCGCCATGCGGCCCGCCTCCCCCTCACATTACACATAATGCTCGGCGGCATTCCCGAGACTGCTAAGAACAGCCCCAGACACTGACACACAGAGTCTGGAGCCGGCTTCCCCAGGCTCATCTGAGCTGTCCCAGGACTTTCCACCCCTGCCAGACCCTGCAGATCCCCATCCCAGAGCATATCGATCCCCTGAAGGGGGGAAGGGAGGTCCATGGGCAATGAATGCCACCTCTCCCCCTCCTAAGGCACAGAGACTGTCTCGTTCCAGAGAGCCCAGCACTTCTGGACAACACAAAGCCTCAGAGCCCTCATACGCACAGAAAGTGGGCACCCCACTTTCACACCCAGCAAAGCACCCTCCTGCAGGAACCACCCTGCAACCGCACATGGGGGCATGGTCGGACTCATGGGATCCCCCAGCGCCAGGAGGCCAATTGCATCAAGAGGAAGACGCATTCACTCCAAGCACCCCGACGCGTGGCCCATCCTCACCTCACTACCATAACAGCCTTATGCAGGACCCACTCATGCCACCGCAATGGTTCTCCTATCTGCAAGCTATACCCACAAAAGAAGATTTTAAACAACTAATCACAGACGTTAAATCCACATGTCGCACAGAAATCCAAGTACTACAGACCGGACTTAAACATTTGGCAGACAGAATGGAGATGGCAGAGGAAGAGATCCAAGAAACTAAACTGGCGGTCCACAGAACGCAACTTCAGGGCGCAGATCACAGAGTAATGTTGAGAGATATGCAAAGGCATATAGAAGACCTGGACAACAGGGGGCGCCGTAACAACATCAGAGTGAGAGGTATCCCAGAATCAGAGGGCGCCGAAGACCTGCAAAAGACCCTGCCAATCGTCTTTAACAACCTTATCGGGGAGCCACCAACAAAACACATAGAAATGGACAGAGCCCACAGGGCACTTCGCCCTAAAGGAGCTACCCCTAAACCCAGGGACATTATTTGCAGAATCAGCTCCTACCCACTCAAAGAGGAAATTATGAGGCAGGCACGCCTAGCACGCAGAGTGATGTTCGAGGACGTCCAGATCCAACTATATCCGGACTTATCCTGGCTCACCCTACAAAAACGTAGACTCCTCCAACCCCTACTACAAACCTTACAGAAAGAAGCCATCACCTACCGATGGGGCTTTCCATTTAGCCTCACAGCAAAGCACCAGGGCAAATCCGCAATTTTGAGATACCCAGAAGATCTCCGCACGTTTTGCGAAGTTTTGGAAATTCCGGCTCCTCAACTACCAGACTGGGACATAGTGGCTACCCCCCCACCACCGCCCACCACATGGCAGAGAGTACCTCCATCTAACCGACCCAGGAACTCGGACACGCAACGCAAGCCTACTAAGCATAAGGCCCGCTGAACAGCAAACGCAACGATATCAAGCAAATACGGGACTTGAGCACTTAGGCTCAGTATTCAGGACGGTCCAGACAGCAGTATACCTACTGCTACCCTAGATTAGCACCCTTCAATATGCCCCTATGCCACTTTAGAGCTCGCTATTACGGGCACGACTCAGGAGCTTGGAGAAGATAGGCCTTAGATCCATCTCCTATCACCCCCTCACCCTCCCTATTTGTGTTTTTTTTACTAGTTATAAACAGGTGTACAGTGATAGACTGTGTACGGTTCACAAGATATGGTTGATAGTACACGGGCTCCCGGGGGTGCCTCTCCGCTCGTCCCATTTGGGATGGGGGGGGGAGGCCCACGCGGGAATCCGTTCTGACCTTGGCCCGTTGGCCATTTTAAGTTTGAATGCAAGGTTTATATTGTGTTACTATTATGTATTAACTGTATTCTTCTCTTTCCCCCAGTCCCTTCTTCTTCTCTCTCTTTCCAGCCGTCATCCTGCAAGCACAGATATATGCACGAAACTCCCTGGTCTCCTCCCGGAGGGTGCCCACTCTGAATCTGAGATCTCGACCCCTAACAAATCTCAACTAGGTAAGAGCTTACCCCCATATCTTCACCCATCACCACTATGGCCAAGGTATTATCATTAAATGTACATGGACTAAACTCCAATAGGAAAAGACATCTGGCGCTGAGGGAATTCAGACAGTCGGGAGCTGATATTATTATGGTCCAAGAGACCCATTATAACAAAGAGGGCTCATTCGCATTTGCATCCAGATATTACTCCCATCAGGCACTCATAAAAGGGCTGGAGTGGCAATACTCATTAAGCGAGGGGCCCCCTTTACATGTGTGACCCAACATTGTGATCCCCATGGCCACTTCATTATCTTACAGGGGCAGTGGCAAACACAAGACGTGACACTATGTGCATTATATGCTCCGAATACTAGACAACATAGCTTCCTGTCCAAAGTATATGCGCGCATTTTTAGATCTACCCCCAGGGTCCTCATAGTGGGAGGTGACTTCAACCTCATTCAATCAGCTGCTGCGGATCGCCAGACGGTGGCCCCCCAGGCTCCTTCGTCCAGGGTCCATAGAGACTCGAGACTATTCAGACAAATCACTAGACGATACGCGCTCTTTGACGCATGGAGGGCTCTCAGTCCAGGCGATCGGCAGTATACATTTTACTCGGCCCCCCACCAGACCCAAACACGCATCGACTACTTTTTTGTCAACAACCACACTCTCAAACTGACACGCAAGGCACAAATACTTCCGATCTCGTGGTCGGACCATGCCCCCATCCTACTCACACTAGACTTAGGCACCCCGGTCCGCAGACCATATAACTGGAGGATGAATACTTTCCTCCTCCAACATCAACCGGCTCTAGTGGAATTAAATTCCACACTAAAATATTATTTTCTAGAGAATACCAATCAGGAAGTTACACTCCCCACACTCTGGGAAGCCCACAAGGCGGTTCTTCGGGGTAAATGTATAGCAATTTCATCAGCACTAAAAAAAGATGCCACAGCAGCAAAACTAAATGCAGAGCAAGAACTTAGAGCTAACGAACACAAATTTCAACTTAAACCCACAATACCTGTCCTAAGGAAAATAATTAAGCTCCGCACAACACTCCGAGATCTAGCCTTGGGACAGGTGGAAAAGGCTTTAACAAGATTGAAACAAATGTTCTATGATAAGGGAAATAAAGCCCATTCTCTTCTAGCCAATAAATTACGCGAACGATCCCACATGATCTCTCCTCATCAGATAAAAGACAAAGGGGGACAATTACTATCCCACCCGGTAGACATCGCCCGTACATTCGCGGACTTTTACAAGGAACTTTACAACAATCCTGAGATACCCAACAACCCACCTTCTATAGACCTAACCCACAAAATGCAACAATACTTGGAACAGAGTGGCATTCCCCAACTCCAACCCTCTGATCTGATGACACTCAACGCACAGATCACAGATGAGGAAATAGAACTTACTATAAAGTCCCTACCACCCCACAAGGCCCCAGGTCCAGACGGCTTCCCGTACGAATACTACAAAACATTTCTCCCCCTTTTACTTCCCCATCTCCGCAGACTGTTTACCGCTTTTCTTAATGACACACCCATTCCCTCAGAGATGCAGAAATCTTTTATCACCATGATCCCTAAACCAGATAAGGACCCCTCCCTTTGCGTGAATTATAGACCCATTGCATTACTAAATTCGGACTTAAAATTTTTTACTAAACTCCTATCCAATCGCCTGAACACGATACTCCCATCACTGATCCACAAAGACCAAGTAGGGTTCGTCCCTTTACGGCAGGCTAGTGATAATACTAGAAAGGTGGTTGATTTGGTGGAAGTGGCGAACAGGGAGGGCGCCCCTTCATTACTACTTAGCTTAGATGCTGAGAAAGCTTTAGACCGACTGGGGTGGCCGTTCCTGTTCGCCACACTGGGTCATATGGGCTTTCGGGGACCCTTCCTACGGGCAATCAAACATCTATACTCCAGCCCTTCCTCGCAGGTCAGGACCCCCTTTGCAACCTCAGCGTCATTTACAGTTTCGAACGGAACCAGACAGGGATGCCCACTATCACCTCTCTTGTTCGCGCTATGTGTGGAACCCCTAGCAGCATCCATTAGGAATAACCGAGATATACGAGGGATTACGGTTAGAGACAGAGAATTTAAAATCTCCCTCTTTGCCGATGATATCATCCTCACCCTGACCCAGCCCCATGTTACCCTCCCGAACCTACATGCAGAACTAGACAGATTTCGCACCATATCAGGGTATAAAATTAACGCCTCTAAATCAGAAGCACTACCCATCAATATCCCCGAGGCTGAGATCACGCTTCTACAATCTAACTTCCAGTACAACTGGAAAACAACCGCCCTGAAGTACTTGGGCACTTACATTACCCCACAATTTAACACACTATATCAAGAAAACTTCCCTCCCCTCTTCAACACAATTAGATCCTTATTACTTCAATGGAAGAAACATCGTATCTCCCTCTTGGGCCGAATCGCCTCTATTAAGATGACCATCCTCCCGAAACTATTATACCTTTTCCAGACACTTCCCGTACCCATACCAACTAAACAACTGAAAAAACTGCAGTCAGACCTGCTAGACTTCACGTGGAACTACAAAAGACACAGGATCCCAAGTTCAGTTCTGATGGCGTCGCGCAGTGAGGGGGGTCTAGCTTTCCCAAATATCATTAAATAATATCAGGCTGCGCAACTAAGAGCGGTGGCCTCATGGTTTACTCAAAAATCGTACAATAAGTGGACAGAGATTGAGAAATTATGGCTAGCTCCCATACACCCGAACAACCTATTATGGAACGCAAGTGCGGATGTGGCTCCCGACCGCTTGCTGGGTCCTATTGCCCTTCTACGGCAGATGTGGCGGAAGATAGCACAACCCAACAAACTGATCTCAGAGAGATCGACCTTAACTTCCTTTGTCTGCAATCCCAGGGTGCCGGATAGTCTCACACACCAGATGTCACACCCCTGGTCCTCTAGGAACCTATTCCACTTCGGAAGTATAGTAGACCTCAGATCCCGTAGATTGCTGCCTTTCTCAGACTTGCAGACCAAATATGACCTACCGAGACAAGCATTTTATGGGTACCTACAAATACGACACTACGCATTAACCATAGCCCCAAACCTACAATTCTCACCTCCATCCCCCTTTGAGAATATAATTCTAGCAGGCTCCACACAGAAGGGTCTCATTTCAGGAATCTATAAGATACTGAATGCTTTCCACACAGAGGAGAAAGGAAAACATCGCTACATGCTCAAATGGGAGAAGATTCTCAATGAAGAACTCCCATTGGAGCTATGGCAGATAATATGGAACCAAGCAGCGAAGAGTTCAATATGCACGCTTTATAAGGAAAATTCATATAAAATTCTTTGCTTCTGGTACATGACACCAGATGTAGTTCATTCAATCTTCCCTACAAGCTCAGACAAATGCTGGCGTTGCCAGAGAGTAAGAGGCACTTTTATACATATATATTGGACATGCCCAATAATCACCCCATACTGGGAAATGGTTCGGGATCTCCTCTCTCGTGTTCTGGACACGGAGGTTCAGGAGTCCCCGAAATTTTTCCTACTGGGTCTATCACCACTAAAACTCAGCAAACCCTACAAGAAATTAGTGAGACATATTCTCACAGCGGCACGCTGCTTGGTAGCTCTACACTGGAAACGTAGTACCCCGCCCTCTCCTGAAGATCTTTACTCTAGAATTAAAGATGTTGAACTAATGGAGAAAATGACAGCTAGAATACAAGACAAGCTGGAGGCCCACAACAGAGTTTGGGAACCATGGCACCTCCGGGAGGACACAACATGACCAGGTAACAATTCTAGGCGGATGGCTTACTTCTTCTTTTTACTTCTTTCTCTCCTTCCTCCTTTTTCCCCTTTTTTCCTTTTATTTTTATCCCCCCTAAACCTGCACTAATAATGGTATCCAGGACCCTCTCTCTCTGGGGGACTTCACCCCTTAGTTTTTCCCAATATCATAATGGAAGAATGGGCTACACTTTAATACCAGAAATAGGCTTCCATCTACTTCTTTGTTTCCCCAAGGGAATTATTAACAGCTAAACTGTACTGATTGTCAGTCTAACATTGTAAGCGGTCATACTGGATATTTTATGTGATTTTTTCATGCTTCTTTATTTTGTATTGATAATACACTTAATAAAATGTTATTTGACAAAAAAAAATACTTTGTAGAGCCACCTTTTGCTGCGATTACAGCTGCAAGTCGTTTGGGGTATGTCTCTATCAGTTTTGCACATCGAGAGACTGAAATTCTTGCCCATTCTTCCTTGCAAAACAGCTCGAGCTCAGTGAGGTTGGATGGAGGGCGTTTGTGAACAGCAGTTTTTAGCTCTTTCCACAGATTCTCGATTGGATTCAGGTCTGGACTTTGACTTGGCCATTCTAACACCTGGATACGTTTATTTGTGAACCATTCCTTTGTAGATTTTGCTGTATGTTTGGGATCATTGTCTTGTTGGAAGATAAATCTCCATCCCAGTTTCAGGTCTTTTGCAGACTCCCAACAGGTTTTTATCCAGAATGGTCCTGTATTTGGCTGCATCCATCTTCCCCTCAATTCTAACCATCTTCCCTGTCCCTGCTTAAGAAAAGCAGGCCCAAACCATGATGCTGCCACCACCATGTTTGACAGTGGGGATGGTGTGTTGAGTGTGATGAGCTGTGTTGCTTTTACGCCAAACATATCGTTTTGCATTGTGGCCAAAAAGTTCGATTTTGGTTTCATCGGACCAGAGCACCTTCTTCCACATGTTTGGTGTGTCTCCCAGGTAGCTTGTGGCAAACTTTAGACGAGACTTTTTATGGATATCTTTGAGAAATGGCTTTCTTCTTGCCACTCTTCCATAAAGGCCAGATTTGTGCAGTGTACGACTGATTGTTGTCCTATGGACAAACTCTCCCACCTCAGCTGTAGTTCTCTGCAGTTCATCCAGAGTGATCATGGGCCTCTTGGCTGCATCTCTGATCAGTCTTCTCCTTGTCTGAGCTGAAAGTTTAGAGGGACAGCCAGGTCTTGGTACATTTGCAGTGGTCTGATACTCCTTCCATTTCAAAATGATCGCTTGCACAGTGCTCCTTGGGATGTTTAAAGCTTGGGAAATCTTTTTGTATCCAAATCCGGCTTTAAACTTCTCCACAACAGTATTACGGATCTGCCTGGTGTGTTCCTTGGTCTTCATGATGCTCTCTGCGCTTTTAACAGAACCCTGAGACTATCACAGAGCAGGTGCATTTATACAGAGACTTGATTACACACAGGTGGATTCTATTTATCACCATCAGTCATTTAGGACAACATTGGATCATTCAGAGATCCTCGCTGAACTTCTGGAGTGAGTTTGCTGCACTGAAAGTAAAGGGGCCGAATAATTTTGCACGCACCACTTTTCAGTTTTTTAATTGCTAAAAAAGTTTAAAATATCCAATAGATTTCGTTCCACTTCACATTTGTGTCCCACTTGTTGGTGATTCTTCACAAAAAATTAAAATTTTATATCTTTATGTTTGAAGCCTGAAATGTGGCAAAAGGTTGAAAAGTTCAAGGGGGCCGAATACTCTCGCAAGCCACTGTGTGTATATATATATATATATATATATATATATATATTATATATATATATACATACACACACACACACACCCCAGATGATGACTGTGGAGTCGAAACGCATCACATGGACCTCCTGTTTGCATCGCTCTTTGTTATATACATGCGTTTTTCTACTCTTCCAAATCGCTACAATCGAAGGACGTTTGAGGCAGTTGTCCAACTACTAATCTGCAACTACCAGCTTCACCCGGTGCTCGTGGCCCACAGGACACCGTCCGGCTTGACATCACGGGAGTGTATCCCCATGCCTGTTTGACGCATTGCTATACGGTATTTGCATCCTACGGATCTGGTAATGGTATCCATTTACTTCTATTCAACATCAGTTTGCCTTGGCATCTGCTGTCTCCTTTCCATTTGAGAATCCACACGCCTTCCAGTGGCTACCGGTGCTCCCTTGTTGGAGAAGATACCCTTTTACCTTTCAATATATGGACTTCCACTTTTTGCTGTTCCATATTTCACTACACTTTGATTATTTATTGCTGGTTGTCATTGCTGGTTTTTTCACATTTGTACGTTGTTTTATTCATATTTTCTGCATGTGTTTTTTAGCACACCATTTACATATTTACTATATTACATACTTTTCACATATATACGTAATACACGTTGGATGTTTCTAGTGCTGCACTTTATGTATTTGTAAACCTACAATGTCAGCTAAAAGGATAATGATCAAATAACATAAAAGTGACTTTCTAATAATGCAGCTTGGCCCAGCAGTGCTCCTTTAAAGTTACATGAAAAAAATATATATTTATCTACATAAATGGATGCAGGGTCCAGGCATCTGACACATCCAGAAATGTGTTGAATGTAAAGATTCAGCAATATCACACAAAGGCTGCAAAATTTGCATTCGTTGCCCGCCGGAGAGTAACTATTACAAAATGATGTTTGCCTTTAGAATTGAGTTGCTTTGAAAGAACACAAGGTTAAAACCTACCTTGTCACCCTGCCTGCTTCACAGCTCATCATTTTCTCCAAGGATTCAGACACATTTTAACAAGTGTTCTCTTAGCACTTTTTTCACAAACCGTATGGCATACACTTTTGAGATTCAAATGTCACTCATAAAAAATTAAGTCCAAATTAGGTTATATGAAGTTTCCCACTGTTAGACAAAAAAAACCCTGCATCCTACATTTGGTATGACGCATCGGCATGTATGGTATGCACCTCTAGACAGTGTTAGAAAATATAAATGTAAAACTGATACATACCTCAGCAAAACAATTTTTAAGGGCTATTGGGACTTCTCCATCCACAACACTAAGCATGCTCTCCATATCCTCCCGTACAACATAGCTACCGGACTCATTTGAAAAGAGGCTAAAAATGTCTACAAAACAAAAAACAAAATTATGGAAATTATGGAAACACTGTTCAAAAGTATCATGCATAGATTATAAACGTAAATGGTTGTCCTCTTTTGCCATATAATCAATCCCCATTTGAGATCTTCAAAAAGCAAAATTTTTCAATTAAACCAGTAATATAATGTTTGAGTTGGTAATGCATATTGTTGGTATACATACAATGCAGCTCTATGATTGACCAGAATGATACCAGTCAATAAAGGCAACAAATCATGGGAATAATAACCCTATTGTTATTTAATAAAATATATTACATGCAAATGAAAATGCTGGGCTTAGTCTTGCTTAGCTTCTTCAGGCCCAAAACGCTCCATGCTGAAGATACTTAAACATGCTCCCTTTCTTATGTCTATAACCTTTTGAGGGTTAATGACTTTGAAAGTATTGAAGCCAAAGCATTAAGACCAGGGCAGTCAGGTAACTATCATTTTCAGGAAAAACCCAACAGCAGCAGCCCACTTCTTTTGCGACAGGCTTCCATTAAACAGGTTACTTAGTTTCATTCACATTAAAAAAGCATTATCTTTCATAAGTTCCACATTTTAAAACTTATAACTATATTCCCAGGCCCCAAGCTTTGCTTCAGAGGAAACCTATACTGAGGAAATATGACAGTTGCCATTGCTTACTTCTTCATCTTAAATTGCTAGTTGCTAGAGGGGACCTCACCATTAGGGATGAGCTTCGAGTTCGAGTCGAACTCATGTTCGACACGAACATCGGCTCTTTGCAAGTTCGCCGAACAGCAAACAATTTGGGGTGTTCGCGGCAAATTCGAATGCCGCGGAAAAACCCTTTAAAAGTCTATGGGAGAAATCAAAAGTGCTAATTTTAAAGGCTTATATTCATGGCATTGTCATAAAAAGTGTTTGGGGACCTGGGTCCTGCCCCAGGGGACATGGATCAATGCAAAAAAAAGTTTCAAAAACGGCCGTTTTTTCGGGAGCAGTGATTTTAATAATGCTTAAAGGGAAACAATAAAAGTGTAATATCCCTTTACATTTCGTACCTGTGGGGTGTCTATAGTATGCCTGTAAAGGGGCGCATGTTTCCCGTGTTTAGAACAGTCTGACAGCAAAATGACATTTCAAAGGAAAAAAAGGTAATTTAAACCAATTGTGGCTATTAATGCATTGCCGGTCCGACAATACACATAGAAGTTCATTGATAAAAACGGCATGGGAATTCCCCACAGGGGAACCCCGAACCAAAATTAAAAAATAAAAAAAAGACGTGGGGGGGCCCCCTAAATTCCACACCAGGCCCTTCAGGTCTGGTATGGATATTAAGGGGAACCCCGTCCAAAATTTAAAAAAAAATTTTTTTAAATGACGTGGGGTCCCCCCAAAATCTATACCAGACCCTTCGGCGTCTTCTTCCCTTCTTCTCCTCGGACCGCTCCGCATCCATGATGGCATGGAGGGAGGCTCCCGCTCTTCTCTTCATCTTCTTCTCTTCTTCATCTTTTTCTGTTCTTCATCTTCTTCTCTTCTTCATCTTCTTTTCGGGCCGTTCCGTATCCATGGAGGGAGGCTCCCGCTGTGTGACGCTTCTCTTCTTCTGACGGTTCTTAAATAACAGGGGGGCAAGGCCACCCGGTGACCCCGCCCCCCTCTGACACACAGTGACTTGACGGGACTTCCCTGTGGCATCACGGGGAATGCCACAGGGAAGTCCCGTCAAGTCACCATGCGTCAGAGGGGGGCGGGGTCACCGGGTGGCCCTGCCCCCCTGTTATTTAAGAACTGTCAGAAGAGGAGAAGCGTCACACAGCGGGAGCCTCCTTCCATGCCACCATGGATGCGGAGCGGCCCGAAAAGAAGATGAAGAAGAGAAGAAGATGAAGCAGAGAAGAAGAAGATAAAGAGAAGAGTGGGAGCCTCCCTCCATGCCATCATGGATGCGGAGCGGCCCAAGGAGAAGGGGGGAAAAAAAATGCCGACGCCGCGGATGAGATGCTGGACGAGAACAGCGGGGGAAGAACCAGGAGAACCAGAAGAAGAAGATGGAGGAAGAAACCGAAGGAAGCTAGAAGAGAGAAGAAATAAGAAAGAAGAAGCATTTAAAAAAGGAATTGTCAAAAACTGTCTCTTGTCATTTTTAACATTTTTGACAGTTTTTTAGTGAAATGGTAGGATAATTTCACACGGGGGAGGGCCGGGATCTGGTGGTCCCCTTGTTAAAGGGGGTTTCCAGATTCCGATAAGCCCCCTGCCCGCAGACCCCCACAACCCTGGCCGGTGGGGGTCATCAACATGGGGACAAGGTGTTTTGGGGGGCTACCCCAAAGCACCCTCCCAATGTTGAGGGCATGTGGCCTGGTATGGTTCAGGAGGGGGGGCGCTCTCTCATCCCCCCCTCTTTTCCTGCTGTCTGCCAGGTTGCGTGCTTGGATAAGGGTCTGGTATGGATTTTTGGGGGGACCCCACGCCGTTTTTTTTTGTTTTTTTTTTTGGCGTGGGGTTCCCCTTAAAATCCATAGTCTGGTATAGATTTTGAGGGGGACCCAACGCCATTTTTTTTTTAAATTTTGGCCGGGGTTCCCCTTAATATACATACCAGACCTGAAGGGCCTGGTATGGAATTTAGGGGGACCCCCACGTCATTCCTTTTTTTTTTTTTAATTTTGGTTCGGGGTTCCCCTGTGGGGAATTCCCATGCCATTTTTATCAATGACCTTTTATGTGTATTGTTGGACCGGCAATGCATTAATAGCCGCGAGTAGTTTTAAATGACTTTTTTCCTTTGAAATGTCATTTTGCTGTCAGACTGTTCTAAACACAGGAAACATGCACCCCTTTACAGGCATACTATAGACACCCACCAGGTACGAAATTTAAAGGGATATTACACTTTTATTGTTTCACTTTAAGCATTATTAAAATCACTGCTCCTGAAAAAACGACCGTTTTTAAAACTTTTCTTTGCATTGATCCATGTCCCCTGGGGCAGGACCCAGGTCCCCAAATACTTTTTATGACAATAACTTGCATATAAGCCTTTAAAATTAGCACTTTTGATTATTCATGTTCGTGTCCCATAGACTTTAACGGTGTTCGCAAGAATTTTTTGCCTGTTCGCATGTTCTGGTGCGAACCGAACAGGGGGTTGTTCGGCTCATCCCTACTCACCATCTATAAAAACAAACTAGTTGCCCCAATGTCAGGCTGATTTAATGACTTTAATAAATCCAAATCACTGACCTAAAATAAATGGGTATATAAGGAAGCCTCACTAAACTCTGACTGCATACCATTTCCACATCTGTGACTCAAAAATGATTGAAACCAGGGATCAAGGTAACTTACAGGTAACTAGCATCTTTAGAAGGAGATCAGCAACTGCAAAATATATAGTAGTCTCCGGCATGTTCACACCCGATGTTCAGTTTCAGTGTAGGACAAGGCAAAAAGCATTGGTCTTAATAAGGGCAGTTGACACCACCAGATAGAAGGGGTGTGAAAAAAAAAAAAAAAAAAAAACGCATACAGGTTGTGACACAAACTACTGCATCACAATGCTATGAGGTTAACAGAACTTAATAAACTGTAACATGAAACCTAAAGGGTTTCACTTCCTATTTATTTCCCTGCAAAGTAAAGGTAAAATGGGCTGGTATGCATCGCATACTAGCCCATTATGTTGCACTTCCCTGCAAATGAAGCCCACAATGTCCCCACTGGTGGCAGAGTCCATCTTCACCCCTCTTCCTTCTGGGGCCGTGGACTCCAGCTCTGTGACTGGCCAGAGTCGCGTGATGTCATTTCCGCGTGGGAGCCGACGGTCATGGCACGGGCCCTATAGAAACGGCACAATCGTGCTCTCTCTTTAGTGCGCATGCGCCAATGATGACGACGCAAGCGTATATAGTAAATATCTCCTAAACCGTGCAGGTTAAGGAGATATTTCCAGTACCTACAGGTAAGCCTTATTATAGGCTTACCTATGGGTAAAAGTGGTGTGTAAGGGTTTACAACCACTTTAATTAAAGAAATAAAAAAAAAAAAAGCCGTGTGATGCATTGGGATCATCACATCTGCACTGATGCCTCCGAGTAGAGCTGGGCTCAGGCGGGTTCGGATCATAATCCCAACCCACCTGAGCAATCCCGCCAGGAAGCCCTAAATGCACACCGCCAATCATAAGCAGTGAGGCATTTCCTGGCCCACAGCAGCACATACGCATGCTGCCTATGATTGGAGGTGTGCAGTGACGGCTTCCTGGTGGGATTGCTCAGGTGGGACTACGATCCAAACACGCCTGAGCCCATCCCTACCTTCCAGCAATAAATGTTGTGCTATTGCCATTGTAGAATATACTGCAGCTATAGTTGTATAACAAATAAAAGGAATTTTGGCAAAGTGACTGATAAAAAAAAAAACTTTCCAGTGCACACCCCTCTCACATAACCCTGCCCCACTCTGAGTCCTCAGTTCTGTAGCAAGCAATGCAGAGTAACAAAGGAACAAAAAGGGAGGGCAGGGCCCTATGTTCTGTACTGTACTCCAAGGATGGGACTTTACAGGCAAGTCAAAATTCTTCTCATTTTAATCCAACAGTACAGGACACAGGCATAGTATGAATGAAGCCTGGGATGTCCCCAAGCAAAGAATAAGAAGGGTTGGCAACAACAGGCAACCCAGGCCTGTGCCAACAGAACCAAGCCACACAAGTGCCAACAGTCCCAGCGTTAGAATGCTGCTGCAAGTGTTTTGTGGCCAAAAGATGTATCCGCAGAGGAGTGGACATCAAAATTTTAGAACTTAGAAAGGTTATAAGTAGTAGACCAGGTGGTAGACTTATGATGGTGGGCAATACAGTCATAACTGCCAGAGTGCCCCAAAAACTCTCAACAATTCGATGGAATAAACACGGGTAGTTCAAGTGGAATCTCGAAGTTTAGAGTGTAATCCCATAAGATGAATAAAAGTACCCATCTATTAATGGCGAATATATACGCAGGAAGCTCCAATGAGGTCCTGAGAGTAGGACGTGTAGGGAATTCATCTCTACTGTAAGATATCAGGGTGATTCAGCTTAAGGTGTATGCGATTTGAAGAAACACATGTCAGTCCAGACTGCATTTTCAAGAGCATGGCAGCCCACTTTTATTTAAAGGAAGAAAAAAGTTCAAATCAAAAACAGAAATTTTACGTGAAAGGGATTCAGCTATAAATGCATCATGGTTATTCATCCTCCTGGCTTACCACCTGACAACACAGCTGACTCAGGCCTCACGCCTAGGCTATAGGTCTGTTCCTCAGACCTGTATGTTTGTGTCAAGCTCTCTCCTAGCTTACCCAGGGTCCAAACTGTCACCTGCAGTCTCTCTAAAGAATATGGATGTCTTCCCAACACACAGACAGACAGACAGACAGACTCGTGCCTGTAGGGCGCAGTCGTCCTGACTCCTCAGTGAGACTTCCTGTCTCCTTGGGTGGAGCGGTCTACAAGCGGGAGCCCTGAGCTCTATCCCTGGGATGTTTATGAACCCAGCCCACAGGTGTGCAACCAGCATGCCTCTGTTTAAAAGAACCAGGGTGAAAGTGCTAATCCACACAGTGAAATGGGGTTGCCTCTCCACACTACCCACTAGAAGATGTGGTTTGGAGGTAGACTTTGGGAGGAGGATAGGTCTTCCTTGAGGTTGAAGAAGCTAACCTAAGAAGGAGTACGGAAGACTACCTTGTCATTTAGAAGTATCAAGAGGGGTTCCCTGGGGAAAAATAACTGTTGGTACTGTGGCACACCTGAACATATGAGAGTTCCCAAGAAGACTATGTACAGGAGGGTTGTTTCTAGGGGATTTCCCAATAGAATGAAAGGGTGGTGTCTGAAAGAAACCGCACTAAGGTCCAAATTAAACACAGATACTGAAAGGAGGGTTGCTCCAAAAGCAAGGCAGAACGTTTTTTTTTTTTTGTTTTTTTATTATGGAATAGACCAGGCTGAAACCTTCACTTTTCAGACTTATAAGGCCAAGTTCTGGGTAAGCCTGGATGGGAGGCAAATGTGCCTGTGTATACAGCAGTTAAAGAAAAAGGGAAAAGGGGTGGAGGGGGGGGAATCTTCAGGTAAGAAGTAGATATCCCTAGACATGGCCTTCCTAGACATGACCTAGAGACCTTATTTTTCAGGTAAACCCAAGTTTTAACAGCTTTGTTCTAAATGCCAGAGATTGTAGAGAAAGGTAGAATGGAAGATCTTGCAAGAACAGAAGGCCCCGGGGAAGACACCTAGCAAGCTAAATATGCCTAAACTCCTAATTCTCCGCAGCCTGGTTGGTGTATGAAGGATCACAAGCAGATATCTCTTTCTCTATTTGTAGAGCAGTAGAGGAAAAAAGCTCACTGGAGGAAAAATCAAGAATTAGCCTGGGTTGATATTAGGGAGCATCAAGGTCTGCTGCCAGCGCTATGCGATCATTGGTTCAGGTTACCACAGAGGTAAACTTGTGAAAATCTAGAGGTTAGGACAAGCACAGCCAGAGTTGTGCCTCTGGCAGAGCAATTAGAGGTCAGAGTGAGGGGGCCTTTACCCCTGAACCTGGTCTGGGGTACAAAATGAAATAAATATGGAGTGGTTTTGGATTTCCAGTTTATTATAAATATGTATTATCTTGTCTATTCCTATAATTAGCTACTCTATCAAAGCTCTGATAAGGCTAATGGAGAGGATATAATGTTTTTAGCGATAGAAATAACCACAATGCTCAAGAAGCAAGGGTCTCATTTATTTACAAAGAAAGTACAAAACTAACATAAAACACTAAAGTAATAATACAGAGCATTAAAAAAAAAAAAAAGAGCAGGGGTGATACGATACCGCAAGTCCTTCCTTTCATTCTGTATGCTGGCTGGGCTCTAGGACAAAAAGGAAGAATCCTAGCTGGCCATTACCTCTTAAAGCATTTTCAAACACAACCCTTCTTCCTAATCACCATACAGTATGTTATTCCCCCGGAGATCTTCTAGGAAGCATTCTGTGGTCTCCACTAGGAGGCACTGTAATATCAAACTTCCCAACTTGGGTCAGCATTCCAGCAACAGTTGGCCTTTTGATGCAGGCAAGGCAATTAGGCACTTTAACCTTCTCATCACCAGGTGGTCAGACGCAAAGCTCATATGTTTCCATACCCCACCGCCAGGGGGTATGCGTGAATCCTTTTTTCCTAGATGAAGGTTCTGATAAGCATTCTTCAGTTACACACATCATGCTGGGTAATCTTGCTCTACTGGGATTTTGGGCTACCCCACGAGGATCCAGGCTCAGATGTAACCAGATTTCCACAGTACAGAAGTTTCTAATATAAAAAAACATGTTGCCTTCCAACATGTCCAGAGTGCCTCATATTTGACACAGCAATTAGATGTCAGACCAGATCATGCCAGGTTCACCCCTGAACCTGGTATGATAGCATGTGTGGACAGCAAGGTTGCTAGGAGTGTTTATCCATCAAGACATGATCA
Source organism: Aquarana catesbeiana (assembly GCF_042186555.1). Lineage (NCBI taxonomy): Eukaryota > Metazoa > Chordata > Amphibia > Anura > Ranidae > Aquarana > Aquarana catesbeiana. Next base: position 394,834,848 of record NC_133325.1, read on the forward strand.
GACTTGGTTTAGCCCAGGCTGTCTGATTCCTGGTACCCCCTATAAGATAGGCTCAGGGCAGCTATGGAAATGCTTGAGAGCATTCTAATTGGGTGACCTTGTATGGCTATCTATGGTGACCAAGTTCCCTGTGTGAAGGAGTGGAACACTGCTCCCTGGCTGTGAGGCCTGGAGTTTCTCATTATCGATCAGTGGTATGGTAGGAACAACTTCCCCATGCCAGGAACAGGGTTGGAAACTGACCAAGCTAGGAAGTTCCTTGCTTGACTGGCTAGGAACATGGGTAGATTGAGAGGAGACTGATGTTCCTTGAAAACAAAATGTTGAGTTGAATAAATCCCAAATTAATTTTGGCAATTAGGACTGCCAAGCGTGAGACTACCTTGATGACCAGAACATTCATGGAAAATCCCCCCGAGGGGTGGTTTCTTAAGCTAAATTTCAAGTGTGAGTACTGAGAGCTAAATCTTTCCTGAGAGGAGACTTGCTCTTGGTCTGTGTCTGGGTCTAGAAATAAGCCTAGGTATTCAAGTGGAAACTATGTTTTGGGGGCCTGAAGGATCTGAAATTTGCTGTGGACATTTTGCAGCTAGCTCGATGGAAACGAAACCTTCAAGAACTATGTGACGTGTGTGCCCTGCGTTCATAAAAGGGCCTGGAGAAGCTCCAGAATCCTAATAAATACTCTGGGTAAAGAGGATAGTACAATAACCGTGTGACAAAAAAGAAAAGTAATCGTCCGCTACTGCAAGCCATAGAATTTGCTGATTATGTGAATAACTGGAGGTTAACAAGTATCTCCCTTTTCCTCAGCGAGACATTCAGTAATTGCAGATTTCATGCAAAAGTAGTTGTTTTGTAGGAATTTTTGGTCCAAGATAAAACTTCATAACCCCTTTCAGCTTTGGTACCGGGAAAAGGTTGGAATAAAATCTTTTAAACCCGTCCTATAGAGGTAATAGAAAACAATTATTGCCTCGTGTCTTGCAATTCTGACCATCTTTAAGTAGGATAGAGAACAGTTTTGAGCCCTATGATGAACTTCTCTGAACCCTTGACTGAATCCACAGGTCTGGAACATCCGAGTCAAAGGCAATGCAACAGATCTTTCCCCACTCTGAAAAGTGAGGATGCTCCCTTACTGTGAAGAAGGCTTTGTAGAAGACTTGGTAGATTTTAAGAGCCTATTCTTACCCTGAAAGTTGGATTTAGATGAACTTGGTTGAACTAGTTAAACTTCGATCTAGAAGTTGAAAGTACAAATAAAAGCAAAACTTGGGAGATGGATTTGAATACCTGTCAGATTTCTAGTTACGTCTGTACCTCCGTTAGGGAGATTTACTTTACTTGTCATGTTTACCATTATCATTGAAAGAGAAAAGAAAATCCCAAATTTTGTGTGGTCCCTAGGGATTTCCTTAAAGCGGAGTGGCACCTAAAAAAAAAATTTTTAAAAGTCAGCAGCTACAAATACTGCAGCTGCTGACTTTTAAAACATGGACACTTACCTGTCCAGGACGCCAGCGATGTCGGCACCCGAGGCCGAAGCGTCTCTTCGTCCTCGGGTGCTGCCGCCTCCATCTTCGGTAAGGGAATCAGGAAGTGAAGCCATGCGGCTTCACTTCCCGGTTCCCTACTGCGCATGCGCGAGTCGCGCCGCGCAAAATACGAATGCTCCCTGCTGCCTCTGGGACCCGTGTGTTTCCCAGCAGGCAGCGGGGGGGGGGGAACAGGATGTGGCGTAAATACCCGCAGATTCTGCGGCTATCTATGCCGGAAGTGGGTACAGATACCTGTAATATACAGGTATCTGTACCCCCCTCCCCCCTGAAAGGTGCCAACTGTGTCACCGGAGGGGGGGAGGAATCTAATGAGTGGAAGTTCCACTTTTGGGTGGAACTCCACTTTAATTTGTAGGGATTTCCTCTCACTTGCTGTTTCTGCCATGGGTAACTCTCCCCAATGGGACACAGATGGCAAAAAAAATCCTGGATAGAACGTAGGAAGGAATCCTGAAGAGAATTTTTTTGGGGCAGGCATGAGAGTAGAGGTGGAATGGAAGAGGAAGGAGCCTAGTGTTTGAGCTTTTGCCTCCGATGGCTATATTCAATTTGTTAGTGCTTTGCCAAATTGTGACATAGGTACAGAAAATTCTACTTTACCCAAATAATGCTCATGCTGCGTGCCAGAAATGACGCTGGAATCAGATGCAGAGACCTGTGTTAAAATAGGGTCCTGTTCTGGTACAAGTATTGTCACTCTGAGGATGAATCATGTGCGGCACTTCAGCAGAACAAATCTTCACCTGATTTTTTGCTATTGCTCCCTTCCACTTGGTCTCCATCAGAGCTACAGGTGAGGGTTGAATTTTAGCATCAAGTTTAAAAAGCTTACACTGTAAGTGAATACATTTCAAAAACATTCTTGGTTTCTTGACAGTTTTTACATATACAGCAAGTACCTACTATTCAGGATACATTTAATATAGTGTAAAGCAAGTAATATGGGTAAATAACTCATACTTGATGTGGGACATCATTAATGGTCAGAGGTACAGGGTGACCCTGACCTATAATCATGCCGGACAGATATAAAATTTTCGCTTTGCCCATTCTGCTGGAAACACCCAGAAGGAGTCTTTAGGGCCTGGGATTCATAGCGATGGATCATGGCCCTGTACCTGTATAGCTCCCTGGAAATGACTACAACACATTGTACTTGGTGCCAAAGTGAGCGACCGTGCAGGATCCAGTGCCGGAAGCAACATCAAAGGTCTTCCCCATGGCGTGGGGTCTGGGTACAGCTGCCAGGGTTTTACGGAGGTTGAATCAATGCAGATGCACTTCTTTTATTTGTAGAATTAGAAGACTTAGTTGACTGAAGAATCCAAAGTTAAAGTAATAAACTAGTTCAGCTAAAAGTAATTTCTGCGCAAAGGTGAAGAGGACCATTACCTTAGACCACTAGGAAAAAACGGAGGGCTCACGGAATAGGGCAGAGTTAAAGGGGGGGGGGGGGCTCCTGGAGGGACATATTTTTAAAAGCTTGGCCACTGTCCAATCACCTGAAGGTATGAGCCTATAACCTAGGGTCTATGAACACTATGGCTGTGTCCTGTAATATACAATTAAGATATATAATTTATGACTACACAGTATTTTTCAATGTCTGCTTCATGGGGGGAGAAAAATGCATGCTTTTAATTCTGCAGAAAGGTAGGCATGAAAGCACAAGCTGGGTAAACAATCTTTATATCATTTATAGATGTGCATTCAAAATACAAGGTAGCAGCTTATGATAAATTACTTTATGCATTCTATAATGCTGTTGATAAGAGATTAAATTACCCTTCTATACACATTGAAAGCTGATATAGGGAGTAAACAAACACTCAAGTCTAGATTGATACGGTTTCATCACAATCCTGTATGCTTATGATTGCATGCTTACATTTAGCTTTCTCTTCATCCCGACCTCTGGTGAGAAGAACAAGGCCCACTATCAAGTTGTTGAAGTGTAACCCTTTTGAGGTTCCACCAAATGAGCAGTAGATGACCTAAGAGAATACAAACACAGCAATGAACAAATCAAGCCAATGCATTAAATAACAAAAAAAAAAATTATTATTACAGAAAAATACGAAGGCAACTATTTCACCCAAATATTGTTTTCTAAATAAAATTAATGTGCAAAATGTGTGATTCCTAGGGTAAAGTGTAAATCTTGCGTGAAAACATTTTTAAAAGGACCCCCTAAATACATTTTTTGTAGTTTCTACCATATTATCAAATCTTACATAATTATTTAGTCATCTTCCACAGCTTTACATTCTTCTATTATTCTTACAAATTAACATTCATTTTTAAGCCTAAACGATGTAACCATCACATTGCCAAATCATAGTTATTTATGCAGTGATTTTTAGTGCAAAATGTGATGCTAAACAAAAGAATTCTGCAGAACATGAAGAAAGCAATATATCGAAATTACATTTCTTCTTTAACAAAGAAGCTACAAATTACATTTACATATACAGTGTTATTTTTTTACATTGGCTGTGCAGACCTACTTCTCCTTGAAACATATAATTAGAGGCCTGCATGGGCCTGTTTCTGTACTAGTATCTGCAACTGCTTTTGGAAATTATAACCTGCAACATTACTTAAAACCTAAAGTCATATTATGAGAGAATGCTGAGTTACAATACAGCCGTCACATTACATGCAAGGTGACAGAAAATTACCACAAGTTACATATACCTTGCATCTCCCGCTCTCGAACACGACAATCGTGTTATACAAAATACTGCCATATTAAAGGCAGAGATGCAAGTTAGAAAAAACTGACATATTGAAGACTGATTAGGTGTTAGCTGTCCATCTACGTCAGTCCCTGCCCTCAAGAAGCTTTAAATCTAAGGTCCCTATCTCATATGCATTCATTAGTATGAACTGGCCCTACGACTTGGTGTTAAAGGGGGGCAGATATTCATATGAACTTGGAACAAAGTCGAGGTCCTATACACAACCAGGAGGAAAAAAAAAACGAACAGCAGGGCGCTGAGGTCAGTATCAAATAAAACACTATTTAAAAAAGCAGCACTACATTGAAGTTAGCATAAAACAGCATGAATAAGGAACACCGGAGACCAAGCAGCTGTAATCAGTGTAAGGCTGTAGGCATCACTGAGCAAATAGAGACCGAGGATGACAGGGAGCCAGTCAGCTCAAAAAATGGATATTAGCGACGCGTTCTAAGCTGCACACGAGGATGACCGCTATCAAAATGCCTGGTGGATGTCGAGAGAGGGGGTGTGCAGATGCATTTGTAAAAGAGGGCAAAGTCCCTGAAAACGCTTCATGCACACCCCCTCTCCAGACATCCACCAGGCATTTTGATAGCTGTCATCCTCATGTGCAGCCTAGAACGCCGCCGCCAATATCCATACTTCGAACTGGCTGGCTGCCTGTCATTCTCCGTCTGTTTGCTCAGTGATGCCCTACAGCCTCACACTGATTACAGCTGCTTGGCCTCCAGTGTTCCTTATCCATGCGGTTTTATGCTAACTTCAAATGTAAAAGTGTGCTGCTTATTTTAATAAAGTTTTTTTTCTGGTACGGACCTAGGCACCCTGCTGTTAGTTTTCTTCTACAATGAGGTGATCCTACACAGATCTTCTGCAGGATCTGTACAGGTTCCAGTTTCGGTCCCTTCTACTGTTCAGCCATCCATCCATCAAGTTTCCTCATCCATTCCTCTACCCTGTTGATGGTCTACAGATACAGATGAAAGTTCCAATGGCCCGAGGGACTTTGCACTTCTCCTAGGAGCGCCGTATGTACTGTGTACTTGTATACTCTTTGGATTTGCTATACACAACCAGGGCCTAGGATACACACTCCAACCCTAAGCACTAGAAACTGGTCTTAAGACAACAGGGTATTTGCACTTTACCACATTCATTCATTTACAGAGTTTCATGACCCCAAAGTGAGACTCTAGGCTAAAAAAAAAGTAATAAAAAAATTTTTTAAAAATCAGCGATGGGTTATTTTGTGAAGAACAAAACAAAAAGTGCTTGTAAAGGCTGAAAGTCTTTGCCTTCTTGCATAGTATTCTTCAGTGTGCAGCTCCCCCCTCAGCCCCCCCCCTACCCCCTCAAAATACTTTAGCAAGCCCTGATCCAGCAATGTGCATGAAAGCAGCGGCTCTCCTGGGTGTCTCCCTCCTCATCGGCTGAGAGGCTGAAATACAGCAGCGGGAGCCATTGATTCTCACTGCTGTCAATCACAGAAAGTGAGGAGGGAGCGGGGGGTGGGGCCGAACCACGCTCTGTGTCTCTTTTGGATACACAGAGGCAGCACAGGAGTGAGCACACACCTTGCTATAGGGGCATTCAGGACCCGAGAAGGAGGATTACATGTATGTGTGCATTGCACAGAGCAGGTAAGTATAACATTTTTTTTTATTTTTTATTTTTTTAAAGCTGACCCTTTAGTATCACTTTAAAATGAAAAAAATGCAACTCCTGTAATTAAAATCCATGTATGTTTATTTTGTGATTTTTCAAAACATAAAGCCCCTGTAGACAAATCACGTATAATATTAAGTAGTAATAATAAAGCTTCATGGTCATATAGCACGCAGAGCCTACATAATGACAGTATAGGACCCACTGCCGCTGCGTGCAGCCACCCATTGAGATGCACTAGAAGAAGGCACCCGTAGTGTGCCAAGCATTGCGTTAAGCACCCATATGCACGCCGACATTTGCTCCAAATGCAGTCAGTTTGCAATGCTCAAAAGTAATACACCTAAAAATGGCGTGCTATATTGAAATGAAAAAAATGGAACAAGCCATTGTGAACAGAGAATCGCTTAAAAAATTATTTATCTGCAAAGTGAAATATAATAGCCAACTCTACAAAATAAAATAAATAAATAAATACATTTTAAAAAAAACTCTACCTATCCTAGACACTTCATTAACGTGAACTGCAGTTTTTCTCAGTTACTTTTCTTGTAAAACAAGCATCTGACTACAAATGGAGTCTCTTAATAATTTAGATGATTTTTGTGGATAGGCCTTAATAACAAACAGCTGGAACAGAAAAGTGAATACTTATATACTGTTTCTCATTCACTTCATGAAGAACTTTTCACAAATAAAAAAAAAGCTTCATAAAAGAGACAGAGAATTAATCCACTGCATGAAGCTAATAAATGCTTTGGGTGCCGTTAAAGTACAATGGAATAATCAAACTAAAGAATCTGCATGGTATGAAAAGGCAAATAAATGAAAGTTAATTTAAGGACATGGCAAAAGCATATAATTAGCAGATTACCTCTAGGCAGTATTCACAGAACACTTATGTATTAGAAACTGTATAGCATAGCTGTGTAATATGATCAACGTAAAAGGAAAAACATAACTTCTGCTAGATAAATTGAGAAAAAGCATAAAAACGGTTACAAATTCCATGCTGACATTTAAAGTGCAAGTTCACCTTCAACAATATTTATCATATCTTCTAAATATTACATACCAGGCCTCCTCGGGTTTTAAATGCTGCAACTCCTCACGTTACACATGCAGCTGTGGGGGCCCTCTCCACAAAATCCGCTAGATCCTCGATCCCCTTCTGTCCTGCCATTTGCAGGACAAGCTGAACATTACAATTGCTAGAGAGCTAGACATCACACGAGCTAGAGAAGGAGAGAGTGCGCTACGCACATGTGCAGTTTGAACAGCCTGCAGTGGTCACCTTGAGCTCTGCTGAAGAAAGAAAGCATGCGCTACGCATGCCTGGAGTTTTAACAGCCCGGGGTGCTATTAGCGCGCACACACAGATGCAATGTCCAGCCTGTCCTGCAAACTACAGAATGGAGGAGGATCAAGGGGCCGGGAAGAATGCGGCTATGTATTATTCAGAAGAAATTTAATTGTATATTTTTTTTTTAAAAATGTTGCTGAAGGTGAACATACACTTTAAAGCTGAACGCCAGGCAGATACTGTAAAAATGAATGCAGTTATGTATTTAAAAAAAAAAAAAAAATTCAGGAATATATTTTATAAGTCCAGCTAGTATATAAAGCTAGAAGTAATCCCTCCTGTGTACAGCAGAACTCTAGGGAGTAGTTAAGTAGTAGTAGCAGTGTTTGAGGCCAAACTTGTGTCCTATTGTCACATGGGCTGACAAAGAACAAAAATCATCCGTCTGTTACATCTTTCAGCCTAGGTTCACATTCGTCCGATTTGTGAAATCGGCGGCTATTGCCGGCAATGGCACCGTCCGCAACGGACCGATTCCCAAAAGTAGTTCTTATACTACTTCTGGCGACTTTGGGGGCAATTTGTATAGACATCTGTGCATGAACCCGCACAGATGTCTGTCAAATCGCCCCCGAAGTCAGACTGCATTGCCGAGTTGAAATCTTTCAGCTGAACTCGCACGATTTCTATCCCGCAGCAATGTGAACCTAGGCTCACTGTCCAATCATGGGCTGAAGCCGGCCATAGATGGTGTGATTTTCTTTCCTGTGATCACACTCAGTGCTGATAGGGGGAATCCTTCCTATGGAGCTATTGTGTTTTATTGTGTTTTCCTAGTGGGGGGACATGGGGAGCCATCCCTGCTGGGAAAACACACAGCGATTACAGCTAGTGGCAATAGCCGTTAGCAACAATCGCATTAAAAATCCAACAGGCTGGTTGTACCCAAGTTGATCGATCAGCTTGGGTACAATCAGTCTGTCCATACATGGTTTGAATCTTGGCTGGTCCCCGTCTATGGCCAGCTTGAGGGTGGAAAGTGACCTAGCTGTGTGGCTTAATAGACAAGTCACCAGGATGGCTGTGCTATGTCATAGGACTGTGTAAGGGCCTTTTTCAACAAACTCAATGGTCTTGTGTTGACGGCATCAGTTTGAGACGGCAGAGGTCATTCAAAAGCCAATGACAGCCATTTAACCCCCATGCCCTGCAAGACAAACCTGTCGTGTAAGAAGTCTGTGCTGCTTCAGCTGCTAAACGCAGCTAAAGCATGTATCCTTAGCTCATGGATTCATTCCCAACATCACTGAGACATTGGTTTGCCAGAGTGAATGATATCCAAGAGATGGAGGACCTTATGGCAGTTCTCAAAGACATGATTTCTGACCAAAACAAAAAATTGTATAATTGAAACGACTTGAAATTCTCCTCTAGATACCAACAATTACCTTGCTAAAACCGGCTAAAGATGTTGGGTCGATGTCCTGGCTTCTGGCCTTGTAACAAATAAAGATCGAGCTGGAATGATAGCCTGGGAAATGTTCCCGACGTTAATTTCTAGTTTCTTTATCCCCTCCATTATTAACCGTTTCCCTTGGGAAGAAAGCCGCATACCTGTTTCTTTTTCTTCTCAAATCTGCTCTGATTTCCCTCTGTTCTGGGGTATACCCTCAGACACTCAATGACTGCTCTCTCTCTGTATTTAGAAAGCTGGAAAATTCTGGGTAGCATCATACTATGGTATATTTTGCCAAATGTATACGATATGTTATTTCACCTATGCAGTCATTTTCTTTCTTTCTATATGAACACTGATTGTTATCTATTTTTCTAGAGATATTGTATACACTTTGGTCTACATTGTACATGATGGCTTATGACCTTAACAGATGTGAATTTCAATGTGTCTGTTATAATGAAAACCTTCTAAAAAAAAAAAAAAAAGAGTAAAAAAAAATTAAATGGCAGGTGCATTCAACCTACAGTTGACCTCCTTCTGACCTAAATTTGACATGCTTCAACGTATTCCCATAAACCTCCATGGGAATGTAAATTCTGCTTGAAACAAGCAAAAGCCAGTCAACAGAGGCCCTTTAATCCCAGGAATCAGGGTTGCAACAGATACTGGTATCGGTACCGATAATAAGCATTTGCATAAGTATCAGTACTCGTGCAAATCCTCTAATAACTGACACCAATACTTTCAGGCACCGTTCTTTCAGCTGTCAGCGAAATTCCCCCACCAACAGCTAAAATGTAAAAAAATAAAGCCGGCAATTATCATTTTTTAAGGAGTGGGGCCGCCATGTCCTTAACAACCAATGAATCAGTGGGGTTTCCTGCTGACAGCTAAAGTGTAAACCAAGTCCCGGCAATTGGAGCTGTCACAAAAAAAAAAAAGCAGCCGGGCAATGTTTATCAACCACATTGCTCAGTTGCTCAGCCCCTGAAACAGAAAGTTAAAAAGTTAACATTAGATAAAGTATAGTGACTGCGCTTAGGACAGTTGCAAGGTATGCAGCCCCCCTAAAGAAACTCCCCAAGGTGTTTCGGATATATGTAAATATGTATAAGTGGGGTAATGGCGCTCCCTGACGAGTAAATGGGCAGGTGAGTACTATAGGGTACCAATAATAATTGGAATCAATATACAAACTTCACTGCGAGTAGCCCCGCCTGGGTGAGTTGCATAAATAAATAAATAAATGCCAAACAACCGCGGAGGGACAAATCTCCCTCCACGTTCGTGAGTATGCAAATAAAAGATTTGAAAATTAATAATTAGTGATAGTGTTGGTAGAAGTACCTACCCTTTTAAACATAATCCGTGTAAGTGCAATCGTGAATGGTGCTTAATTGAGTATGTCACTCATAAGCATGTGCACACTCCAAACATATATAATACTAAGCCTGTGCCTAAACCAAGTGTTGATATTTCAAACCATAGGTACCAATAAACCATTAAATATCTATAAAATGTATGTTACTTGAGCACCCAAACATACATTAGGCTACTGCCAAATTATAAATCCTCAGACTTGTGCATAAAACATATAAAAACATATGAACCTTAATTGCTATTTTAATCACTTAAAAAGTGTATATGAGCAATCCTGCAAATGTTAACCAGTCCGTAATTGTGAAGGAAATCTTGCGGTGAATAAGTAACTCAGGAAAAAATGAAGATGACTTTAGATTGTGACTTGAGTGTATTCAAACGTCCTTGGTGACTTTGTGCTCCCCCTCAAGGATCCCCACTCACCAGATCCATTCACCCCAAAGGGGTAACTCGCATAGAACGGTAATCCTTACAATCTCCCTGCCGACGTGGTGGATGGATTTCCCAGGAAGGTCCTCAGCATGTGTAGGGTAATGGCTCTCAGTCACTCATATAGAAAGAAAGAGGAATAGTGGACTCCCATAGTGTAGTAGCAAAAAATATATTTATTTAATCCAACGTAAAAATCTTTCAGTTAAAAAACTATAGTCCAGATCAACTGGCTATAGTAGTAAGCAGCAAACACTTGTTAAAATAAACTTACTAACATAGGCCTAGGCAACAGCCTAAACAATGCCTAGCATAACCGCTCTCATGAATGTAAAAAATTTTCCGGCCAGGTAGCCTGTAACACGTCTATGAGGACGTCTAAGACGAAATGCGTACGACGGCGCCACACACGCTACGTCATTTCCGCTCAGAAGGCCGGTGGAACGCAGGTGGAGCGCAAACGCTTGGTTCACTTCCACCTTGTGTTACAGGCTACCTGGCCGAAAAATTTTTTACATTCATGAGAGCGGTTATGCTAGGCATTGTTTAGGCTGTTGCCTAGGCCTATGTTAGTAAGTTTATTTTAACAAGTGTTTGCTGCTTACTACTATAGCCAGTTGATCTGGACTATAGTTTTTTAACTGAAAGATTTTTACGTTGGATTAAATAAATATATTTTTTGCTACTACACTATGGGAGTCCACTATTCCTCTTTCTTTCTATATGAGTGACTGAGAGCCATTACCCTACACATGCTGAGGACCTTCCTGGGAAATCCATCCACCACGTCGGCAGGGAGATCGTAAGGATTACCGTTCTATGCGAGTTACCCCTTTGGGGTGAATGGATCTGGTGAGTGGGGATCCTTGAGGGGGAGCACAAAGTCACCAAGGACGTTTGAATACACTCAAGTCACACTCTAAAGTCATCTTCAATTTTTCCTGAGTTACTTATTCACCGCAAGATTTCCTTCACAATTACGGACTGGTTAACATTTGCAGGATTGCTCATATACACTTTTTAAGTGATTAAAATAGCAATTAAGGTTCATATGTTTTTATATGTTTAATGCACTTTGTTTTATGCACAAGTCTGAGGATTTATAATTTGGCAGTAGCCTAATGTATGTTTGGGTGCTCAAGTAACATACATTTTATAGATATTTAATGGTTTATTGGTACCTATGGTTTGAGATATCAACACTTGGTTTAGGCACAGGCTTAGTATTATATATGTTTGGAGTGTGCACATGCTTATGAGTGACATACTCAATTAAGCACCATTCACGATTGCACTTACACGGATTATGTTTAAAAGGGTAGGTACTTCTACCAACACTATCACTAATTATTAATTTTCAAATCTTTTATTTGCATACTCACGAACGTGGAGGGAGATTTGTCCCTCCGCGGTTGTTTGGCATTTATTTATTTATGCAACTCACCCAGGCGGGGCTACTCGCAGTGAAGTTGGTATATTGATTGCAATTATTATTGGTACCCTATAGTACTCACCTGTCCATTTACTCGTCAGGGAGCGCCATTACCCCACTTATACATATTTGCATAAAAAGTTAACATGGTTTCTTTTTGTATCTTTCCGTTTCTTAATCTACAGTTCAAAGTAATAAACTTTGATCTGCAGATGAAGTCAGTTTAAAGCAACCTGTCAAGTAAAAAAAAAAAAGAAATAAGCAATAAGCGTATATTGATTGGTTTGCGCAAAAGTTATAGCGTCTACAAAATAGGGTATTGATTTATGGCATTTTTTTTTTACTAGTAATAGCGGGATCTGCAATTTTTAGCGGGTCTGTGACATTGCGGCAGACAGATAGGACACTTTTGACACATTTTTGGGACCATTGACAATTATACAGCGATCAGTGCTATAAAAATGCACTGATTACTGTATAAATGTCACTGGCAAAGAAGGGGTTAACACTAGGGGGCGATCAAGGGGTTAAATGTGTTCCCTCATGTGTGTTTCTAACTGTGGGGGGATGGGACTGAATGGAGGAGGAGACATATTGCTGTTCCCAATTACTAGTGATATAAAAAGGTACCCCGCGCTGCCTAAACTGGTGATAGCAGCTAACACAACAAACAGATAATTTTGTTGAAGTAACAGAAGTGTATAAGTGCAACGCTAAAATATTTAGGTTGGTTAACACCAACTATTATCATTGAAAAGTGGATCACAAAATATCAGTGAATCAATTAAATCTACAAACCATAATATCTACTGAAATAAACACAAAATCACAAAAATATCACATATGACAAGTGCCTTGTGAATTAATAAAAGTTAAATACAAAAAAGTCATATATAGAAAAAGTCAGTGAAAATTCTGTAAAGTCCACAGTGTGTACTGAGGAAAGTGAAGATCCTATTCACCGCATTGGCGTTAAAACAGAATGGGTAAAAGCTGAAAGCACTAGTGCAATGAAGCCCCCACCAAAGCAGATGTAAGCTTACCAGATAGTTTGAACTCAAAAGAACATACGTTCCATGAATCAAACAGGCTTATATAATGAACCGGCAACCAGGATGGAATCTTGGGGATCCTCTACAATTGGAACCCAGGGCGTCCCGAAACTTTATAGGAAATTGATCTCCATACGGGGGTGGTTGCACATCAGGTATATATGTTGGTTAATTGAATGAGGGACATGAAAAGAAAGGGCCACATAGCATAAATCCGTAAACTGTTAAAATTTTAATAAGTAAAACACTTACATTTATAAAGTGATCTTTCAAGCGTTTGCATAAAATAATGGCAGCAGTGGAGTCCTTCCCGATGTGTTTCGTTTCATTAGACTTCGTCTGGGGTCAATACTTTAGCGCTACACTTATACACTTCTGTTCCCAATTACTAGAAACAGCAGATGTGTCTCTCCTCCCCTCTCAGAATGTTCTGGCTCTCGTACCCGCGATCACGGGTGGCCACTGGCCTCGTGCATGGGGTCCCCCACTGTTCAGCGGCATGCCTGCTATTGGCTCTTAAAAAAGCCGATGTACAGCTATGGCGATTCGCAGGAATGTGCCGACCTGCTGCCATATGACGGCGGCTGGTCGGCAAGTCCTTAAATGTTCCTGTTTTAACCCCTTATTAACCCTCAATTTACTCTAATCAGCCCTAATTTCTTATTATTTGCCTTCTCCATTTAATTATTATTTTCCTACGGATTTTTTTTTCACTTCTATTTTGTAAACTATTAATAATTATAACTTTTTTTTTTGTTTGCTTTGTACGATAATATTTTTACACCTTTACCATATATTTACACATTTCACATTGAAAAAAAGCGCAAAATTAAAAACAAAAAAATACAAATTATTTCATTTTGAAATAACTTTTCGATGCTTAGTACCATTGCTGACAGCTGAAGTGTAAACAAAACAGTTGCGGTAGGTATTGGTACATATTTCAACTATGCATGTAGTTATTAGCACAGAGTTTCACTTTAATGTTATTTTTAAGATAAACTTTATAGTTACCTTTCTTTTGCTGTCTGAAAATACTGTAATTTTATAAAACTGTCAAATAATTAAAATGTGGCTTCCTGGCAATATAGCAACCTGGAGGCATTCCTGTACCCTGTTGGTATACAGAAAGCCCTTAGAAAGTGTTTAAATGCTTCTTTTCTCGCTGCGTGCACAAACATACAAATCATATTTCAAGCACCTCCTGCTGAGATAGGAGTTTCAATGTCAGCAAGATACTCTTGAAGGCTTATGCTTGCCTAAAGGGATGCAGACACTGCAGCTTTTCTCATTACAACACTGAGATTGCACTAGAGGACGATTTTTAAAGACCCTTCAATTCAGAAATCATTCTGAGAAGGCACAGTGTGAAACTGCAATTTCTTCAAAACAGAGAAAGAATCTTCAAAAGAGTTTCCTAAAATCCTTGCAAAGTATATATCATTTACCTAGAAGAGTTTGTCTGCTTGTCGCAACACAATGGAAGTTACACAAAAAAAAAAAAAATTATTATCTGGAAGCGAACACATTCCAATGGATTGCACAGAAAACTATGGATGTGTGAGCATATGAGGAATTTTTCCAGCTCAGATTTTACATTTTTGAATAAAATATTCTCCCCAACTGAAAAATTCTGTATTTGATGACGCAAGCATCATTCTTAAGGGAAGGCAATTTTTCTCTGATGCCCAAAGATACATGAACACAGTTTGCTACTGCAGATAAAGAGGTTTAACCTTCACATACAAAGGGTTCTTTACAGTAAGAGCTGTGCCTCAAAAAGGATCTTAAGCCTTGTACACATGATGAGAATATAGGATAAACAATTTTTTTTTCCTGCATGTTAGTCTCATATCGAAAATGAAGAGGTTACTAAAGTTACAAAAATTCTTGTACGACAGAATACAACTTCGGAAGTGATGTAATGCCTTTTATTGTATTGTATTTTTTTCTTCAGATGAGTACTGTACTGATTAAGATTCCTTTCATACCGGGGCGCTTTTCAAACATTTTAGCGCAAAAATAGCACCCGAAAAGCACCTCTCAAGCCACCCCAGTGTGAAAGCCTGAGTGCTTTCATACTGGGGCAGTGTGCTTGCAGGATGGGAAAAAAAAAAAGTCCTGCAAGGGCAGTGGGGCGGTGCCGCTCACGCACTGCCCATTGAAATGAATAGGCAGCGCTGCTGAAGCAGTTCGGCAGCACAGTTACACGGGCGCTATTAACCCTTTCTTTAGGCCGCTAGCGGGGGTTAAAAGCGCCCACTAGCGGCCGAAAAGCAGCACTATAACAGCGGTAAAGCGCCGCTAAAACTAGCAGCACTTTACCGCTAACACCTGCACTGCCCAAGTGTGAAAGGGGTCTAAAGGAAAATCGTACAGTCTGGTATCGTACAAGAAAAAAATGTTTGTGGTTATACCTTCAGATCATTTCAGATGAACGGACGTGATCAGCTCGACAGTTGTGTAGTAAATGATCAGATTATCCTACTATTGCTCTGAAAGCGGTATTTTTCATCTGATTTTCTCATCGTGTGTAATAGGCATTCGATTCACAAACTATGTAATGTATACAGACTCCCTGTGCTTTGTTCGCCATCTAAATTTATGACAATGCTGGATTATAAATTCTTGCCTTCTCCCCCAATCAGACTGGAAATTAGTCTACTCCTACTGATTGTAAAACTGTTACGAGACAATAATGTTTCACACTGGTTATGGTGCTTTCCTGAAGGTTTATTACTTTTGTTTGTCTGGTGTCCTGATGTAAAACAGTCACCCTGCGTGAATCCTTGGCATAGTATAACAAAAGTACTGCCTACGGGCAAATCAAAGAAACTATTTCGCTGAATCTTTACAACTGTGAAACCCCTACTGTATCAAGTAAGAATGTAACACCAAACAGAAAAATATCAGGCATTATTCAATACAATTATTTATCAGTTATAATTGAAGAAAACGCTACAAAAGCACCAAATATGTATTGCATTTAAAAAAAACAAGAATATTAAGCTATGGAGTTTGAATGTGGCAGGGCAGAAAGGGCCAGGATTAAGATTCCACTATGACCTAAGAAGGGGATGCCATGGAGTGAGACCATGGGGTTGATTTACTAAAAGGCAAATACTCTAGCTGCTGACTTTTACTATTAGGGCACTTACCTGTCCAGGCATCTAGCGGTGTCCTCACCTGAGCCGATTCTTAAATCTGCTCTCCGGTGCTGGCGCCACCATCTTGGTTAAGGGAAAATGGAAGTATAGCCTTGCGGCTTCACAGCCGGTTCCTACTGTGCATACGCAAATCTCGCTGCGCTCTGTGACTGGGCCAGCTGCGAAGGAAGAGGGGGCCGAACTTCCGGCTCACTCTTTGACGCAGCAAACTCAGCCAGAACCTATAAAAACCAGGTACCTGCTCCCCCCTTCCCCCAAAAGGTTACAAATGTAGCAGCGGAGGGAGGGAGGAGGAAGACAAGTGGAGCTTCCCTTTTCAGGAGGAGCTCCGCTTTAATTGCAGTGAAGCTCAGACCATCATCCAATTATGTGCCAGTAAAAAAGGGGGAGGAACCAAAAAAAAAAAAAAAATCACTGTGTTTGAGTATTCCTTGCAAAGTGAATTTTCATCACATTCACTAAAGTCGCGTACACACGAGCGGAATGTCCGACAGAAAAAGTCAGACGGAAGCTTTTCATCGTCTATTCCGATCGTGTGTGTGCCTCATCGGACTTTTTTTTTTCGAAAATTCTGACGGACCTAGAAATGGAACATATTCTAAATATTTCCAATGGAACCAATACCTATCGGGAAAACCGATCGACTGTATGCTGTTCCAACGGACCAAAAAACGACGCATGCTCTGAAGCAAGTACGAGACGGAAGCTATTGGCTACTGGCTATTGAACTTCCTTTTCCTAGTCCCGTCGTACATGTTGTACGTCACCGCGTTCTTGACGGTCGGACTTTGGTTTGACCGTGTGTAGGCAAGATCGCTTGAATGGAATTCCGTCGGAGAAACCTTCGGAGTTTATTCCGACGGCAAAACCGGTCGTGTGTACGCGGCATAAGCCAAACTCCCTGGCAAAGTAAACAGCCTATTTGCCTTTGGTAAAGCAACATCTCACTAAGGTTTGAATCTCAGATCTACTTTTAGTGCAAAGTAGAAAATCTCTTTAAAACTGAACTCCAGGCAAACATAGGAAAAACATAAAAGAGCAAAGGATTTCTATTTGTGTCCATTCAGTTGGGAGATTTACACAGCTCAACCACACAGAATAGCCTTGTCTGGCAGGAGAGGAGACCTTTTCCTCTGATGGTGATATGTAACATTTAGGCCCAGTTCACACCAGAATGTGGTGCACATTTATCCATACCGCGTTCAAAACGCACTGCAGTTGTGATCTACAACAGGTGTCAATAATTAATAATACCCCAGACGCAGGTCACAAACGCAGTGTGTTTGCCTGCACTGGATCACATGGTACAGAAGTACCATGTGTTTCGGTTGCAGTGAGTTTCTAACAGTAATGCAGGCACTACTTGTGGTGCAATTTCAATCCATTTAATATGAATGGGATGAAAGCGCACCTCACAGACTGCATGTGAATCGCACAGGAATGCACAGCACACTGTGCAATTCCTGGTGTGAACCGGTCCTTACAGGAAGCAGCAGACTGATGAGCTCCTCCTACAATGACTCTTGCACTAAAACACAAATCATTGGCTCCTTGGGCTGCTCCTACCTTCCCTGGTCTGAGCTCTGCTGTACAGGAATTGCAAGAGCCTGAAGTCACATTCAAACAGTAACACTGCTTGTATTTAAAGTGTACTGTAAGTCCAACTTTACACACTTTTCAGAAAAAAGGTCCCCATGCAGCACAACACCCCCAATATATTAAAATGATATGCTTTGTTCCCCAAATACCCACCTCTTCTGCTGATCACACTATTGTCCTACCCAGTCTGCCTTGCAGTTCCCAGAATGCACCCAGCACAGGATGAGTGGCCACAGAAATCAACAAACGAAGACTCCTAGCTTACCTCCCCTGCCCACGCATCACAATCCACTCTCTCTTGCAGCTCAGCATTTTTGCAAGAATAAAAAAAAAAAAAAAGAGAGAGCGCGAGAACACTGCATCACATACTAGCTCATTATGTGACACTTACCTGCAAACGAAGCCCGGGCTGTCCCTGCTGGAGGCCTTATCCATGCTCACCCCTCCTCCTTCCGGGGTGGTGGACTCTGGCTTTGTGACTGGCCGGAGTAGCGTGACATCACTTCCACGTTGGAGCCGCCAGTCACGGTACTCGCTCGTGAAGAAATGGCGCACGTTTAGGAGATATTTTCTGTACCTATAGGTAAGCCTTATTATAGGCTTACCTATAGGTGCAACTTGAAAATGGAGGTTTACAACCACTTTAATTCACAGGGATTTCCTCTCACTTCCTGTTTAGCTATGGGACAGGAAGTGTCTGCAATGGGACACAGATGGTAAAAAAAAAATCTGACAGGGGTTATAACCCTCGTCCTACGCTATCCAAAATGAAAAAAAAATTGCCTTTGGTTCTACTTTAATTGCATTATAAACAAGTCAATTTGGCTTGGCCAGCTATCACGAGTCAAAAAGAATCAATGTAGCAATGTATATATATTTTGTAACAAAGTGAAAGTTTAAATATTCAGCCAATTTTACCGTCTGTCCTAGTTTCAACTCAAATTATTCACAAGAAATAAAACATCTACGTTAAAAAAAAAAAAAAAAAAGAAGGTTTGCTGGTTTAAATATCCACTAGGTGGTAATACAAGTCTCATCAATTATGTGAATATAAGAACAGCCTAGACAAATTACAATAGAGGCTTTCCTACATCAATATGTAGAAAGTCATAATTAAGGTTACACATTTGGGAACCCGCTAAATTTAGTCTGAGCGTGTGTCAGCTAAGCAACTGTGAGAAAGAAAAGAAAGAAAAATAAAAGACAAATAAAAAATAAGAATAAACCAGCATTAGCTGACACAAATATGCCAATTTATACTACAATGCAGTGCTTGCTTTTTTATAATCTTCCCAGGTGCATACACGTTCAGTTTAAGTTTAAAGGAGTTGTAAAGGCAGAAGGTTTTTTATCTTAATGCATTCTCTTAGCTGTCCCAGACAC
The DNA here is from genome assembly GCF_042186555.1 of Aquarana catesbeiana. Taxonomy (NCBI): domain Eukaryota; kingdom Metazoa; phylum Chordata; class Amphibia; order Anura; family Ranidae; genus Aquarana; species Aquarana catesbeiana. Next base: position 394,854,023 of record NC_133325.1, read on the forward strand.
TCCTCCTAAATGGCTGAGACACAGCAGCAGCGCCATTGGCTGCCAATCAAAATCAGTCAGCCAATCAGGGGAGAGAGGGGGGCAGGGCCGGGTCCTGTGTCTGAATGGATACACGGAGCTCTGGCTTGGTTCAGGTGCCCCCTGTAGCAAGCTGCTGGCTGAGGGGGCACTCACCAGAGGGAGGGGCCAGGAGAGCAGAAGAGGACCCGAGAAGAGGAGGATCTGGGCTGCTCTATGCAAATCCAACTGCACAGAGGAGGTACTTATAACATGTTTTTTTTTCCCCAATAACAAAAAGAGCCTTTACGATAACTTTAACTTCTTCCCAACCAGCGGCAGGTTGGCTGTACGTCGTAGCTGTATGTCGGCCACTTTAAGACCACTAGGGGGCGTTTTTTTAATTGAAAACGACCAGGATACACCAAGGACACCAGGTATTAGTCACGTAGACACGTTTCACACATCTGACCTGTGCTTAATCATTACCAGGCACCTGCAATCGCTCCATACAGAGACAGAACGAGGTCTGTCAATGTAAATAGACAGATCTCCGTTATGTCAGGGGTGAGGAGACTGATCAGTTATTCCTAATGCTTAGGAACAGCAATCGGTCTCCTTCCCCAGGCAGTCCCAGCCCCCCCCCCAAGTTAGAAACACTCCCTAGGACACACATTTAACCCCTTGTTCGCCCCCTAGTGTTAACCCCTTCCCTGCCGATGACATTTATACAGTAATCAGTGACTATTGTTAGCTCCGACCGCTGTATAAATGTCAATGGTGTCCAAAAAGTGTCAAAAGTGTCCGATCTGTCCCCCGCAATGTCACAGTCCCACTAAAAATCGCTGTTCCCCGCCATTACTATTAAAAAAAGAAATTAATAAAAATGCCATAAATGCCATTTTGTAGACACTATAACTTTTGCGCAAATCAATCAATATACGCTCATTGTGATTTTTTATACTAAAAATATATAGAAGAATACATATCAGCCCAAACTTATGAAGAAATTTGCATTTTTTTTTTTTTTTTTAATTTAGGGGATATTTATTATAGCAAAAAGTAAAAAATATATATTTTTTTCAAATTTGTCACTCTTTTTGTTTATAGCGCAAAAAATAAAAAAATCGCAGGTGATCAAATACCACCAAAAGAAAGCTCTATTTGTGGGGGGAAAAAAAGACATCAATTTTGTACGTCGCACGACCGCGCAATTGTCAGTTAAAGTGACAGAGTGTCGTATCGCAAAAAAATTCCTGGTCATTAAGGGGCCGAATCTTCCGGGGCTTAAAGTGGTGTTCCGGCTGAAATTATACTTTTTAACCACTTGACAACTGGGCACTTAAACCCCCTTCCTAACCAGACCAATTTTCAGCTTTTGGTGCCCTCACATTTTGAATGACAATTACTCAGTCATGCAACACTGTATCTATATGAAATTTTTGTCCTTTTTTTCACACAAATAGAGCTTTCTTTTGGTGGTATTTAATCACTGCTGGGTTCTTTATTTTTTGCGCCGTAAAAGAAAAAAGACCGAAAAATCTGTAAAAAAATACATTTTTCTTCATTTCTGTTATAATATTTTGCAAATTAGTAATTTTTCTTCATATATTTTGTCCAAAATTTATACCGCTACATATCTTTGGTAAAAATAACCCAAATCGGTGGATATTATTTGGTCTTTTTGAAAGTTATAGAGTCCACAAGTTATGGTGCGAATATCTGAAAATTGATCACACCTGAAGTACTGACGGCCTATCTAATTTCTTGAGACCCTAACATGCCAGAAAAGTACAAATACCCCCCAATTGACCCCTTTTTGGAAAGAAGACATTCCAAGGTATTTAGAAAGATGCATGGTGAGTTTTTTGAAGTTGTCATTTTTTCCCACAATTCTTTGCAAAATCAAGGTTTTTTTTTTTACTCTTTTTTTTTTTTTCCACAAAATTGTCATATTAGCAGGGTATTTCTCACACACCGCATATGCATACCACAAATTACACCCCAAAACACATTCTGCTATTACTCCCGAGTATGGCGATACCACATGTGTGAGACTTTTACACAGCATGGCCACATACAGAGGCCCAACATGCAGGGGAGCACCTTCAGGCGTTCTGGAGCACCCAGGCCAATTCTGACATTTCTCTCCTACATGTAAAAATCATCATTTATTAGCTCGAAAATTACATAGAACCCCAAAACATTATATTTTTTTTTTAGCAAAGACCCTAGAGAATACAATGGCAGTCGTTGCAACTTTTTATCTCGCACGGTATTTGCGCAGCAATTTTTTTAACGCGTTTTTTTTGGGAAAAAAACTGTTTTGTGCTTTACAAAAACCAAAACAGTAAAGTTAGCCCAATGTTTTTACATAATGTGAAAGATGAAGTTATGCCGAGTAAATAGATACCCAACATGTCACCTTTCAAAATTGCACGCGCTTGTGGAATGGCGCCAAACTTTGCTACTCAAAAATCCCCATAGGCGACGCTTTAAAAATTTTTACTGGTTACATGTTTTGAGTTACAGAGGAGGTCTAGGGCCAAAATTATTGCTCTCGCTCTACCGATCGCAGCGATACCTCACATGTGTGGTTTGAACACAGTTTTCATATGTGGGCGGGACTTACGTATGCGTTCGCTTCTGCATGCGAGCACACAGGGACAGGGGCGCTTTAAAAATTATTTTTTTTATTGTTCATTTTACTTTATTTATTTTAGTTTAATGCTTTTTTCCAAAAAAAAATAATTTTTGACCACTTTTATTCCTATTACAAGGAATGTAAACATCCTTGTAATAGGAATATGGCATGACAGGTCCTCTTTACAGTGAGATATGGGGTCAATAAGACCCCACATCTCACCTCTAGGCTGGGAAGCCTGAAATTAAAAAAAAAAAAAAAAAAACGATCCTGGCTTCGATCGTAGCGGTGAGTCGGTAGAAGCGCACGGGGGGGGGGCATCCCCTCTCGCCTCCCGTAAGAACGATCAAGCAGTGGAACAGCCGCTATGATCGTTCTTATGGTGTAGGGAATCGCCGGCTAAAAAGCTGATATCTGAATGATGCCTGTAGCTGCACCCATCATTCAGATATCCCCGCACAAAGTCAAGGATGTCGTATGACGGCTGGTTAAAACGCATTTTTTTTTTTAACACAAAGTTGTCCATTTATACAATATTTCCACCACATAGCATGTACATACCAAAAATGACACCCCAAAATAAATTCTCCTACTCCTCCTGAGTACGGCAATACCACGTGTGAGACTTCCACAGCCTGGCCACATACAGAGGCCGAGTACAGCCGAGCATGGCTCAGCATGGCGGGGTATGGCTGGGTATGGCGGGGTATGGCAGAGTATGGCGGGGTATTGCGGGGTATGGCAGGGTAATGCGGGGTATGGCAGGGTAATGTGGGGCTTTGCAGAGTATTGTGGGGGTATTGCAGAGTAATGTGGGGCTTTGCAGAGTATTGTGGGGGTATTGCAGAGTAATGTGGGGTATTCCAGGGTAATGTGGGGCTTTGCAGAGTATTGCACAGCAGTAGGGATGGCTGAGCATGGATGGATGGATGGCTGGATGTCTCTGTGCAGCGCTGTGGGCACTACACATCCAGCCCACAGCGCTGCAGCCATCCATCCATCCATCCCCCTCTCCGCTCACAGTGTACCGATCGGTACACAGGAGGGGAGGAGAGGAACTGGCGTCATCAGATGACGCCGGTCTGTTTACATGTGATCGCCCCGTCATTTGACGGGGCGATCACATGGTAAACGGCCGCGATCAGCGGCCATTTACCGGGATCCGTGATGTGCCGGGTCCTCTGGACCCGGCGGTCACGGATGTGCTTGGGTACGTGCCCCAGGGGGGGTGCGCGAGAGGGGAATTCCGGAAGGACGTCATATGACGTCCTCCCAGGGTTAAGCAACCGCCCTGCAGCCGTCATTCGGCTATGGGCCGGTTGTTAAGTGGTTAAATAAAAATAACCCTTTAATACACAAGCTTAATGTATTCTAGTAAAGTTAGTCTGTAAACTAAGGTCTGTTTTGATAGTTTATAGCAGTAGTTTGTTATTTTATTAACTTGCAGCAGGCCGTGGCCATCTTAAGTGTGGGCATCTGAAGCCAGACTGTATTTCTTCCTGGATCTCATCCTTGCAGATCTCGCACATGCTCGGTGCAGCACAAGCAGTGTAATAGGTTTCAGGTCAGGTTTCCATAGCAACGGCAGTGTCAGAGGAAGTTGCCGCCCCTTCCCAGAAGTCATTGCAAACAGGAAATGATGCGATGGGCCACGGCCAGGGAGGAGGAAGTGAAAAATGAATAAAGCAGATATACAGTAGGTGCTGAGAAAAAAAAAATTTAAATATCCAATTCGTTTACAGTGCACAGTTTAGTGAGGGATGCTGAAGAGTTGTAAAAGTGGGTGGAACGCCACTTTAAGTGGTTACTCACAAATTAAATGTTAAAGTGATTGTAAAGTCTTGTTTTAAAAAAAAAAAAACATGTTATACTTACCACCTCTGTGCAGTTAGTTTTGCACAGAGCAGCCCAGATCCTCCTCTTCTTGGGTCCCTCTTTGCTGCTCCTGGCCCCTCCCTCCTATCGAGTGCCCCTACGGTCAGCAGCTTCCTATGGGGGCTCCCGAGCTGAGTCACAGCTGTGTCCATTCAAACATGGAGCCCTGTCCCCTCTCTCCCCTGATTGGTTGAATGACCGATTGACAGCCGCGAGAGCCAATGGTGCCGCTGCTGTGTCTCAGCCAATCAGGAGGAGTGTCCCAGATGGCTTAGACATTTGTGGTCATCGCTGGAGATGAGGCTCAGGTAAGTAATTAGGGGAGGCTGCTACACACCGAAGGTTTTTTATTTTACTGCATAGAATGCAGTAAGATAAAAAAATCCTTCTGCCTTTACAACTCTTAAGTTTATATTTAAAAATTAGAAAGACAATAAAATGTCAAGGCTCTCTATACAAAGTAGTAAAAATGATATGAACCCTTTAAATTACCTAATATGAAACCTAAGGTCTGAAGTAAAAAATAGGAACAAAAAAACTACCCAAATTTACATTACACCATAATTTAACACAAATTGGGTTGACATCTATACTGCAAATATGACAATGTTGCTGCAGACATAATCTACATACAAATATGCTTTGGATGTTATATTACCAAAGTATTTGTTTTCTGCCTGCAGCAAAGAATAAATATGCTGTTAGTATAATCTATATTGATGTATTTCTCATATTGCAAAAGCCAATATTGCTTTTTGAGATTTCTAGCATGTATAATACCAAGAAAAATAAGTCAGACAAGAGAATAAAATAGAAATAAATAAATAAATGAGTGCACGTACAAGCATAACCTTCCTTAACAAGTTCATTTAAATATTAGTCTCCCTAAATTATTTTTTCCGTGATTTTTCAGCAGACAAATACATTTTTACAACTCACATCATCCAGAAACTATATACGGAATATAATTTCACTAAAACACTACCAATGCATAATAAGGCTCAACTATGACAAAAATGATATTTTAGGAGGATTTGCAGTTTAGTGTGCATAAACAGTTTGCACATGTTAACATAGAACTAAAGTAAAAAAAAATATATATTTGTTTTAGACTTCACATTTTAATTCTCTACTGTTTTATCTCGTTTCTTTCAAATTTTGGGTACAATAAGGATACACGCACACTGAGCACAATTCCATTCTACCCCCTTCCAACCACGACGTTGATCTGCACTTGCACTGGGCTATAAAAGCAGATACTTTTGGGCACACTTAAATCATCACCTCTGCAAACCAGACCAAAAATGGATCCCTGCTTCTGTCCTCATTTATCTATGGAGAGTTCTGTGTTTTCCGACACATTATATATATATATATATATATATATATATATATATATATATATATATATATATATATATATATACATATACATATATATATATATATATATATATATATATACACACACACACACACACACACACACACACACATATAGATACACACACAGTGCCAATTATGTGCTCAATACTATATACAAAAATACTTTTGTTTATACATAAAACCACATGATTATATATGAAACAACAAGCCAATATAAAAAGTCCAAATAAAATGTGTAAAAGTCCCAAATAAAGTGCCTTATGCAAGAAAAAGTGCCTTAGTGTTTCATGTGCTTTTACAACCACTGTTGTACTTTCCACTTTAAGCCTTCATTCACCGTGTGCAACCTCCACCTTCACAAACCACTTACCAGATATATAGATCCACTGCTGTTTAGGGTCAAAACACACTTAGGATCACGGGAGGGTTGTCTACTCCTTCACCTCACTTAACAGCACCACATCAATCCTCTTGCTCTCCAGGGTCTCTCTCTCTCTAAGGAGTTCCATTATTTTATTCTCACATGCCTATTTTTATTTATTTTTAAGTCTGGTACTCACTAGAGCTGCACGACTCTGGCAATGACAGACAATCGCAATTTTTTTGCTTAGATTAAAGATCACGATTCTCGTGGTGTAACATCATCTTTTACATTACACAAAAAAATTGTGCTAACTTTACCGTTTCGTTTTTTTGATTCATTGAAGTGTATTTTTTCCCCCAAAAATGGAGTTTGAAAGACCGCTGCGCAATTACAGTGTGACATAAAATATTGCAACAACTGCCATTTTATTCTCTAGAGTCTCTGCTAATTATCTCTCTCTCTCTCTCTCTCTCTCTCTATATATATATCTATATATATCTATATACACATACATACATATAGATAATATATATATAATGTTTGGGGGTTCTAAGTAATTTTCTTGCAAAAAATATTGATTTTAACTTGTAAGCAACAAGTGTCAGAAAAGGTTTAGTCTTTAAGTGGTTAAACTGCCCTCATTTACAGACCAAAGTTAATTCCTTTGATCTAAAAGAACCAAATGATAGTTTGTTTATAGTTATCTCCCAGCGCCGAGCAATGTTGATAAGAACGGCTCTGCACTTGTTACATGAATGAATCGTGGAAATGGAGGATCTTGAGGGGGGGGGGGGGGTGTTGAATCGAGATTGCAAACTTTTAACGATTAATCGTGCAGCTTTAGTACACACTAACAGTGGGTTGCATGACAAAAAACCATCTAACATTAGTACAGCTGAGCTGTTGTGTTCTGACAGCCATTGGCTGAGAGCGCTAAATCGGGAGTAGGTCGGCTGCTGGTTTTCCAGCATGTATTGTCTGACAGAGGCCGGGCGTTTTTTGTACCAAAACAAACGTCTCCCGGCATTCGGCCCACGTGTACCTGGCTTAAGACTATAGAACGATTAGCTTTTATTCTGTGGAGATATGAGTAGTTTAGCAAATGACAACTAATTAGGGCTAACAACAGTCCATAGACCCAAAAAATGCCGTGTTGTCAGCCCACTGCATACTTTTATTTTTTTTGCCTTGACCTACGCTTTAAAAGTAGGTCTATACACCAAAATAAAGTCACTGTAATTAAGAAAAAGTTGTTCACACTGCAGGACAAGTGCTTGTGTGCATTTGCATGCTTGCAAAATTGTGGCATGCAGTAGTCCGGGAATAATTCTTATTATAAAGCTGTATGTTTAAACATTTCCTCCATTACATCGCTTTCTTATGCAATCTCTCTGTAACTTACTGGAAGTAACACTAAAGTATAGTCTTTTTGTTAACTCCTACACATGCTAAAGAACCATTCAAAATTATAGACAAAGCTCCCAAAAATAAAATAGGTCAACTAGTCTATCAGTTATTCCTGGTAACAACTAGGTTTCTTCATTTTGACAAAGGCTTTAATTGATTCAATGGAGGGACATACAAATAGAAATTAACTTTTATCAAACAAAAAAAAGGCATATTCAACAAGGCTGAGTAAAGAACAAAAAAAGCTGAAGTGCAAAGTTCAATCGCTTATGTCTTTGCTGAAATCAATGCACTTTGCCTTAGTGAATACGCCGGTTGGTCTATGCTTCATTGTCAAAACCTACCTGACCGAAGAAAGATTTGCAATATTTTATCTGCAAGGGAAAATTAATAGCTTTCAAAGTACAGCACAAAAATATAGGGACCAAAATAATCTTTCCACTACATAAAAACATGTCCAGTAATAGAACTAGGCAGAATTCTGAAGTCAGGAGAATTCCTAGTGAATGAAATCAATTACTTACTAATCTTATTAATAAGATAATAGTGTGATCATTTAAAGTTATACTAAAAACAGAGAAGTGTTAATTGCCATAATTCATATACAGTATATCTCACAAAAGTGAGTACACCCCTCACATTTTTGTAAAGCATCTGCATCCAAGGTCATTTTTTACTTTCCAGGTATTAGCACTTAAATTTGATATATTTACAACTGATTTATAATAAAACTAAGCTTTTTGTGAGCTTCTTAGCGAATGTAATAAATCAACATACTAGTATACTATATCCCGCCTCTATAATGTTTAGCAATAGGAAGACATGGAGAAGGAGGGAAGGAAGGGGAGTGTCATTTACCACTGTGTATACAGTGGGGACGGAAAGTATTCAGACCCCCTTACATTTTTCACTCTTTGTTATATTGCAGCCATTTGCTAAAATCATTTAAGTTCTTTTTTTTTCCTCATTAATGTACACACAGCACCCCATATTGACAGAAAAACACAGAATTGTTGACATTTTTGCAGATTTATTAAAAAAGAAAAACTGAAATATCACATGGCTCTAAGTATTCAGACCCTTTGCTCAGTATTTAGTAGAATCACCCTTTTGATCTAATACAGCCAAGAGTCTTTTTGGGAAAGATGCAACAAGTTTTTCACACCTGGATTTGGGGATCCTCTTCCATTCCTCCTTGCAAATCCTCTCCAGTTCTGTCAGGTTGGATGGTAAACAGCCATTTTTAGGTCTCTCCAGAGATGCTCAACTGGGTTCAAATCAGGGCTCTGGCTGGGCCATTCAAGAACAGTCACGGAGTGGTTGTGAAGCCACTCCTTTGTTATTTTAGCTGTGTGCTTAGGGTCATTGTCTTGTTGGAAGGTAAACCTTCGGCCCAATCTGAGGTCCTGAGCACTCTGGAGAAGGTTTTCGTCCAGGATATCCCTGTATTTGGCCGCATTCATCTTTCCCTCGATTGCAACCAGTCATCCTGTCCCTGCAGCTGAAAAACACCCCCACAGCATGATGCTGCCACCACCATGCTTCACTGTTGGGACTGTATTGGACAGGTGAAGAGCAGTGCCTGGTTTTATCCACACATACCGCTTAGAATTAAGGCCAAAAGGTTCTATCTTGGTCTCATCAGACTTAAGAATCTTATTTCTCACCATCTTGGAGTCCTTCAGGTGTTTTTTTAGCAAACTCCATGCGGGCTTTCATGTGTCTTGCACTGAGGAGAGGTTTCCGTCGGGCCTCTCTGCCATAAAGCCCCGACTGGTGGAGGGCTGCAGTGATGGTTGACTTTTTACAACTTTCTCCCATCTCCCGACTGCATCTCTGGAGCTCAGGCGCAGTTCTTCTTTACCTCTCTCACCAAGGCTCTTCTCCCCCGATAGCTCAGTTTGGCCAGACGGCCAGCTCTAGGAAGGGTTCTGGTTGTCCCAAGCGTCTTCCATTTAAGGATTGTGGAGGCCACTGTGCTCTTAGGAACCTTAAGTGCAGCAGAAAGTTTTTGTAACCTTGGCCAGATCTGTGCCTTGCCACAATTCTGTCTCTGAGCTCTTCAGGCAGTTCCCTTGACCTCATGATTCTCATTTGCTCTGACATGCACTGTGAGCTGTAAGGTCTTTATATAAACAGGTGTGTGGCTTTCCTAATCAAGTCCAATCAGTATAATCAAACACAGCTGGACTCAAATGAAGGTGTAGAGCCATCTCAAGGATGATCAGAAGAAATGGACAGCACCTGAGTTAAATATGTGAGTGTCACAGCAAAGGGTCTGAATACTTAGGACCATGTGATATTTCAGTTTTTCTTTTTTAATAAATCTGCAAAAATGTCAACAATTCTGTGTTTTTCTGTCAATATGGGGTGCTGTGTGTACATTAATGAGGAAAAAAATGAACTTAAATGATTTTAGCAAATGGCTGCAATATAACAAAGAGTGAAAAAATTTAAGGGGGTCTGAAAACTTTTTTTTTGAGGGATTTATGAAATATTTATTGTTTATACATAAACTGTATTCTTTAATACGTTGGTATTGAAGTATATTAATTGCAGGTAGTTTTGCCTTATTTTACACATTTTTAATATATTTGAGGGGTAAGGAATGAAAAGTTTTTGTTCACTTGCACATGTGTTTTTTTTTTTTTGTTTTTTGTTTTTAAATGGTCCTAAAGTCAGAAGTTTTTTTTAATCGTAATGCATTTTATGCATTAAGATAAAAAAAACATTTGGTGTGCAGCAGCCCCCAATACTTAACCTGAGTCCATCTCGATCCAGCAATGTTGCATGAGAGACTTTGCTGCCTGGGACTCTCCCTCCTCATTGGCTGAGATAGCAGCGGGCGTCATTGGCTTCCGCAGCTGTCACTGAGCCAATGAGGAGAGAGAGGCGGGACCGAACCACAGCACCACATCTGAATAGACACATAGGAGCAGCTCGCCACCCTCATAGAAAGCTGCTTGCTGTGGGGGCAATCGGCAGGAAGAAAAGGCCTGGAATGCTGGCGAGGGACCTAAGAAGAGGAGGATCGGGGCTGCTCTGTGCAAAACCACTGTACAGAGGAGATAAGTGCAATAGATTTGTTATTTTTAAATGAAAAAAATAAATAAATAGACTTTAGTATCACTTTAAGAATAGTGTGTTATTTAAAGCGGGGTTCCACTCAAATTTTTTAACTTATTCTTACCCCCTTCAGTTAATTGCATAGATGTTCAAATGCCGCACGAAAAAAATTTTTATCGCTGGAATTACTTTTATATTGTACTTTATTGTGGCACTTCCTGTCTCTCCTCCCATGGGAGTAGGCGTGTTTATTGCCTTTCCCCAGCGCCGCACTGTCTCCTGTGAGCTTAGTGTCAGGCTTCCCAAGATTCAGTGTGGAAACAATGATCATGTGCGTGAACAAGCTGTGATTGAACAGCATTCACCGCATCCAGGAAATCAATGCTTGTGGGCTTCACATGCCCACAAGCAAGATGGAAACAGCCAGTATCACATTTTTTAAGTTATTCTTCAGTACGAAAACAGACAGAGGCGGAAATATTACTCCCAAACTGTGAGTATTATTTTGGGGTTAGCAAAGTGTCTCAATGACCTAAAAAAAAAAAAAAAAAAAAAAAAAGAAGATTGGTCCCCGGCCTCCAGCCCTCACTGTTGCACTTTCGCTGCATGGTAGTTGTGAGTATCCTTACAACTAGGGTCTACCCCTAAGTTATACTCCTTTACTTTCCTACAAAAGCCTTGATCTCAAAATGTATGTTTCATTTCAGATACACACATTGTCGCTCCTGAAGAGTGGATATAAATACTCCACGAAACGCGTAGAGCCTCTGTACATGCAATGTGTAATACAGATTATGTACTCTACTCCATTCACATGAATGCCTGTATATCATAACCACCAATTATTATTTGTGCAATGTAAAGTTTCACAGTTGGTGTAGTCCTAATCCTGCCTCACCGTCATGCACTATCATTTTTTCTCATGTATATAGAGAATTATACTGTGACCAATGTACTAATATGTATGCATTTATCATGTTTTACATTAAAAATATACAATCTCTTGACCCCTCACTATTGACTGCGCGCTTCATTCAAAATCCCGCCTTTTTCCCTTTTTCTTTTTTTGATTTATTGGCTATTACTTCAGACCTGGTATTTAGGTGTAATGGTGTGCAATAAGTGTGCTCCAACTTATATACAATTAAGAGCAAGGTTCCCTTTTAGGATTGGTGTACAAACTATGTAACTAGTAACTACCGTTCATGTGTTACCATGCATTAGAGCAGGGATCCTCAAACTACGGCCCTCCAGCTGTTGCAGAACTACACTTCCCATGAGGCATTGTAAAACTCTGACATTCACAGACATGACTAGGCATGATGGGAATTGAAGCTCCTGAACAACTGGAGGGCCGTAGTTTGAAGATCCCTGCATTAGAGTATAATACATGTTACTACAACACAAAGGTGGGAAGCCAACCTTAAGTTCTATTAAAAACAAAACAACCCATTTCTGAATAAGGAACTGGTCATATATCGCTCCTATAAAGTCACGCAACTATACTACAGTTTACCAATAGCTGGCTGCCTTTCAATTTATATATTTAAATGATATACTGTTTCCAGCCACCTCCTAAAACAAGGATCATAATTAAAGAACTATACATCTACATTAACACAAGCAACCTATAACAAGGTGTGCCTCGTCATACACAGCAGATCTAATACTGGGTTGGTTTACAAATTGTGAAACAAGATTATGACAGCTTGTGAGTGCTTTAAATGCTTTGTTACTCATCCTACATCATGTAAAAAAAAAAAAAAAAAAAAATGTAATTTCCTTTTCAATAGCACCATTCAAGTAAATCACACACATGTAAAAAAAAAATAAAGACATTCTGCACAATCCATTGCCTTGTTTTCCTAAAATTGCAGACTCAGCTTCTAAACAAATCACCTTGTTGGCAAAGCATTAAATGTATCACCCTCTAAGATTGCTTAAATATTTTTAAGACTCGGTACAAGAGCACAACTGTAATCAGTATTAGGCCTCGTTCACACCAGGCAATTAAATCTGTGCCCCGGGCAGGGCTGTGTTTACCGACATGGGGATGCGCAGTTGTTCCACAAATTCCTGTGCCAGCAGTCCCACAGTTGCCTATTGGGACGCAGCAGCTGCACGGACACAGCCACTGCTCTCAATGTGACATGTATGCGGGCGCACCCACACAGGGTGAGTTCAGGGACATGCACCTGCACCAATGTCATATCAGGACACAGTTGACATGAATGGGAGTGCCCACACGGGAAATACCTGTGCATCCCATGTCCGTGAACACTGCCCTGCACAGAGCAGGGATGTAACCGCCCCATGTGAACAAGGCCTTAAGCCCCATTCACACCTCAGTGTTTTGGAGCTTAAAGCTCAAACACACTGGAGGAGAAAAAAATTAAATTATTCTCTATGGAGATGGTTCACATCTCCACTCCAAGTCACCTAAAGCAAAATGCCTGAAGCTCAAAAAAGTTCAGGAGCTTCTTTTGTAGCTCGGATAAGGCAGATTTGAGCTTGCTGACACTTTTTATTCCCACAGAAATGAATGGAAACGCGCCATTTGCACGTTTGTGTGCATTCGAACGTTTTGGGTTTTTTTTCGCATATTGGCACTATTTTTTGATCAAACTAAATATTTTTAAAAATAAAATAATAATATATGAATAAATAAATAAATGGAAAATAAATACACAACAAAAATCATCATAAAGGTAAATGAATAATATCTAATAATACATAAATAAAAAATTAACCCCTGACCTTAAAAATATATAGTATAATAATAATAATAATAAACAACTAATAAACACCCAAACCCGAACCAATAAAAAAAAAAATACTATAACAATAATTTATTTTGTGTTATGGTTAGAGTGTTTAGTTATTTTTATTCGAAAACAGAAAACACCAGCGCTCAAAGGGTTAAAAAAAAGCAGTCCGCAGTTCATTAAAAAGTAGTCCGCAGTTCATAAAAAAATGATTAAAAGATGAATAGGTTTATTCAAAGATGAATACGTTTATATCATCTATGTCATCTTTTAATAGAATATATGAATATATAGTTGGACAATTGGTCTCAAATATGTATTATTGCTGTGTTGTTTTTATCTGATATCCTTTAATAGATTTATATTTTCTTAATTAATTGTTGTTCTTAGTGCTCACCTTAATAACAGACACACTATCTCCAAACAAAAATCCCATCACTTTCTGAGAAAGCTTAGTCTCTCTCCTTACTTTTTAAATTACTTTTTAAATCATCTTTTAATAATTTTTTATGAACTGCAGACTACTTTTTTATGAACTGCAGACTGCTTTTTTAACCCTTTGAGCACTGGTGTTTTCTGTTTTCTATTGTTTGATCCATTTTGACCAGTTATGGTTTTTTTACCAGCTGCACAGGATACAGACCCTCATCTATTGATTTTTATTCCCATATTTTTGACTGCTTCACAGGTTCCCACGATTTAGCGCTGGTATTTTGTTGTTTTTTTTGTTATTTTTATTCATTTATTTAAATAAATAAATAACCCCTAACTTTTTAACCTAACCCTTAATACAATAAAATAATAACTAAACACTCCAACCATGACACAAAATAAATAATTATAATTGTAATAGTATTTTATTTTTTAATTTTTAGGGGGGGTTTGGGTGTTTATTATTATTATATTATAAAAATATTATTTTTAAGGTTAGGGGTTAAGTATTTATTTAAATAAATGGATAAAATAAAAAAATAAATAAAATCTAATGCAAAAGCTCAAAAAGCTGAGAAAACAGATGAGTTTTCTCTATTGGCTATTAAAAAAATGCCAAAGCTCAAAAACACTGTAAAAAATATGTGTAAGTCATGCATAAATACATGCCAAAATTGTGCATAAAACACGAAAAAGAAAAAAAATACGGTAAAAAAAAAAGCCTGAAAGACGCTATGCTCAGGTGTAAACGCAGCCTTAGACCTTCAGTTCAACCTTCTTGTGTTAGCACCTATATTCAGCACTTTTTTAAGGGAGCCATTGGGTATAACAAGGTTTCAGCATCGGTACAGATACCCTGCTAACACACAAAACCAATAAGTTATTTATCTCACAAGCCAAAAGGGAAAAAGAATAAAGCAAATCTGTTAGTGATAAGCAGCTGCATTACCAGTTTACGTCTGAAATACATTATTACCATGGTTCCATCATAAAATCCATACTTCCCACGAATCAATAGGACACATCATCATTTCCTAATCAGATAATCGTTTTCAGTAGAGAAATACCTCTATTTTAAGTAAACACAATTCTGCTATGAGCTTGTTATGGTGGCCTAGCATTGTCACCATCCAAGAGGATGCACAGAAAAGAGCTGTGCCAAGATCAACAGGTAATTAGAGGGGCTTCCAGTATAACAAAATGACTATGTAGGGTGAACTAAATATAAAACTCGACATATTCGCTTAAAGTTCAACTTTGGCATCTTAGAGACCACAGAGAATCTACTGTCCCGTACTTAGCGTGAAGTTACAAGCTTCACAAAGTAACAAAGTTACAAAAAATTTACCGGCCAATTATTTGCCTTCAGAAGATCAATTTTCACTGGTATGCCTAAGACCCCATTCACACAGGGGCAACACGACTTGCCGGTCGCCTCAGCGAGGCGACCTGCAAACGAATGGCCGGGCGACTTGCAAAACGACTTCTGCATAGAAGTCTATGCAAGTCGCCCCAAGTCGCCCCCGAAGTCGTACAGGAACCTTTTTCTAAGTCGGAGCGACTTGCGTCGCTCCCCTTAGAACGGCTCCATAGTACAGAACGGGAGGCGACTTGTCAGGCGACTAGGTCGCCTGACAAGTCGTCCCTGTGTGAATGGGGTCTAACCGTACACACTATGAGAAAAATCGGGCAATCGAAAATTCTCGTACGACAAAAAGCTTTTTTTTGTTACTTATTGTTTCTGATCATGCGCAGTCTTTCGTATCTGATATTTCTCGTAGAAACATTGCACGAAAACGGTACACATTAAACTAAATTTGTTCGTACGAGAAAAATTTTGGAGTTTGTCTGTTTGGGAATTTTCATTCAGAAGGTCAAAGTCGGCTGTCGAAAGTTGTGTACACACCATCAGAAAATCATACGAATGTTCCATGGATGAAAACGTGCAATTTTCATGCAAAGGGCAGCCCACTAAAATTAACGGGCTTCCCTAAACACGAAGTGCAATACCGCACATGCACTGCAAACCTGTATAGAAGTGAATGGGACCTTAGAGAACAGATGAACTGCAATGCAATTTGAAAGTAGAACTATAGGCAAAAAACTTTTAGCTGGAGTGTTAGCTGGAGTTGTGCCTCGATTTGTTAGTGTATCTAAATCTGCTAGTGCATCTAACACTACCCTCCCCCCAGACTGACCATGCCGCTGTCCAAATGTGGCCCCTGCGCTCATTCATCCATAGTGGAGGCACTTTAATACAGGAGATATGTTACTGGCCAGTTGACCAGGTGAATACAAAGGGGGGGCGCCTAAAAAATAAAAAGACAACAAATGCAGCCTCTACATCCAACAAATGATTGGTAAGGTGCAGTATATTACACTTTTGGTTTTGGGTTTTACCCCACTTTAATAGGACAAGATAAAAAAAATCCAAAAAAGAGCCCCGTGCCGACATCAGCGCGTACCCGGAAATGTGAGAGCCTTGCTGGCATAGTGATTTATCTGTATGCGCATTTGATTTTAACCTTTTCCAAGTGCATTAGCTTTTAAAAAAATACATTTTACTCACCTACTACACTCTGGAGAAGCGCATCTCTGTTCTTTTTTCATGACTGCCCATTTGTGGAGTTAGGGTTTATCGATTCAGTTGGTGACCTCTTAGAGATATCTGATCGCTGGGAACTTAAAGTGACGATTTGGATTGTTTCTATATGACTTCTTGAGAAAGGAGGCACATAGTTTTGATAATTTCACACTGAGCTGTGGGAATGAAGCTGTGCGAGTTCAGCTGAAATCGCACAATTTCACTTCTGCATGTCAGTCCCGATTTCGGCTGCGATTTCAGAGACATCTGTGTGGGTTTCTGCACAGATGTCAATGGAAATCACAGCCTGAAATCGCAAAAAGCAGTACAGAAACAAATTTTTGAAATCGGTGCAGCGCCGCAAATTCAGCGTGGCACTGATTAGGACGGTGCCATTGCCGGCAATTGCCGCCGATTTTACATGTCAAATTGCATGTCAAAACGCTCCAGTGTGAACCAGGGCTTAATCACAGATTGTGTTTGGCGTCAAACTTAATTTAAAAAAGCATTATTTCAGGGACACACTGATTTTTTGGGGACTTTATGATGTTTATAATCTTTATCCTCATTTAATTAATTTATGTTATAATAATTCATTATATCACCTGTTTCTTTTTCAATTGCAGTGCAACACTTTTATGTATAAGTTTGATGGGAGTGATACGGTCTCCTATGTGTGTGCATCTCTAGTATTTCACAGTTTTATATTTTTGCACAAGTGTGTGGTTGTTTTAATTATTTTTTATTAAAATGGTCCATCACCTGGATAAAGAGAAGATCTGTGTCCCTGAAACATTGATTTTGACATGGGTTTTTTATTAAAAACTTCTCGAATTTAAACCTAGTGTGCTGGCTTCTTCTCACACTTGAGCCCCCAACTATCACATTGGAAAACAATCAGCGTGGTATGGTGTTGTTGACATTGCTGTCTGCATCCCCCTTTGGGGATTCGCTCTCCCCTTCTGGCCTGGTGACCACTAAGGAAGGAAAGAGAAATTTAAAATACAGTTGTCACCAGAATAGGAATAGACTGGAATCTCCCAATGCGGACCTGTGTTCTGGTTTTGTGTCTCTGGGACATGGAGAGGGGAGAATTAAAAGAAAAAAACCTAGAAGGAAAGTTCAGGATGGGTTTCACAAGAAGCCTTGAGAAGTTGTACATCAGATGTAGACTGTATGGCATTGTAGATATGCATTTAATAGGATTTAAGAGAAAAGAATACGATCGGAAATGACCGGTCAAATTGAAGGAGAAGGATAGACCTTGTAAAGATTTACTGTTTAAGAAACAGAGTGCAGAGAGGGACAGTCATCTAGTAAGAAAAAATTTACTATGTAGTAAAATGCATCATAAAATGAAAACCATCACTCAAAAGTGCTGACATTTCTTACAAAATAGAGCAGTAGGTATTTTTATTTCCAAATGCCCTAAAATTGCTTTTGGAAGGAATATATCCATACGGAACAGGGGACTTACAAGTGGTGTAAATACTGTCCATAGATTTATGATGTCCATATACATTGGATATATAAAGTCTACACACCCCTGTTAAAATGTCAGGTTTCTGTTATGTTTAAAAATGAGACAAAGATAAATCATTTCAGAACTTTTTCCATCTTTATAATGTGACCTAAAGTGTTTCCCCGAAAATAAGACCGCGTCTTATATTAATTTTAGCTACAAAAAATACATTAGGGCTTATTTTCAGGGGATGTCTTATTTGTCCCACGTCTTCTCTTCCCCCTCTCCCTCCCCGTCAGCTCAGGAGTCAGCATCTCTGTAATCCCCAAAATAAACCCTAGTTAAAGTTCCTTTAAAATCATTTAATCCACTCTGTACATGGATTACTTAATGTGCAGTGTGCGTCTATGTAACATTGTAGAAAATACCTTATTTACAGTGCTGCTGGGTGCTCACATGACCCGCGAGAGCTCTCCTTCCCGCGATCCAAGCACTCATGAGGGAGATGCTGGGATCCCCGCTGACGTCAGCCCTGCTCCGAGCACGGCAGAGGAAGGGGCTGCTGTCAGCCAGGAGGAGAGGAGGAGAGCTCACACTGGACATTATAGAATTCTTATACAGCGTGAATTACATGATTGTGACGGGAATCACTTTTGGGCGCAGGGTGACCAAGAAAAGAACGAACCCTGAGAATATGATTGGATTACTTCAAATGGGACTGTAATATTCATTAACAATATCTCTCAAGAAATATGAAGATTTTATCCCCTGTACACTGTGAGGTAATAATATTTAATATGGGCATTCCAGGAAGTTCAATGTAAGACCGACCGTCTATTGCTTAACAATGTTGCTTTTGTCTGGATAAGTAAATCGTGTTAATCTTGTCTGAGGCAGTTTTCCATTCACCTATTATTAAGTGTGCTAATGAACTCACCGGTTGTCTGCTAGGGGAGGTATTGACACTCAGAATAATGTGTATTGGGGGCTCGCTATGTAACCATTGTGTGATGTAGTGGGTGGATTCGGGTCATTGTTCATGTGGCGCCTGCGGGATTCTCAAGTGTATAAAAAGAGCCTGCATTCATTTCAATAAAGAGTCCTATTCCTGTTTGACCCTCCGTACAGAGCCTCGTCTCGTACTTGGGGGGGGGAAGAATTATTCCTATGGATTTCTTGTTCGGCTGTTTGGAGTGTAGCTGCCTTTGTGTTCAGAAATGGAATGTCCTAAATGGCTTTAACCCCTTTCATACTTGGGGTGTCGTTACAATGATTTTACAAGGACTTTAACTAGGGCTTATTTTCGAGGTAGGGCTTATTTTGCAGCTAATGGTGCATCGAAATTTCGGCCGCCGAAAGAAGAAAAGGTGCCGATAATGGAGCCGAAAACGGGGCAGGGTCCACATTGCGGGGGTGTCATCCTGCCGTCCCAGTCCTCCCCTCCCTACTCCTTAAACAGAGCAGCGATCTCCCTACATCATCGAGCTTAATTATCCGGACGGCCGCAGTAACAATGTCCCGCCTCATGTAATAGACGGCACACTGATCCAATGCCGGGAAATTGAATCAGTGTGACGTATCACAGGAGGCAGGACATTGTTACTGCGGCCGGGAAATTCAAATCCAGCTCCGGGACACAGCGGGGGGATCGCTCGGTACTGACAAGGCTGCATCTGACAGGCACTGGTGAGGCCGTCAGGCAAATGGCCTGATTTTTCTGTAAGGAAAGCGCACAGAACACCAACATGATTGACAGCTATTTTTCAATCATATATTTAATATACTAAAAAAGGTAGAAAATATGAGGAGTTTATTGTTAAGCCCCGAACACATGGGCAGAATGTGGGGAGACATTTGCCGTTAAAAAAAAAAAAATAACGGCCGACATTCTGCCCATGTGTCTGTCCGACAGAAGCCGGCTGTTCGGTTGACTTCTGTTGGACGTGCATGCTGGAAAACCAGCAGCCGACCCACTTCCGATCAGCACTCTCAGCCAATGGCAGAAAGCGCTGATCAGAGTGTTCTGGCAGGGGGAGATCGATGGACTAACCTTGCATGGTTAGTACAGTGGCTCCCAACCAGATCTGGCATTTTTTCTTTTCATGCAACCCGCAGGGTGTACCAGGCTTTAGGGTTTACATAGACTTCTTTTTTTACCAGAAGAGGTTTTATTAGACAAACAAGACAGTACATACAGATCAAGGTCAGCAGATAAATTCTGACATCTGACATGGTGTTACAGATCCTGATAATAATTTAGGCATGGAGTCGCCACTGATATAAGAATTCTTGTACAGGGTAATATAAACATATAATACATATTATACCTGTATTTGGAAACCAATAATTGGGGGTAGGGGGCGGGTAGGAGCAAGTATTCTTTCTTAGTTAAATCAAGTTAAATGTAATGAGGCTTGTATAATCATGTAAAAGTGCAACTGGTACCATAAAATCGTGGTTGCCCTTCAGCCCCTGACACGTCTGTAATACAAAATGTCCCAAAGAGAGGGGGGACCAAAGGAAAGTGGGGCTCAAAGGAAAGGCAAACCAGTTAATTATATATCCAAACTAATGTTTATTGGGGTACAGTGACATATAATACATGAGGACAGAAGAGCGTAGACCGATAATCAATAGGCCCTAATAAAAATTGATCGGTGACGTTAAACCGACCAATGCAATAGCACAGACAGAGGGGACATAAAACATATACAGACAAACAAAACAATACAAAGCGTCTGGACATCTAGGCAATTGATGTCTGTGCAGCCTGCTGACAATGAGGAGTATTCAGCTATGCTGAGTGAGGCTGCTGAACAGACATCAATCCCCCCGGGGGATGGCTCGCGACCTGGGTGGATAGGGGGGTGGAAAAAGGGGGGGGGGGGACCCGGGGGAGGGGGTGGAATGGAGTGATGGTGGAAGGGGATGGGGTAGGACAAATGAGAGAGTATGGAGCCGTGGTGTGGGGCGCTGCGAGTGGGTCCTGTAATAAACCCTAATCAACCTAGATGGAGAAAGTGTGACCATGGATGTCTGAGGATCAAGCTGGAATGGCAGAAAGTCCAGATGCGTGTGCAGCAAGAGGTAACTTCAGTGTGCCAGATGATGTTCTGGATGTGGTCAGGTACGTACTGATACAGCAGATGGACTAGTGGCGGGCGTGTAATGTGTTAAGCAGTGAAGGTGATCATGTACATTACCACTTCCGGGTCCTGTATGGAAGTCCTCAGGTACTACCGAAGTGTGTGTCACCTGTGCTGTAATCTGCGCCGTTCGCCACTACGTATGGAATCCGGTACTTTCTGCGGAGTTTCCGTGCTCTGAAGAGCACTCCTCAAGTAGCTGGATGGCCGGCCATCTAGATGCGCCTCTTTCCTCCTACACGGTGGTTCCGTACAGTCGGAACGCTCCCTCAGTGTATGAGCCGGCTAGCCCCTACAGGGAATGACAGCGGGCGTGACGTCCGGACGGAGTGACTGTGCATTGATCTAGTGATTTTAACGTCATGTGCTACTGTCAAGTATAGGTACAGGGAGAACAAGGGTTTTTCCAGCACCCTAAAGATCAGGAGACACTCAATCGAATCAGGTTTGAGCGTCACCTGAGTAGGGAACCGGGCTCTAAGGGCATGCCTCAGCTGCCAGTATCTGAATTGGAGGGATCCCGGAAGGTGGTGGGTCCGTCGCAGTTCCTGAAACTAGACACTTGTGACCCCCGGCATTACCTGCCTGAGGGTAATAATTCCTCTCTTAGCCCACACCGCAGGGTCGGGTATTTTATATAGGTGAGGAAGCAAAGGATTGCCCCATGGCGGGGTGTGCGGGGAGATACAAGACAGTTTCAAGACTACTGCTCTGGAGCACCGCCACACCTGGATCGTGGTTTTCATGGGACCCATCACAGAGGGGTGAGCCCCACTGCCCCGGTACACCAGATCGGACAGCGCTGTGTATGAGCCTAGAAGAGCCGCCTCCAATGTAACCGCAGGGTTCTGCCGGGGTTGAGAGAACCACCAACTCACATTGACCAGTACCACCGCCCAGTAATATATTAAGAAATTGGGGAGTACTAGTCCCCCGCCCGACAGCGGAGGGTAAAGTATATGTTTTGCCACCCTCGGGTGCTTGCCAGCCCAAACCAAGGAGATCACTACACTTTCTAGGTGACGGAAGAAGGATTTAGGAATAGGGGTCGGGGTATGGTTAAAAAATTTTTTAAAAATTTGGGGAGGTAGATCATTTTAAGGAGGTTAACCCAACCAACAAGAGTCGGAGGGAGAGTCCGCCATGCTGTGCACTTCAGTGAGCTGTGTCAAGACCGGGTATACATTCTGTTTGAGGTAGCCAGCCTCTACATCACCCACCCTCACGCCCAAGGTAGGTAAATTCGTCCACCCAACGTAGAGATGTATGTGTGTCTATGTGGGGCAATGATGGGTGAAGTGGGAACAGGACCCATTTGTTCCAGTTTATACAGATACTAGAGTATCTACCGAAGCAATCAAAAACGGCCAATGCCGACTGTAGCGAGGAGGAAGCATCAGCTAGCTAGAGGAGGGAGTCATCTGCAAACAGGGATGTCTTCACCTCTACTCAACCCACTCGTATGCCTTTAACTGTTGTGTCAGCTCTGAGGAGAATGGTAAGCGGTTCCAGTGCCAAGACAAACAATGCCGGGGAGAGTGGGCACCCCTGACGCGTCCCCCTCCCCAGGGTGAAGACCTCCGACAGGTTCCCATTGGTACGAATATGAGCTCTAGGGTGGGCACATAGCAACCGCAGCGGGACATGAATCGGGGCCCAAACCCAAATCTGGACAGAACCGCCCACAAGTAGCCCCACTCGACCGAGTCGAAGGCCTTCTTGGCATCGAGTGAGGCCACCACACCCGGGTCATTAGGACCTGCTATTGCAATGTGGGTATGAAGTCTACGGCTACTGATGTAAGTACCTCAGCCTGGCATGAAGCCCATCTGGTCAGGGTGTATTAAGGCCGTAATGGCTGTGTTTAGTCGGTTAGCTAGGATCTTGGAAGGTATTTTAGTATCCACGTTAAGGAGGTGATAGGAAGAGCACAGAGTAGGGTCCTTCCCTGGCTTGGGAATGACCACTATCACTGTGTCATGCATGGTCTCAGGAGGTGTCGCCACTTCCAGGGATTTCGCTAGTAAAGATTGGAGCTTAGGGGCCAGAGAATTCCCCCTGAGGAAGATACGTTATTTCCCAGTATCGACACATATTGATTATTGTAGATTGATGCACTTTTATATAGATTAATGTAAATTACAGGTTGTCACTGCAATTATCGCATTTTTCACAATTATCGCCCAGGGTTGCATATTTCTCTGTTGCATATGAATGCAACATGTGTATATAGAGGTGTGTATGTTACACAGGTTGACATTGGGAGTATCACATAGGATTGCAATTTTTAATTGTTTATGATCGTAATTTTAAATCGCATAAGATTTTATTATTATGTTCACTAGATTTTTTAAATAGGAATGGAATATCTCAACACCAATATTTAACTGCAGTCAGTAATATTAGGATTTAGTACGATTATCATTTGATTACATTTCGATAGCGCAGCATTAGGGTGGTGCCAGTAGCCAGGAGCCTGTCCAACCCCGAGTCCGGGACCAAATTAAGATCTCCCAGTAGGACCACATTTTCCGTAGGAAACTCCGCTATTTTAGCTGTGATCAGGTTCAGCACATGGAAGGAGGCTGGAGGTGGCAGGTAGAGACCCACTATGACCCATGGTATACAGTGGAAAAGTGCATGGATTATCACATATCTGCCCTCTGGATCCAGGTCAAGGAGTTTAAAAGGGAGTGTTTTGAGGACCAGTACACTTCCTCCCCTTGAAAAGTTAGAGTATGTAGAATGGTAATGGTGACCCACCCAGGGCTTCTTTAGGCTAAAGGTCTTACTGCCAGTCAGATGAGTCTCCTGCAGCACACAGATATGAGGGCCATATGTTTTAATAAACAAGCGTTCCCTGGTGTTTCAATTGCCGAATTCAGGCCTTGTGTGTTCCAGGAGAGTATTTTAAGAGAACACATCATATCTTAGTGGAAGCAAGGGAGAATGGAAAGGGGGATCAAGCCCCAGTGGGTTGGACATTCGGATACGGAAGGGGCAAAGGAGAAATCCAAAGAAGCATGCAATGTCAAGTAGAGCATCATCAATAATGACTGTCATATATACTAAAACATGCAACTTAGAGCCAGTAACAGTGACCCAACACATCCAACCATCCCCTACAAACTGATCAAAAGAACATAAGATAATCTGGCAAGGATTGGTGGTGTAGATCTCCTGGATCCCCGGGGGCACAAACTTAAATGAACTGTCAATTGTTACTAAAACATGAACTACGAGACCCGCTCCGCAGCCCGCAGTTGCGATCACCCGGGTCCCTGGAAGCACCGCAGGCAGTGGCTCAATAGGATGGCATACAGTTCTACCGGCTGTAAGAGCATCTAACCCCAGAGCTCCGCGGAGGGGGGCTCACCTCAAATACCCACATACCGTTACATCCCCCGTCAGGAAGAGTCCTCATTTCCCAGGGGAGGGAAACAGCAATGTCCAGGGACTCTGCAAGCCCCAGGGAGCGAGGTAATGGAGGAGATACTCCAATGCGAGGCAGGGGTCAGTCAATGCATATTGTGCAGCTCTCCGGGGCAGAGTCTGCAGGATGTCAGTCCAGGTACCACAGCCAGGGAGGATTTTTGGCCTGGGAATAACACAACAGGTGAGACTCCCAGGCCTCTAAGAAACCGCTCCCAGAGGGGGCTGCAGCAGGATCGCTGTAGAGAGTAACAGGGGTGAAAAAACAACTAGTCATCATGGCTGTAGAAGCAACCCGTCAAGCTTAGGAACGATAACACCACACAGAGTAGGTCGTCATTTTGGGATCGTGTCAGCCCATGCCGTAGGTGCAGTAAAGAACTGTACACGTTCCCCATCCTGGACCCGTAGCTTGGCTGGGAAGAGCATGCTGTACTTGATTCCTTTCGGTCTCAGAATGGCATGCACATGGTCAAATGACTTGCATTGGCGCTGTGTCTCCACCGAATAGTCCAGGAAGATGAGGAGCTTCGCATTCTCAAAATTTGAATTCTCCTTGCACGCGTGCAGCTCAGAGCACCGTGTTCCAACAGAGAAGTGCGGAAAGAATTTAGCCCTGGGCGGTTTCGATTTTCAGCGCCCTCGGCTCTGGTCTCCAGGTATTTGACCTCGAGTTTCAAGGCCTGTAGGTACGCGTGGTGGTCCCTCTGTACATCCTCCGTCTCGGAGACCCGCCTCTCCACCTCTGTCACCTGGTCTCAAAATGTATCCATTTCCCTACAGATAAGGGTTGTTTCAGTCTGCACATGTTCTATTTTTGCTGTTAGTGTGAACTGGCATGTCGTGATGGCCAATATCAGGGCGTCAAAGGCTGCAGAGCCGGCCTGGATGGTGGCGTCAGGCGGGGAATCAGTCTGTGTCTCCATGTTGAGCGCCAAGCTGGTGGTAGGCCCCAGCAAGATACCCAAGGGCAAACGTGTTGGGCAGATGAAGAACGCAGAGACCACTGAGTATCGCCCAGTACTCCCGCGGAGAGTCCGGAGAAGAGTGGGTTGTAAATAATCAGTCTACACCAGGATAGAGACAGGATCGTAGGCCAGAGTCGGGAGCTCATCTAAAACAGGTCCGCTCCCAGCACCAACTTTAACACGTCCCATTTACATACACTAAAGTATGTATGTATGTATGTATGTATGTGTATATATATGTATGTATGTGTATATATATATATATATATATATATATATATATATATATATATATATATATATATATATATATATATATATATATATATATATATATATATATATATATATATATATATATATATATATATATATATGACCCCAGGAGCTTAAAGCCGTAAAGTGCTAGTATGCACAGCATATTAGCACATTATGGCAGACTTGCCTGTCAAATGATACCCTCCAGCGCTGTGCTTCTTTCTCCTGGTTTTCTCTCTGGGTTTGGACTGCTCGGCCATTTGCCTGGCCAAACAGCAATGACTTCACTGCCATGCATGCACTGGGGAGTCACATCATCATGGCACAGGTCAGTGACATAAATGTACACTGAGCTGTGCATGCGTAGCTCACTGCACATTAACGCAAACAGGCAGAGAGAAGCAGCTATGAACATAATATAAAAATTCTACCTGTCGGTTTTTTCTTTTTTTGTTAGGTTAATTTCCACTTTAAAGTCTTACAAGATGTTTTCATTGACGCATTTACCACTTTAAAAAGTGTCAACACAGTAGTGTGACCATAGGGATGAGTTTGCTCACCATCATAAAGTTCTTTGTACTGCCTCCCAGACAAACTCACAATAACAATGTACCACACAGTCCCTCCGCATTCCATATTACAACACAAAG
This sequence comes from Aquarana catesbeiana, assembly GCF_042186555.1. Classification (NCBI taxonomy): domain Eukaryota; kingdom Metazoa; phylum Chordata; class Amphibia; order Anura; family Ranidae; genus Aquarana; species Aquarana catesbeiana. The sequence continues at coordinate 394,880,459 of NC_133325.1, forward strand.
ATGTTACATTATTGCCTTAGGGGCGAATGTCTGCTAAGTAGAGAACAATACAGTACATTGTAAATACCACAACTTGCATAAATGGAGTCAAAGTTGATCACACAGATGTGGTGCAATGTATTGCACATAAAATGAGACACATAAGGAAACTAGCAAATGGGAGCTTGTTTTTTAATCAGGTGACTCAGAAAAGCGATAAAAGTTCTTCCTGGACTTCTGCTTCCATCTGATAAGCAGGACAGGGCAGAGCAATGATAATGTGCAAGCCATAGCAACCAGAAACCAAGTGTTAAGCAACACCATTAAGCCAAAAAGTTACATTCTAGTCCAAGCCAGAAAGAAAGATGCATATGAGAAGCACTGACAACCCAGTCTAGTTTAGTTTCCAACCAGACACTGCTTTAGTACACCCCTCCAACCCAAATCACTTTTGTCTGTATTCTCATGCACACATCTGCCTTTGATGCCGCAACACCTCCATGGGCTCCTTTCCTCCCTTTACGTACAAATAAAATTGTAGCACCAAACAATTTCTCATGGTCACCAATCTGCTTCAAACGTCAAATATGACTGGAAGCAAACAGAGGGCAAGTTATACAACAGAGGCGTCAGGAAATCAAATACCTGTGTCGCCCCTTCACGGCATATGAGATGATCTGTGAAATCTGAATGCACTGGGTTACAAGAACCCAACAAAGCAATGGCATACGGACTGATTTCACCTTTTTTCTGGAATTGCAGCTTGGTTGGGTTATTGTCCTCTATATTTCCTTGTTCCCATTTGTGCTGTATATTGCTGTACACAGAATAGGCCTGAAATTATATGAAAGGAAACTTGATATGCTGGAGATACTGGAGCATTCTCATTCTAAGGCCAGGTTCACATCTATGCGTTTTTGAACACGCAATTTTGATGCGTTTTTGAATGCAGTTTTCATTCGTTTTTCAACTTAAAAAACTGACAAGGCAGTTAAGGAGTGGGTGGCCACTGCGTCCTTAACAACCGATGAGTCATCAGCTGTCAGTGAGGAACCCTGCTGAAAGCTGAATGTAAAGAAAAAAATTGCCAGCAAAAATTAAAAAAATAAGAAACAAAATGGCGTGACATACCTTCGGGCCTGGAATGGATTTTGAGGGGAACCTCCACAATATTTTTTTCTTTTTTTATGGTGTGGGGTCCCACCAAAATCCATACCAGACCCTTATCCAATCATGCAGGTCAGGAGGCCAGGAAAGGGCCTTCTGGCCACATACTCTCAACATGGGGGGTGCTTTGAGGCAGAGAGGCTCTGCCCCCCCCCCTCCACCATCTTGTCCCCCATGCTAATGGGGACAAGGATTTCTTCCCCACAACCTTGGCCGGTGGTTGTGGGGGTCTGCGGGTGGGGGCTTATCAGAATCTAGAACCCCCCTTTAACAAGAGGGCCCCCAGATTCCCCCCCACACACACACACGTGAATGAGTATGGGGTACACAGAACCCCTGCTCATTTACCAAAAAAAAAAAAAAAGTGTGTAGTGTAAAAAATGAACATTATACATTTTTATTTCCTAACACCCTAGAGAATAAAATGGCGGTCGTTCCAATACTTTCTGACACACCATATTTGCGCAGCGGTCTTACAAGCACACTTTTTAAAAAAAAAAAATACACTTTTTTAAATTAAAAAATAAACCAGTAAAGTTAGCCCAATATTGTGAAATATAAAGTTACGCCGAGTAAACTGATACCCAACATGTCATGCTTCAAAATTGTGCCCGCTCGTGGAATGGCGACAAACTTTTACCCTTTAAAAATCCCCATAGGCGACGTTTAAAAAAATTCTACAGGTTGCATGTTTTGAACTACAGAGGAGGTCTAACGCTAGAATTATTGCTCTCGCTCTAGTGATCATGGCAATACCTCACATGTGTGGTATGAACACAGTTTTCATATGCAGGCGCTACATGTACAAGTATGTGTTCGCTTCTGCATGCGAGCTCGGCGGGACGGGGCGTGTTTAAAAAAATTTTAAATTTTTTTCTTATTTGTTTTACCTTTTATTTTTACACTGTTCTTTAAAAAAAATACATTGTGTCACTTTTATTCCTATTACAAGGAGTGTAAACATCCCTTGTAATAGGAAAAAAAAGCATGACAGGACCTCTTAAATATGAGCTCTGGGGTCAAAAAGACCTCAGATCTCATATTTAGACTAAAATGCAACATTTTGTCATTTGAAAAAAAAAAAAAAAAAAAAAAAAAGTCCCTTTAAGAGCTATGGGTGGAAGTGACATTTTGATGTTGCTTTCGCCCTGCAATGGTATGGAGAAGGGTGGGGACTATCTTCCCCCTCACTCGTCCCCATACCAAGCCAGCAAGAGGACATGATCGCCTCCACCACTACCGATGGCTTCGGTAAGCGGCGGAGGGGCACCGTAGAGCGACGGGAGGGGGGGGCCCTCTCCCGCTGTCGATAAAAGTGATCTTGCGGCGAATCCGCTGCAGAGACTACCTTTATCTGAAAGTGGACCGCCTGCTGAAGAAGAGAATACCAGGGTTATGGTAGCTAGTTGCTGTCATAACAACGATATTCCTCTTCAAATTAGCAACGTAAAACGACGGCGGGCGGTCCATAAGTGGTTAAACAATGGGGATTCATACATCCACCCAAGCAGCTGAGAGGAGAGCACTGCACCTTTAAGACACTATGGAAGAATGCAGTGCAATCTAAGAGACGGCTGCACCTGGGGGATGGATGTAAAGTCCGATTAATGAAATTGAGCCCCGTTGTTAGCCTGTAACAATACAAAAAAACCACAGTAAGTCCTCATCCGGTCCCGAATCTCAGGTAATAGTAAGTGCCTGTAGGATAAACACATAGAGGCAGCGGGTGCTAAGATGATATCCATCAATCTGCTACGGTATATATAGTTATTGAACACATCATAAGGAAGTGATATTCACTGCTTGCTCCACTTGATTTCAAAGATGAATGGCACAGAAATAGTCACTACTAGGACATAGTTTCAAAGGACATAAGCTCAAACGTATCTGGCAGCATAATAGACATCAGATCTGGCCAGTACTAAACCCACTGTGTCCCAGAACCGAGAGGTACCTCATGAATACTGCTGATATGGTCGGTCTGTCTGTGTATAGATTACTCACTATTCCGTGTTTTTTCAGCAGCCATTATATGTTGTTCCTATGATCCATAGTCCTTAGTGGAAATAGTCAGAGATCCTCACAACCAGTTGGTTCAGCAGGCAAGTACAGTGGAAATCCTTACAGGTGTCCTGTGTGAATAGTATGGCTTTTCAATATTTCCTGTAGATAATCCCAGCTGCTGACATCCCATAGAGCACAGGACAGGTGCAGACCAGCGGGCTGTAGTGAAGTAGGATGATCCCATAGCACAGCGCACCAAAAGCCTCTGGTAAGTCCTTCAGGTAAGTGGTATTATGTAGACAGGCAATGCAGGATGCAGTACATCAGGGGGTGTGAGGGGTGCTGCTCCAAATGGATCTACATATGTTTCGTTCTGCCCCCCCGGAACTTCTTCAGATTGAGGAGCAATTAGGCTATCGCTGGTATTAAAACCATCCACACGCAGCTGATTGGTTGTCTTACTTAAAGTGGCGGATCCAGCTTTAACCCTTAAATCTATTGTTCATAGTGTCATCAGGGGATTTTCCACCAAAACTAAAAACTACACATACTACCCTTTAACCACTTGCCTACTGGGCACTTAAACCCCCCTTCCTGCCCAAACCAATTTTCAACTTTCAGTGCTGTGACACTTTGAATGACAATTGTGTGGTCATACAACACTGTACCCAAATTAAATTTTTATCATTTTTTTCACACAGATAGAGCTTTCTTTTGGTGGCATTTAATTGCTGTTGGGTTTTTTATTTTTTGCTAAATAAAACCAAAAGTCCAAAAATTTTGAAAAAAACAAACCAGTTTCATAGTTTGTTATAAAATTTTGAAAACAGGTAAATTTTTCTCCTTCACTGATGTACGCTGATGAGGCTGCACTGATGTGTGCTGATGAGGCGGCACCGATGTGCGCTGATGAGGCGGCACCGATGTGCGCTGATGAGGCGGCACTGATGTGCGCTGATGAGGCGGCACTGATGGTCACTGGTAGGCAACACTGATCTGTGGCACTGATTATGAGACACTGATGGGCATTGACAGGTGAATGAATGAACTGAGGGCACTGGTAGGTGGCACGGTGGGCACTGGCAGCTGGCACTGGTGGGCACAGAAAATGCAGCCACGGCTTTCTGTGTGAGGGACCGATGTCCCTTTGACAGAAGCCTGTGATCGGCTTTTTTCCCCCTCTCGCACTGACAGTGTGAGGGAAATAAAAATACAGATTACAGAGCGTCTGTTTACATCACGTGATCAGCCGTCTTTGGCTGACAGCTGATCACGTGGTAAGGGGCCAGGACCGACTCCTTACTCGGATCTGTAAACAGCCGAGTCTCATAGACTCAGTGATCACAAAGCGCACCCCGCAGGGACACGGAGACATCGCTTGCTCGGGAGGACGTCCATGGATTTAAGGCTTGCGATGTAGCCATCTTTTGTAGTTAAACTAAAAATCCATATACTATACAATATATCTATATACACACACACATAAATTATATATATATATATATATATATCACATAAACATAGGCAATAGATTTGAAGGGCACCTGAATTGTTGTACATTTTTCCCCCATGGGTTTAGTCAGGATCAGGAATATATTGTCCAATTAGATACTGATTGACCACCAAAAGCGGTATATGCATACATATATTCTCCGTAGAAGAGAAGTGAAGTATACAACTGTGTTTCAGTCATATACAAGCACAGAGAGCCAGTAGGGAAAGTGTATCAAACCCCTTGCCTAGAATGTGGTGAGGTCTAATAGAGGGAATAGAGACACAATATTTATAGAAAGTTATGTAATGAGAAATCACTTGTTAGCTCTCCAGCCTCTTTTCTGAACGCTCAAACTTTATAATTCCTGGACTTTGAATGGATTTAGATAAGAGAAGACTGCAGGCAAACAGATAAAACTTATGTAGGAGGATTCCTTTCTTCTTTGTGTATCACCTGAGGCCAGTCACTTCTCCGGGTATATGGAAAGGTTTACAGCCACTTTAATTGAAAACCTTTCATGAGAGAAATTTTCAGGTTATCATTGCCGACTTCTCCATCAGAAAATGAAAGTTGCCTGGCTATCATACTAATGCAATAACTTTAAACATTTTCCTAGTAGTACAGAGGCGAGGAATTCTGACTCCTTGACTTTTTGGACAAATTCCTCTTCTAGTTGTTGACACAGAAGCCATATACAGACAGGTCACCAGCATTTTTATTCAGAGACCAGTAATGACATCCCCTTGAATTTCTCCCAGGATAGGTTTACTTTAGTGTGAGAATATGTTAGTGGTGGGTTTTGGCCAACTTTCCATAAACCATAATGGCTATGCTGTCTCAAAGCCAGGCAATTATATAATAGACATAATCTTCATATTATCATGAGTGGGGGAAAAAAAACATATTTCACTAGGCATGCATCTAAAATAATGAGGTGTGACTTAGGACTGTACGAGTGCCAGCATCCCTAGAAGTCATAGCAATTCAGCATATCAAGGATATAAAAAAACAATGCCAAAAAAAAAAAAAAAAAACCACAAAAAAAACAGCTGCTGTAAAAGTCAGCGTTTTATTTGTACATAGATGAAAACAGCAAATAAAAAGACTGGTTCTTATAATAGTAACATTGCTGATCTCACATAGATACCACTTATTAATCAAATTTAAATGTCTGAAGATGTCCATGCACTATGCCAACGCATTTCAAACAGATCTTCATCAGGGATAGAGCAGAGTTGAATCACCTGAGAAAGCAAAATACTTAAACCGCCATATACAGATAAAAAAATTCCAGCCTGTAGATCAGGAGAACGCCCTGGACAAGTGTGCACACAAGGACCTGAATGCATATGGCAGCACAGTGATGGCGGACACAATCAAGAGTTCTGATCAGCAGCACCGGTGCAGCTGCTTTACCCCTTATTGGGAACGGTTTGAAATGCATTGAGCATACTGCATGGATATCTTCATGGACATAACTACAATTAAAGTGACATTTAACTACTTCCAGCCCGTAGGACATCCGTGGACGTCCTCTGGTTGAAGTAGTTGTACTAGGATGATGCCTGCACCTACAGGCATCATCCTGATATTGAATTTTTCAGCCGGTGATTCAGTTTTTAGCAGAAAAAAATACCACCACCTTTCCCAGGCTCTAGCCCTCTGATCGCAGAGCCCGAGAATGATGCGACCAGTGGCGATGGCTGCACAGATCAGAGAGAGGAACTGATGATGTTCCTCTTTCTCCGTGACTTCGGAAACAGGGAGCGTCTAATATGACATCACTTCTGGTCCCGCCTCTTTGTCTACCTGGTCTTTAGTGGCCAGGAAAGCAGCTGATCAGACCAAACTGTGTTTGATCGGCTGCATTGGAGGCCAGAGGAGAGAAATGGGGTCTGCTGCTCATCCCTTGTGATAGCAATAAAGTAAATCCAAAAATAACTAAAAGTGTAAAACAAAAAAGTTATGTATAAAATAAATAATAAAAAAAAAAGTAAAGTACCCCCGTCCTTGCGCGCAAATGCGAACATGCAAATGGTGGTCATATCCACACTTGAGGTATTGTCGCGAACGTCAGTGTGAGAGCAATAATTCTAGCACCAAACCTTCTGTGTAACGCTAAACTGGTAACATATAAAAGGAGTTTAAAGCAGAATGCAGAATTTTAAGCATCGTAGTTTGCCGCCATTCCACCGGCAGACGCAAAAAAAAAAGTAGATTTTTACATGTACGAAGTGCCAGAATTGGCCCGGATAGGAAGTGGTTAAAGTTCATAACGAAAGTGGTATCTATGAGATATGAGCAATGCTACTAATAACAACCAGTCTTTTTATTTGATGCTTTTATCTATGTGCAAATAAAACTTGTAGCTTTTATTGAAGATATTTATGTGTTTTTTTTTTTTTAATATAATGCCAACAAAATCCCAGACACCCTGTATTGATATTTCACTAGGCAATAATAGCAATAATATCAAGCAGCTTATAAGAGATATTGAAAAAAAAATTAGGCTAAAGAAAAAATAAAATAACCATCCGTATTGCTAATTCTCTTCAGCTCCCCTCGATGCGGAAGGACTTACGACAAAAATCATATTCAATGTGCTTGTGAGATAAATGAATTCAATTAAAACAATCTATAAAAAAACAAAGAAAGCATTTGCAAAACTCCACAGAGAATATACCGCATGAATTTCTATTTATTCGAGCAATATCTTGAATGGTTTGTAGAGAATATAGAAAAACTCCAGGGAAAAATGATCAAAATGTTTATTTTAGATTGTTAGGGAAGTAAATAATTCACTGCACAACAGAATAGCCTAAGAAGCAATTAGAAAGATGATCAATTTCATTATAGGAGCGACCACCCATAGATACGAAAACAACTATATAGCAGAACAACAAAGCACAATTTACAACTAAACACCCACGCATATTGGTCCCATGCTATAAACAGAAGTAGAATATAAAAAAAGGAGATATAAAAATTAAATTACTGGTTAGCTCACCAGGTGAAAATAAAAGAAAGTCTAAAAAAGAAAAAACAAGTGCAGCCATCAAGAATCAGTAAGCAGGGGGGAGTGTGGGGTTGCTGCCTAAATGAGGAATATATACTGTTTGAAGTTAACGCTGGGACATATATTCCTCCTGGAGGAGCCAGAACTATGTATACTGCCAAACAAAGTATCCAGGGACTTGTAGGATTTTATTCAGCTACGTACACTGCCATACAGGGAATGCCAGGACATGTAACCCCACCAGTGCAGAGCCCCAGCCTCAGTCCGTATTACTAAACCCCCCCAACTGCAGACACAGACAGGCCAGGCTGACATGTACTTACATAGTTGGACATGATTTCTATTCACTGAGGTTTTCCCCCATTCTTCATACATAACACATTGAGTGCTGCAGTATAAACGGTCCAATGGGAAACACAGCACATCACCACTTACCGGTCGTTCCGAGGTCTGCAGTACGGTTTACAGAAAGCAGGGGGCATCTGTCTGAGACGGGATGGGGAGGCAGTATGCTGATGGGGAAGGTGAGGACAGTGTGCCGCAAATACAAATCACGCCTCGGTCGCCCGCCCCGTGGCCTGGCCCCTAACAGGCCCGGGGGTTAGGGATCTCTTCTTTAAACACCGTATTATGCACCATACACCTTGAGGAGGGGGGGTGTCAATGGTATAGAGCAGTGATGGCGAACTTTGGCACCCCAGATGTTTTGGAACTACTTTTCCCATGATGCTCAACTACACTGCAGAGTGCATGAGCATCATGGGAAATGTAGTTTCAAAACATCTGGGGTGCCAAGGTTCGCCATCACTGGTATAGAGTCTGCACATATTAAATAGCTGAGGAAGTAAGGTTTGCCCAAAACATAAGGTAATTATGAATTAATTAGGAATAAAAACACCTAATCCCATTTTCAGAACTGCCTGCATATAAGTACTCTCTGTAGCATTATTGTATGACTAAAAGGCAAAAAAGTTTTCATGTTTTACAATAAGTTTTCAGCAAGTAAATTAAAGGATTCCTTTTTATCCGAAACTAGAAAACATGAGTAACGAAATGTCTTACCTCTGCAACTTTTGGAGGAACTCCATCTCCTAACACTTCCCTGATGAAGCATTGCTGACTCATGTAATAAGAAGGACCTCCACATGTCCTTTTGAAAGCATCTTTCAGCCTTTTCAATTCCACATCAGTCACTGCGATTAAATGGAAAAAAAGGTCAGTGTAAACTATCGGTTAAAGCAGAACTTAAGAGTATCTGCGAACCACAAACAGAAGACACATTTTTTATATTCAAAGCAAACCCATCCATCCATCCATCCATGCTTTACATGCTTCCATGTTTTATTTTGTTAGGAAATCAATTTGAAAATCCACAACCACCACCCCCCCCCCCCCTTGCTTTTCTAGTTGCTGCCATCTTGCGTTTTCTTCCTGGAATCCATCTGTCCTTAACTTAGACATGCAGGCAGCAGGTGTTCTTAGCTGAAGAAAGGCCCTCCTCCCAATGAAACAAAAAAAAGAAGAAAAAAAAATGCCCATGAAGACTCCTAGGATGTAGGACATCATTTTGGACTACACTAGAAACCAGGAAGCAACCAAAGAAATGTGAAAAACGATTAAAACACATAAATATATTATACCTATTTACTAATGCTAGCAGCATTAATATTACAAATAAATAGCTAATGTTGACCAAGAGAGTTCATTCCACTTTAAGCATTTAAAAATCTGTAATAGAAGCATATAGGTAGAAAATACATGATGAGATGGAAATAAGCACAAGATCATTGTCTACAAAATATTACTGTTCTTCCCTCTCACCACTACAAAAGTAATGAGAGCAGCAGAGAAGAGAGGAGAGCCCAAAAGGAGGTGTGGGCTATGCTCTCTCCCCCACCTTCTCTCCCTCATGTCTGTATACAGGAGTTAAAGTGGTTGTATACCCACTTTTTTAATTTTTACTTACAGGTAAGCCTATAATAAGGCTTACCTGTAGGTAAAATGAATATCTCCTAAACCTGTAGAGGTTAGATTTTCACTTTGCATGCAGCCGCTGACGTTAGCGGCAAATGCATTGTGAATGCCCGGCTGAAGGTTCCAGCCGACGCTGCCGGACCCTGCCGGGAAGAAGACTCCCGCGCGCATGCATGGGAGTGACATCATCGCAACTCCGGCCACTCACATCGCTGGAGCCGCGAACCCGGAAGACACGCAGAGGGCAAAATGTCAGCTCCCTCGGCGTGGACCAGCCAGCGATACGGGGACCTCGTTCTAAGGTAAGTATTTCATAATGAGCTAGTGTGCAGTGCATACTAGCTCATTATACCTTTGCCTTACAGGGTTTTTTTTTTTAACCACTTTAACAAAAGACTGCTCTCAAATGCAACTGTACAGGATTTGATTACCGCCCCCCCATCCACAATTTCTGCTGTCGGGACAGTAGCATGTGGGGAGGGAATACAAGATGTGTGTTACTGGCCAGATCACCAGGTGAAAACAGAAAATAGCTAAAACAATAAATAAATAAATAAAACACCCATCATGTAACTGATTGGTAAGCTGCAATAGAATACATTTGAGTTTAACACTGCATTAAGTCAACATATATTACATGCTGTAACATTTTAACCACAGAGTCAGCATAAAAACTTACACATCCCAACAGTTCAACCTTAAAGTGGTTGTAAACCGTTACACCACTTTTCACTACAGATAAGCCTATATTAAGGTTTACCTGTAGGTACCGTGAATATCTCCTAAACTTGCACCGTTTAGGAGATATTCACTGTATCCGCATGTGCCGATGTGATCAGCACATGCGCACTGAAGGAACGGCCTGCTCGTGGCGTTTCTTCGGTAGCCGTGCCTGGCGGCTCCCGCGCGCATGAGCGGGAGTGACGCCATTGTGGCTCCGGCCGATCACAGCGACGAAGCCTGCGAACACGGAAATGACTCCGGGAGACATGTCGCCACTCACAGTGGTGTGCGGGGACCGCTGCCACAGCTTTGATCTAAGGTAAGTATTTAATGAGCTAGTATGCGATGCATACTAGCTCATTATGCCTTTGTCTTGGAGGGGTTTTTTTTGTTTGTTTTTTTGACTTTACAACCACTTTAAATTGACCCTATTATCACAGAGTCACACTATACCAGGATTCATGTAAACTTTTTAGTACGAGGGCCTCATTGTATATTTTACAAATGTTTGCAGGCCGAAAAAAAAAAAAAAAAAATCAGTTTTACAAATGATTGACCCCCCCCCCCCTCCACATTAAATTAGGGTCCCCATTAGAATCCCTCACCACTTTATTCTTACAGTGTATTATACCAGCAGGATGGGAGCCCGTGTGGCTGGAGGAAGTGTCGTTTTTTTTCTGTGAATGCTGGAGTAAGAACATCATTGATTGCTAGAACACCGGTGGAAACCTGCTGGAGACTGCATGGGAGGGGGGAACTGGAGACCATAGGAGGCTTCTGCTGACCTGAATCCTCAATCTATGAGCAATGAGGACACACCACTGACCCTAGCTCTGGGAAGAGATGAAATCTTGTAGCAGCCGAGAAGTTTGGAGACCACTGCACTATACAGTACCAGCTGCTGCAGGTATTCCACACTTCTGGGTGTTTGAATATCTACTTCTCCCAACACACACAGCGCTTTCCCCCAGCGATTCGTACCAGATTACAGAGCATATACGTTTATGGAAGGAATCACTGCATGCGACAGGGGGAGCAGCTATTCAACACATCCTACTAGTCACATACATGCAGCATATAAAAAGCAGTGAAAGAGTGGTGGTTAAAGAAATTGGCTGTCAGAGAAATGAGTATGGTTCCTTTTCTTTTAAAGGGGTTGGTCCATTTGTGCAAATGACCTCGTGATGATAGGATCACTTTAGACTCAGCGCAGGTATTGACAAACTTTATTTTTATTTTTTACTTTAATTGATCGTCTTGGCAGATGAAGCTATACAAGTCTATGACTGCACACTGCGGAAGCGTGGCCAGAGGGAAGAGATATTATGGCTTAAGGTTGTTCATAAAGTCAATACTCAGAACAGACTAAAGTTGTCTTCATAAGGTAAATAAGTAGCCAGAGTTAAAAGCATTACAAGCCTTGCCACTTGCATCTTGTGTTTTCCACCAGCATAAGATGGACATTGAACATGTCGTTTCATAGTGTCATTTGTCACTCTGTTCAAGCAGCCTGTAGTAGAGCAAGTCTATACATTCATTTGTTAGCTATTTCGGTTTGTGTTCAAGCATGAAGCATGCCACTGCACAGGTTAATTCATGATCTCTGTCAGTAGCATAACAACTGACATTTCCTGTGAAGAAACTACATATCCCACAATCCCTGGGTCTCTCAGTCTAGCTCTGCAGGTGCAGCAATTAGATCGGACTGTGATTGCAAATAAACATAGAGCTTACCATGCAGCAGGAAGATTCTAGGTACAGATTTTATTACATTTAGCCACATTTGTGATGCAACACCAAGCAGGTGGCAACGCATGCACTGGACACTGTGCCCCAGAACAGGAAGATGCTTTGTCCCTTGTAGTAAACCATGGGAACAAAAGAATCGATCAGCCATGACACTACACTACATGATCAGCCATGATCAGCTATGACACTACACCAGCAACAAGTAAGACCATCATTACAAGTCAAACAAACACAGGGAATATAGCTACAACACTACCTAGTTAAAACAGCAACAAACAACATTTCAAAGTGTACAATACCTTTGAGTTAAAAATAGCTCAGGATGGCCTTACCTTTAGCAGCTATTATTACAAATCTAAAATTTAAAGAATATATGTTACCCCACCATTTCATATTCCTGATATGTGCCTTCTGTACCGTTTACTTGTGTTAAAAAAGTGTCCTGTTCCCTTTGTATTGCTTCCTTTGTGTTGTGTTTGTATTGCTTCCTGCCAGTTCCTTTGCTTTCCTATTAAAAACTGACCACACTAGGCAAAAGAGCAGGTCAGTTATCTGGCTATGCCGAGAACTCAGCCTACTCTACTCCAATGATCAGGCTAGAGCAGAAATTCTTCTCCCCCTCGTAGTCAGTGTGCTGCTGCTTTTCCTTCCCTAGCTCTCAGAGTTCCTTATGCAGCTGAGAACAGAGATTTTGTGATTACTTTACAAAAAAAAAAAAAAAAACCTGAGGGAGGGAGTGAGTATATATATTTTATATATATATATATATATATATATATATACATACATATATATATATATATATATATATATATATATATATATATATATACATACATACATACATACATATATATATATATATATATATATATATATATATATATATATATATATATATATATACACATATACATACACACACACACACACGTTTTGCCTTTCAGTTCTATTTTAAACAGAATGGATTGGTTTCATAAGTTGAGGGTGCTTTAATCACAACAAAACAATTGGAGCAACAAGCATTTAAAAGTCTCTGAAAAAATACTTTAAAACAAGGTAAATACAGCAATAAAATCTCAACATATGCACATACTGAAAAAAGCCTACAAAGCTGAAAAGAAATGAAATGGTCCAGCATTGTATCAAACGTCAGAAAGCCTGCAACCAGAAGAGCAGTGCAGGGGGATTTCCCAAAAAGCCTGTTGAATCGAGATATAAGGCAAATATTAAAGCTCATTTCTCTACCCTTAGGCCACTGATGGCGAACCTTGGCACCCCAGATGTTTTAGAACTACATTTCCCATGATGCTCATGCACTCTGCAGTGTAGTTAAGCTTCATGGGAAATGTAGTTCTAAAACATCTGGTGTGCCAAGGTTCGCCATCACTGCTCTAGCATTTAATGCTTGCTGCTGCCCAGATATACCCCAAAAATCCCACTGAGAATTGGCACAAACATTCAAAAAGAAAAATGTACACTTCAAAATCACAGTAGACTTCAAACAAGACTCAAAATCTCTGAATAAAGATTCTTTTTTTTTTTCTTTAAGGGAAGAGAGACCATCACCTTACAGCTCAAGCACAATTATTAAAATATACTTCAGAGTAAGATAGATATGAGCTTGGCACATAGCAATTTTAATGAACAAATCAGATCTCTAGACATTCCTTAAAGTCAGTGTTAAAAGAAATAAGAACCTACATTGTCTAATCCCTTAATTAATATGGTGCTCTTGTCCATGACCACAATCTAATGCCAAGTATACACGAGTGGAATGTCCGTCAGAAAAAGTCAGATGGGAGCTTTTCATCGCATATTCCGATCGTGTGTAGGTCCCATCGGACTTTTTCCGACGAAAATTCTGACGGACTTAGATAGTGAACATGTTCTAAATTTTTCCAACGGAACCAATTCCCATCGGGAAAATCGCTCGTCTGTATGCTGTTCCAACGGACCAAAAACAACTCATGCTCTGAAGCAAGTACGAGACGGAAGCTATTGGCTACTGGCTATTGAACTTCTTTTTTCTAGTCCCATCGTAAGTGTTGTACGTCACCGCGTTCTGGATGGTCGGACTTTGGTGTGACCGTGTGTATGCAAGACAGCTTGAATGGAATTCCGTCGGCGTTTAGTCGGAGAAAACTTCGGAGTTTGTTCCAACGGCAAAACCAGTCGTGTGTATAGGGCATTACGCTAGAAAGACGTATCATATGTAAGAACAGACCAAACAGCTCTGCATACAGCTTCACCAACAACTAAGGTAGGATTAAAATGTAGTTTTTAAAATGATCAAAAATTACATTTGGAGAAAATAAATTACCCAGAAGCCACTGAAAGAAAATACCAAAAGATCTGCTACTAAAAATGGTGATTGTCAAGAGACCACAAAATCCTGACCAACCTTTATCTTACTACATCTATCAAATGCCAAAGAGCTGCAGTTTATTGGAAGAACATACATGCTAAGGTTTGATGAACTGTGCAAGTTTTATTGGACATATGCCACTACTCTAACAGGTACAACATGGCGAAGCTTTTCTGAGATTAAAGCCCCTCATTGACTACAGTAAACCTCACAAGATAAATCAGCAAATGTTCAATAACCCAACAACCAGGTCATCTATACCGATGCATGTCAACAGACGGTGGCATTGTACGTATCTGTCATAGCTTCCTCTCCAGCCATACAACTTGTGCACTCTACCTTGTTGCTGTGGCTGATCTCTTCACCTGGTCTTCTTCTAGATTCAATGCCTTCAGCCATCTTGATTGGCTGGCATGTGATACGCATCCAACACACGCCAAGATTGTGAACTGAGCTGTGCATGTGCAACTTAGTATATAATCCTTAAGAAACTAGCTAGAAGACAGACAAGCAGCTTTTATTGCTGAGAATGGCACACAGTTACTTCTGCAATAAAATAATACCTTCTAGCATTTTTTATACACAAGTTCTGCTTTTAACGCAAAGGAAAAACAGAAGGAAGGAAGAGGACACCAATATCGAAGACTGCACCAAAGACAGCTTTGTATAAAGGCTGCGTGTAGTAGTAGAGTTTTGTTTTTCCTTTACATCAGGTAGTCACGTAGTATTCAGGTATCTCAAGGGAAGAAGGAAGAGATGATGCTCATGGGTCTACCTATACAGTGACTTGTGTTTAGTTTGTTGTCCAGAATGAAGAAAGACTATATCATAGACAATTTCCTGCTACAAACCAACAATTCTGCAAAGTGCTGCTTTACTCTATATAAATACATGAAAAAAATAAATAAAAGGCAGCTAGATACTTCTGCACAATTATTTATCCATTTTGCTTGCAATTGCTTTTTTATAATGACTAGTGATTACCAAATACCAATTTGTTTGCAATTGTATTTTAAATAGCATTTTACTGCTGCAGCCCACAGTGACATCCCTTGGTCCTGTGTGTAAATCTAGATAAGCACATTTGACTTCTTGTAATGTGCTGAACTACTCCGTAGGTAGTCCCCTGAAAGGCCTACAGGAAAAAAACTGTGCAAGGGTAAATCAATCACAAAATATGATTCCAATAAAGCAACATCAGTCTATTTCCAGGAGAGTGCTCTCCAAGGCAATGAATTCAAGAACTATAAGGCTTCATGTACACGGGACGTTTTTACAACCTCTCCTGAACGATTTAACTTGACAGATAGTAACCCACGTTTAAAACGTCCGTTTTGCTGCGTTTGCATTTAGTAATAGCCAAATATGAAAAACGCCTGAAAACGAAACGTGGCTAAACGCGAGTTACCGCGTTTAGCCACGTTTATAAGCGTTTAGCTCTTGAAATGCCTCTAAACTCAGCGTCTGAACCAACTTTTTTGGGTTCCAAAAAAAGCCTCTAAACTCAACTACCTAGAAACGACTATAAAACGACCCTGTGTACATGTACTGATAAGACAACAGAGGAGAGTTCAGGAGCAGTTGACAAAAATGCCCAACTGTTCCTAAACGTTCGTTTAGCAGCAGCAGTGTACATGAGGCCTTAACCACTTCCGGACCACGGCACACCGATATACATCCTCACTTTGAAGGAGGAAAATGCGGTTATGGCAGCAGCTAGCTGCCATAATGCCGGTATCCTCTTGTTCGGCCGGCGGTCCACTTCAAGATAAAAGTGGTCTCTGCGGCGGATTTGCCACAAGATCACTTTTAATCGGCAGCAGGAGAGGGCCCCTCCCGTCACACTCCCGTGCCCTCCGCTGCTTACCAAAGCAATTGGCATCGGCAGAGGCTATCGGGATGAGTGAGGGGGAAGATGGCCCCCACCCGTCTCCAAGACATTGCAGGGCAGAAGTGACATCAAAACGTCACTTCCGCCCATAGCTCTTAAAGGGCTATTTTTTTATATTCTTTCTTTAAATGAATTTTTTTTTATTATTGCATTTTAGTGTAGATATGAGATCTGAGGTCTTTTTGACCCCAGATCTCATATTTAAGAGGTCCTGTCATGCTTTTTTTCTATTACAAGGGATGTTTACATTTTTTTAAATGCGCCCCGTCCCGCCGAGCTCGCGTGCAGAAGCGAATGCATACATGAGTAACGCCCGCATATGAAAACAGTGTTCAAATATCGGTAGAGCGAGAGCAATAATTCTAGCCCTAGACCTCCTCTGTAACCCAAAACATGCAACCTGTAGAATTTTTTAAATGTTGCCTATGGATATTTTTAAGGGTAAAAGTTTGTCGCCATTCCACGAGCGGGCGCAATTTTGAAGCGTGACATGTTGGGTATCAATTTACTCAGCGTAACATTATCTTTCACAATATAAAAAAAAAATTGGGCTAACTTTACCGTTTTCTTATTTTTTTATTCAAAAAAGTGTATTTTTTCCAAAAAAACTGCGCTTGTAAGACCGCTGCGCAAATACGATGTGACAGAAAGTATTGCAACGACCGCCATTTTATTCTCTAGGGTGTTAGAAAAAAAAATGTATAATGTTTGGGGATTCTAAGTCATTTTCTAGCAAAAAAAATAGTTTTTAACTTGTAAACACATCTAAAAAAGAGGCTCGTCCTTCAGCGGTTAATAAACGTGTAAGCAGCGAGCAGCTTTATCCAAATGAATTTCACAGAAGAAGACATCACATTCAGCAGCAGGAAAAGCAAAGCCTCTATTTATGGAAGCAACACACGTTCTGTAGGTGGTCACAAAAGAGCTAATAGGAAGAGACTAAAAAAGGAGTATGTGAGAGACACGCTATATAAAACAGAAACAAAAAACGTCAGACTGACAAGAAAGCCATGCAAATGGGGGGAATTTATAATACAAAAACACCTAAAATTCTGGTACATGAATACTAAAAATCACTCCAGGTATGGAATTATTACTGTTTGTGGACTTCAGTCTGCAATTCATTCCACAGATTTTCAATGGGTTTTAGGTCTGGGCTCTGACTAGACCCTGCATGGACATTCATCTTTTTTTTCCCTTCAATCACTGTGTGGTCATTTTTGCTGTGTGCTTTGGGTCATTGTCATGATGGAAAGTAAACCTTCTTCCCATTGACAACTTTCTGGCAGAGGACAGCAGATTTTCCTGAAGAATTTGAGGGTATTTTGCCTCATCCATTCGGTCTTCTAGCTTGACAAGTGTTCCAGTCCCTGCTGCAGAGAAACACCCCCATAACAGGATATTACCACCTCCATGCTTTCCTGTAGGAATGGCGTTATGTGGATGGTGAGCTTTAATGGATTTCTGCCAGACATATCAAATAATTCCATTTTAGTCTCATCTAACCATAGCACCTTTTTTTATGCGGCCTCTGAATCTTCAAGGTGCATTTTGGCATAGCTCAGTCGTGATTGCATGTGGCCTTTTTTTTTTGGAGGAGTGGCTTTTTTCTTGCAGTCCTCCCAACACAAGCCACATTTGTGGAGAAGTTGTGATATTGTCGTCACATGCACACAATGACCACTCTGTAAAAAATTCCTACAACTGCTTCAGAGTTGATGTAGACCTCTTGGTAGCCTCTCTGACCAGTTTTCTCCTGGCTCTTTCATCCAATTTGGAGCAATGTCCTGATCCAGGGAGGGTCTCGGTCTTATACCAAATATCTTCTAGTTCTTAATAATAGACTTCTCTGTGCTTCTAGGGATTGATAAAGCCTTTGGCATTTTTCTGTATCCATCTCCTGACTTGTGCCTGTCCACAACCGTATCCCGGAGATCTTTTGACAGTGCCTTATCACCCATAGTTGAGTGCTTCAGTTGCACTACCATGGACTGAAATTCTCCAGGAAAGCTCTTTTCATGCTGAACTAATAAAAATGACCACAGCTGAACACAGTTGAAAGTCAAATGGCTTTGTTTGCTATTGAGACGGTGATAAGCTACACCTGATAGAGTTCACAAGTAATTTTCAGGAGGGGATGATCCTTTTTCATACTCAGTGATTCTGTTTATTTTTTTCTGACATGCTGGTGTTATATCTTTACTTGGATGTTATAAGCTGCACTGAGTAAACACAGCTGGATAAAACATAAAACTGTGTGTCTTCAGTTCAGGCTGCAAAGCAAAAAAATGTGATCACTTTACCTTCTATACCCACTGTATATTGCACCATCTTGAACCAACGCAAGTATGCGTGCCGTAAGACCCCTTTCACATGAGCCTCCCCGGGCGTCAGCGGTAAAGCAGAGCTATTTTAGCGGCGATATTCGGCCACTAGCGGGGCGGTTTTAACCCTCCACTAGCGGCCGAAAAGGGGTTAAATATGCCCGCAAAACGCTGCCGGAGTGGTGTTTTGCCGATGGTATTGCAGCGCTGCCCCATTAATATCAATGGGGAGCAGCAGTGGAGGAGCGGTGAGTTCACTGCTCCAAAGAAGCTGCTGGCAGGACTTTTTCTGACGCCCTGCCAGCGCTCCGCTCTAGTGTGAAAGCTCTAGGGCTTTTACACTGGAGTGAATGGAGCAGCTGTTTTAGGGCGGTTTGCAGGCCCTATTTTTAACGCTATAGAGCCTGCAAAACGCTCCAGTGTGAAAGGGGTCCAACTGTAGTATTCCAGTGGAAGCTGTAAATCACTGTGGTAGTTCTTGTTACTACAGTGATTGCCACTGTCTTCCGGATCCCATGTCGAGAGGCTGCCCTGCTGCATAGCAAACATTGAGGGGTGGTCACTTGTTTGGCGCCGTCGTCCTTCACAGAATGCCTTGAATTTTTCTCAATAACTGCAGGATTTGTTTCATCTCTGTATTACCTGAGGCCAGTCACTTCACTAAGTATAGAAGGGTTTACAGCCACTTTAACTTGGTACATACACGTACGTATTGAGATTACCCTTCTGTAGTTTATTGCAACTCATTGATGGATTCCCTAGGCCTTAGCATATCTACAGTGCCTTGAAAAAGTATTCATACCCTTTGAAATTTTCCACATTTTGTCAGGTTACAACCAAAAACGTAAAATGTATTTTATTGGGATTTTATGTGATATACCAACACAAAGTGGCACATAATTGCTAAGTGGAAGGAAAATGATAATTGGTTTTCTACATTTTTAACAAATAAATATGTTCAAAGTTCAAGTTAGGTTTTGAAGCACCTGTATAAAATAGCTTCTATGAAATTATAAATAAAGTACTCCCTTAATTGTACATTCTCATCTCAAGTAAAGTAAAAAAAATTAAATAAAAGTGCAACCGTACTTCACTTAAAAAAATATAATTATTTTAATCACAGGAAAATGGTTTTATCGATCTGTATATCATAACTTTCAAACTGGTTCATAATAAAGGTTTTATTTAGAGCATCAATTTACTGATCCTTTTATTTTTTTATAATTTTTAGCATCAGGACACAATCAAAGGAAAATAATAATGGTAATTATTTGAAGTATGCTCTTTGCCAGAAATGCAAGGAAAAACAAAACAAAAACAAAACAAAACAAAAAAAACATATTTTAGAATGTTTTCTTTAATACATATAATTTACACAAATATAGCCTTATGCCGCGTACACACCTGCAGACTTTCCAACGGACCGAATCCGGCGGACAATCCGACCGTGTGTGGGCTGCATCGGACTTCCGGCGGACCATTTCGGTCGGAAATCTGACAGACTTTAGATTTGAAACTTGCTTAAAATCTTTACGTCGTAACTTCGCCGGACTCAGTTCCTGACGGAAAGCCTGTTCGCCTGTATGCTGGTCCGACGGACCAGATACGACGCAAGGGCAGGGTACTGCATCTCGCGCTCGCTGCAATAGGAAAAACAAATTTTCCTATTGCGGCGAGCGCGGGGCATACCAGGCCCTTAGGTCTGGTATGGATTTTAAGGGGAACCCCCTACGCCGAAAAAACAGCATGGGGCCCCCCACAAAATCCATACCAGACCCCGATCCGGGCACGCAGCCCAGCCAGTCATGAAAGGGGGTGGGGACGAGCGAGCGCCCCCCCTCCCCAAAGCACCTTGTCCCCATGTTGATGAGGACAAGGGCCTCTTCCCGACAACCCTGGCCATTGGTTGTCGGGATCTGCGGGCGGGGGGGCTTATCGGAATCCGGGAGCCCCCTTTAATAAGGGGGCCCCCATGATCCCGGCCCCCCACCGTATGTGAATGAGTATGGGGTACATCGTACCCCTACCCATTCATCTAGGGAAAAAGTGTAAAAAGGGAAAAAGTGTAAAAGGGAAAAAGTATAAAAAAAAAAAAAAAAAAAAACACACACTACACAGGTTTTTAAAGTAATTTATTAGACAGCTCCGGGGGTCTTCTTCCGACTTCGGGGGTCCCTCCGGCCTCTTCTCCCGGCATCCGGTTGGTTCTTCTGCCGGCTCCTCCGCTATTTTCTGCTGCTCTTTTGCTAGCGGTGGTCCGGTGTTCTGCATCGCCTTCTTCCCTCTTCTCTGCTTCCGATGTTGACACAACGCTCTCTCTGGCTGTAATGCTGTCTGGGCGCTCCGCTTTGATTTATATAGGCGGTGACCACACCCCCTTATGCCATCACAGTCCCTGGGCTTGCTGGGACTGTGGCAGCATAAGGGGGTGGGGTCAACATCACCCGGTGACCCCGCCCCCTTATGCCGTCACAGTCCCAGCATGCCCAGGGACTGTGACGGCATAAGTGGGCGGGGTCACCGCCTATATAAGTCATAGCGGAGCGCCCAGACAGCATTACAGCCAGAGAGAGCGTCGTGTGAACATCGGAAGAGAAAAGGGAAGAAGGCGACGCAGAAGTCCGGACCTCCACTAGCAAAAGAGCAGCAGAAGATAGCGGAGGAGCTGGCAGAAGAACCGGATACCGGGAGAAGGGGTCGAACACCGGGAGAAGAGGCCGGAGAAGAACCAACCGGACGCCAGGAGAAGAGGCCAGAGGGACCCGCGAAGTCAGAAGTAGACCCCCGGAGTCGTCTAATAAAATTACTTTAAAAACCTGTGTAGTGTGTTTTTTTTATTGTCACTTTTTCCCTAGGTGAATGGGTAGGGGTACGATGTACCCCATACTCATTCACATAGGGTGGGGGGCCGGGATCTGGGGGCCCCCAAATTCCGATAAGCCCCCCGCCCGCAGACCCCGACAACCAACGGCCAGGGTTGTCAGGAAGAGGCCCTTGTCCTCATCAACATGGGAACAAGGTGCTTTGGGGTGGCGGGGGCCGCAGGACGTCCCCCTGCCCCAAAGCACCCCCCCATGTTGAGGGCATGTGGCCTGGTACGGTTCAGGAGGGGGGGGGGGGGGGCGCTCGCTCGTCCCCACCCCTTTTCCTGACCGGCCGGGCTGCGTGCTCGGAACGGGGTCTGGTATGGATTTTGGGGGGGACCCCACACCGTTTTTTTTGGCATAGGGGGTTCCCCTTAAAATCCATACCAGACCTAAGGGCCTGGTATGCCCTGCGACGGGCTCGCAAGGTGTCAATCTCGCCCATAAAAGCGGCGAGATTGACTACCTTTTCTAGTCCCATCGTACCCGAGTCACATTCAAAATGAATGCCCTTGTCCGTGTGTGGGCAAATCCGTTCATTCTGAAAGTCCGCCGTAACTCCATCGGGAAGACCGGCGGACCCAGTCTGCCGGAAAGTCCAGTCGTGTGTAGGCAAGTCCGTCCGTTCAGAAAGTCCGTCGGGAAGACCGTCGGACCTAGTTTCCCAGAAAGTCCGGTTGTGTGTACGCTGCATTAGTCAGTAAGATACAGAGCAGCGTGCAGGGACTTCTAACGCAAAGCAATCAGTGATCAGAATTATACCTTTCAGGAATTTTGGGTCAGTAAACGAAAGACCTACTGGCCGTTAAAGCAGTATCAAACCCAAAACCACAATATATATTGCAGCTTACCAATCATTAGATTGTGGTGGCTGTATTAGTTTTATTTTTTTCCTCCCTATTCTATACTTGGCGATTTGGCCAATAACACACCTCCTGTGTTAGTAAGACACAACTCTGAAGAAATGAGCACAGGAGGCACAGCAGGCAGCAGCGTTGTCAGTCTGGGGGGGGGGGGGGGGGGGGTGTTAAATGTAGTAGCAGATTTAGCTTCTAACAAACTGAGGCCAAACTCCAGATCACACTTTAGAATCAGTTACAGCTGGGGGTGCACCAAATGGAAATTTTGGTGCCGAAACCGAAAATGAAGGATGCACTAGGCCGAACAACGAAACCTATACCGAAAATGACAGTTTTTAAAAAATATTTATATTTTTATATATAATTGTATTATATTAAACTTTTTAATTAATATCAGATTAAATTAATATGAATTTATTGTTGGCCATTATTGCCACCTTTAGTGCAACAAAGGTCAAGAAAAAATCAGTCTGCAGTCTCTAACCATCTCTTGAATCATGTCTGCAATCTCTCACTTAAACACACTGCTAATAGTATTAGCAAAAATTTCCATTCGGTGCAACTCTAGCAGACATCATACAAGAGATCAAAGCAGCCTCTCACCAGTGCCCGTCACATGCAGCCTCACCAGTGCCCGTCACATGCAGCCTCACCAGTGCCCGTCACATGCAGCCTCACCAGTGCCCATCATATGCAGCCTGTCTGCCCAGCAGCCTCAACAGTTCCCATCATATGCAGTCTCACCAGTGCCCATCATATGCAGTCTCACCAGTGCCCATCATATGCAGTCTCACCAGTGCCCATCATATGCAGCCTGCCAGTGCCCATCATATGCAGCCTGCCAGTGCCCATCATATGCAGCCTGCCAGTGCTCAGCAGCTCCACCAGTGCCCGCCACATGCAGCCTGCCAGTACCCAGCAGCCTCACCAGTGCCCATCATATGCAGCCTGCCTGTGCCCAGCAGCCTCACCAGTTCCCGTCATATGCAGTCTCACCAGTGCCCATCATATGCAGCCTGCCAGTGCCCATCAAATGCAGCCTGCCAGTGCCCATCAGCCCCACCAGTGCCCGTCACATGCAGCCTGCCATTGCCCAGCAAGCCTCACTATTGCCGTCATATGTAACCCCACTAGTGCCCATCATATGCAGCCTGCCAGTGCCCAGCAGCATGCCAGTGCCCAGCAAGCCTCACTATTGCCCGTCATATGCAGCCCAGCAGCCCCCCAGTGCCCATCATCTTCAGCCTGCCTGTGCCCGCATCAACGGCGATCTCCGTGTGTCATGGAGCTGGATTTGAATTACCCGGGCAGCCGTAACAATGTCCCGCCTTCTGTACTCACGTCATGCTGATTCAATGTCCCACCACTGGATCAGTGTGCCGTCTATCACAGGAGGCGGGACACTGTTACTGCGGCCGGGCAATTCAGCTCCATGAAACACGGAGATCGAGGGGAGGAGAGAAGGTGGGAGTGGAGAACTGGGCGCGCCAGGATGACACTCCCGCAATGGGCGGCACCCAGGGCAGACCACGCCCCCTTTCAGTATCGGCTGTTTTTTTTCATTCGGCCGAAAGAGAAAAAAAAAAAAAAAAAAACACAGTTTTCGGCCGATAATTTTCGGTGCACCTCTACTTACAACAAACCGTTTTTTTTTCCTTTTGGGATAAGGGATTTGAATGAAATAAATAAATGCTGATTATCCCTTCCAGTGTTAACGGCTTTTCTCATCCATGTAAATGGATAAATTCTCCTGGAGTGTTTGTGCTGTGAACAACAGGCTTGCTAGCTGGATTACCAGGTGAAAATAGAAGGCAAGCCTAAAAAAGGAGACTAATGCAGTCATCACATCTAAGAATTGGTAAGCTGCAATATAAATGTAAAATTAAAAACTAGAACTACTTATCTGTACACTATTCCCCTTTTCAGAACTTTTACTTTACCAAGCTCCAGGAAAACTGCTAAATACACAGATAAAATACATATACAAGATCGGTTTTAATTGTATTTTTGTCCATCCAGGCCCACAGAATTACACAGCTATGTCAAACAGCACAGCCCTGTCTGACAAGGCAGATGACCTGATTTTTTTCTGCTGTACTTAACGCGATTGTAAAGTCTCTGGATTTTTCTATAAACATAACAAACATCTTATGCTTACCTGCTCTGTTGTAGTGATTTTGCTGAAAGCAGCCCGAATCCTCCTCTTCTCGGGTGCTTCTGTGCTCCTGGCTCCTCCCTCCTGTCGAGTGACCCCATAGCAAGCAGCTTGTTATGGGGGCACCGAGCAGAGTCGCAGCTCCGTGTGTCCATTCAAACACGGAGCCCCGGCCTGGCCCCAGCCCTCTATCCCCTGATTGGCTGACTGATTTCAAGTGACAGCAGCAGGAGCCAATGGCAATGGGAGAAATATTTTTTTTCAATTTTATTTTTTTTTTTATTTATTACATTTTATTTCTCTTTTTCTTTCACACATTGTGACCAGAGCAGTATAATGTTGCCATTTTACTATTCTGGAAAAGTGATCAGGATTTGTTTGTTTTTTTTTTTTTTTTTACACATTTGCGTACAGCTTGTATTATATTGCTATAAGCAAGCATTTTTACTGAATGAAACTAGGGTTGAAAAAACTAAATCGATGAATCGACAACTAATCGATTACTATTTTCATAATCGATTAATCGGCCAGTAACATAATGGGGTTAAAAAAACTAAAATTAGCCCTTTATAGTACAAAAAGAGCAAATAATCGCTACTGTAAATTTTACTTTCACTGTTGCACAGAAAAAAAAATGAACCCCTTACAGTAGCAATTATTTGCTCTTTTTGTACTATAAAGGGCTAATTTTTTTTTTAATCCCATTATGTTACTAAACGTCTTAGGCCTGGTTCACACCTATGCGTTTTTTGCAGAAACACACTACAGTTCATTTAAGGTTCACATCAATGCTTTTTTCAGCTGCTGCATATTTGGAAAGGGTCAGGGACTTTTTTCAACGCAAAACAGTGCTTTTTTGGTTCAATATACTTCAATGGAGAAGCTGCAGAAAAGCATGTAATGCGTTTTTGCAGCAATTTGTGTTTTTTTTTTAATCTGCCCAACAACAAATTGGCCAAAAAAAAAAAAAAAGCATACAAAAATGCAAATCGCAGCAAAATCACGTGCGCAAAAACTTAAAACGCACAGTAAAAAACACTGCAGAAACAGATCAAAAGCAAACTGCATAGGTGTGTACCAAGCCTTATGCTGGCCACACCGATCAATTTTCAGATGAGAATATTCATACGAAAAATCTTTCTACATTCGCTGAATGAAATGTTGTTTTTAACATTCTGTTTTAAAACGAATGCAATTTCTGAACGAAAACCACATACACTGTCTGAAAATTCCTTTGACCAAGAAGTTTTCTATTATTTTTAAATTTTCCTGTCACTGTGGTTAAAAACAAACGTTGTGTGGTTGAAAACAAACGTTGTGTGGTTGAAAACAAAGTTTGTTTTCAACCACAGTGACGAGAAAATTTAGAAATAATAGAAAACTTCTTGGTCAAAGGAATTTTCAGACAGTGTATGTGGTTTAGCTGTGACAGGTCAAAGCTAATCACATGATACAGATGGGCTGTGATTGGCCCCGTCTGTACCATGTGATCATATTGACCAATCACAGCCAACAAAACAACTGTACACAATGGATGGCATGAAAGGAAGCCATTCATTGTTTACAACTATCATGTGACCTGCTGTGATTGATTACCAGCAGCGAGCCGGTACACTAATCAGTCAACGGCTGTGTCCGGGGGACAAAGCCAGTGACAGATGGCACTGCTGCATGTTTTGAGAGGGCATCATACGATGTCCACTCAGAACGGTAAAGCCACCACCTGGACCTCATTTTGCTTAAAGGCCAGATGGGTAGGTATTTATTTATTTATTTATTTATTTATTTCAGGTACTTATATAGCGCCGTCAATTTACGCAGCGCTTTACATATACATTGTACATTCATATCAGTCCCTACCCTCAAGGAGCTTACAATCTAAGTTCCCTAACTCACATTCATACATACTAGGGACAATTTAGACAGGATCCAATTAACCTACCAGCATGTCTTTGGAGTGTGGGAGGAAACCGGAGTGCCCGGAGGAAACCCACGCAGACACAGGGAGAACATGCAAACTCCAGGCAGGTAGTGTCGTGGTCGGGATTCGAACCAGCGACCCTTCTTACTGCTAGGTGAGAGTGCTACCCACTACACCACTGCGCCGCCCTAGGTATTAAGCTTTGACAAAAAAACCTGGAAGCCGATTGGTTTCTATGCATTGCTGCAGCAGATATGGCACTCTTTTTAGTAACTCAACCCCAAAGTATTTACTAGGGATGGGCTCAGGCATGTTTGGTTCCTAGTCCCAACCCACCTGAGCTATCCTGCCAGGAAGCCATCACTGCACACCGCCAATCATAAGCAGCTGCAGGCCAGGAAATGCCTCACAGCCTATGATTGGCGTTGTGAAGTGATGGCTTCCTGGAGGGATTGCTCAGGTGGGTTGGGACTAGGATCCAAACACGCCTGAGCCCATCCCTAGTATTTACACACAGGCTGCTGCGAAGACATGAGAACAGGAGCGGTGTCCTCAAGTTAATGCAGGGAAAGGATTTTAGGGGGAGTACAAAAAATCCTATTTTAGCTTTCGTTTATTAGAGAACACAACTCTGTTTTAGATCATCACTTACTGGGATGTCCCAAAACAGTGCAATGACAGGGCAGGTGAAATAACCATCCTAGATTAAAAACGACACTGCCCAGTAAAACTGCAGCCTGCAAAACCTTATGCCCAAAACTGCCATCATCTGATGCTGGCCACATTCACCTTGTAAAACTTGGTGAACAAATGTACAGATGACCAAGTTGCTGCCTTACAAACCTGAGGAATTGGTGCTCGACGGTGGAAAGCTCAGGATGTACTTACGTTTCATAGAACATGCTGTAACCCAGCCTTTTTCAACCAGGGTGCCCAGGCACCCTGTGGTGCCTTGAGGTCTCTTCAGGGGAGCCTCAGCAAAATGCCTAAAGCTTGCCCATAAATTGTATACAAAGCAGCCCAAGAAACCTGCCTTTTAGTTACACAAAGTCATAGGTTTTCATTGTGCATCATTATGACCTTCTAACAACCAATGGCATCAGTTGATAGGGAGAATGTCTGTTGCCTGCATAGCATGCTTGTTTGACCCCCTCTGCCTCTCTCCATCAGTTTTGGGGTCATATTAGCTGAGTGATGGAGAAAAACTAAGGAAGAAGAAAAACATTGGAATGCTAGTCAGTACCAACTTGCATCTTTAACCTTGAGTGTCCTACGTGTGTGGATGTTGCTGCATTATGTAAAACTATTAGAAGTTTTTAGATTTTGGGATGGGGTGCCTCAAGACTGTCCATAATTTGGGAGGGCGCCTCAAGACTGTCCATAATTTGGGAGGGCGCCTCAAGACTGTCCATAATTTGGGAGGGCGCCTCAAGACTGTCCATAATTTGGGAGGGCGCCTCAAGACTGTCCATAATTTGGGAGGGCGCCTCAAGACTGTCCATAATTTGGGAGGGCGCCTCAAGACTGTCCATAATTTGGGAGGGCGCCTCAAGACTGTCCATAATTTGGGAGGGCGCCTCAAGACTGTCCATAATTTGGGAGGGCGCCTCAAGACTGTCCATAATTTGGGAGGGCGCCTCAAGACTGTCCATAATTTGGGAGGGCGCCTCAAGACTGTCCATAATTTGGGAGGGCGCCTCAAGACTGTCCATAATTTGGGAGGGCGCCTCAAGACTGTCCATAATTTGGGAGGGCGCCTCAAGACTGTCCATAATTTGGGAGGGCGCCTCAAGACTGTCCATAATTTGGGAGGGCGCCTCAAGACTGTCCATAATTTGGGAGGGCGCCTCAAGACTGTCCATAATTTGGGAGGGCGCCTCAAGACTGTCCATAATATGGGAGGGGGCGCCTCGAGACTGTCCATAATATGGGAGGGGGCGCCTCGAGACTGTCCATAATATGGGAGGGGGCGCCTCGAGACTGTCCATAATATGGGAGGGGGCGCCTCGAGACTGTCCATAATATGGGAGGGGGCGCCTCGAGACTGTCCATAATATGGGAGGGGGCGCCTCGAGACTGTCCATAATATGGGAGGGGGCGCCTCGAGACTGTCCATAATATGGGAGGGGGCGCCTCGAGACTGTCCATAATATGGGAGGGGGCGCCTCGAGACTGTCCATAATATGGGAGGGGGCGCCTCGAGACTGTCCATAATATGGGAGGGGGCGCCTCGAGACTGTCCATAATTTTAAAGGGTGCCTCGACTGAAAAAAGGTAGAGAAACACTGCTGTAACCAATGACAGTGATTATTGGTGCTTGATAACATACACTTGATACTGCAAAGCCCTTATGTGGCCCTCTACAACAACAAAGTCATTTAAACTAAAAAACACAGATGTGACATTGAAATATACTCCAATCATCTGGTCAACATCCAAAGAACTTAACGTGGTTGTAAAGGTAGAAGGCTTATCTTAATGCATTGTATGCATTAAGATAAAAAAACCTTCTGTGTGTAGCAGCCCACTTAATACTTAGCTGAGCACCATCTCTATCCAGTCAAAGTCAATTAGCCAATTAGGAGAGAGGTGGGGCGGGGCCAAACCATGGCTCCGTGTCTGAATGGTCACAAAGAGCAGTGGCTTGGCTCGGGTGCCCCCATAGCAAGCTGCTTGCTGTGGGGGCACTCGACAGGAGGGAGGGGCCAAGAGCGCCAAAGAGGGACCTGAGAGGAGGAGGATCGGGGCTGCTCTGTTCAAATCCATTCCACAGAGCAGGTAAGTATAACATAACATGTTTGTTATTTTTAAAGGAAAAAAAAACAAAGACTTTAGTCAATTTAGTTCATGGTTGCGATGCAGCCCCATCCACATAAATGGGTTACATTTGATGGTCCTGCCTGTTGCAACAGGGGTAAAATTTTAGCAGCAGCATGGGTAGCTGCTAACCCTGTCCAGCCACTATGCTAGGTAAAAGGGGGGTAGGAAAAACATGGCTCATATGCCTATTTTTACCACACCCCAATTGCAAACAATCTTTTACTGTATTCTTTGTTTATAGTCTTTAGGGACATGAAGCAGGCACTCATTTGTGTCTTTTATATCTGCCTGGAGTTCAGTGTTAAAGTAGAACTATAGGCAAAACTTTTTTTTTTTTTTCATTTAGGATAGAGCCATGAAGGGTTATATCCCCTGTCAGATTTTGTTTCGCCATCTGTGTCCCATTGCAGAGATTTCACTGCCTGTCCCAAACTGAAAGTGTAAGGGAATCCCTGAAAATTAAGGAAATCTCTTGGGGGGCCCCAAGTCACCAAAACTAGTTTCCCCATTGGAAGATCTCCTATCTATTACTCTTCTGGGGATAACTCAAACTGTGGGTTTTTCTTTTACCTTCAATTCCAATGATAATGGTAAACAGAACAACTAGAGAGGGTGAATCTCCTTAATGGGGGCACATACAGTAATACAACCTGACAAGAATTCTAATCCCTCTCCACTCTATCCAAAACTAAAAAAACAAATAAAAAAAAAAAAAAGGGTTTTGCCTTTAGTTATACTTTAAAGCAATAAAAAAGAAAACAAACATCTCTATATTTACCTACTCTGTGCAACAAAATTGCACAGAGTGGCCCTGAACCTCCTCTTCTCGGGTCCCCCTGGCTCCTCCTCGCTATCCAGTGCCGCCATGGGAAGACGCTTCCCATGGGGGCACTTGTGCATGCTCGCTCCCAAGCCTCACTGCTGCGTCCACTGACACAGACAGGGAGACTGGGCCCGCCCCCTCATTACTGGAGTTGATTGACAGGAGCTGGAGCCAATGGCCCTGGTGTCATTTATCTGTCCGATAAGGGGGGAGACAGCGGCAAGAGCTGCTGCTCCTGTGCACCTTACCTGATTGGGCTCAGGTAAGATTAAGGGGGGGGGGGGGGGCTGGTGGGATCCTGCAGCAGAGAAGGTTTTTTACCTTAATGAATAGAATGCATTAAAGTAAAAACCTTGAGGTTTTAGAATCACTTTAAAAGAGAAGTATGAGTTTTCTACTTATTTAAGAATCACACTTACCTAGGTGGATGCAGCATCAGTCTGATGCTGCATTTGTTCACCGGTGCCTCCAAGACTGAGGACAGAGCGATCTAACACCGCCGATCGATCGGTTCTTAGAGCCCCCTGAGCAGAAAACCTTGACTATCAGTCACCAGCTCTCTGCTCTGCAAGCCCCCCCACCCCCACCCCCCCCCCCCCCCCGCTGAGAGGCTGAGCTATGTGGGCAGAGCTCGACCATATGATGGCGATTCTTCCCAAGCCTGGACCAGCTCTGTGACCTCAGCCGACAGCAGGCTTCAGGCCGCTGTCTGCTGAAAAATGGTGCACAGGAGTGCAAAAAGAACCACAGGAGACATACAGCCAAATGAGCTTTGGCTGTACTTCTCCTTTAATTATTTTGGAGAGTTTTAGGTTTTAGGTGGACTAACCCTTTTAACTCCCCAGAATGTTCCAAAAACTGAAAATTCTTTTGGGTGGACTGGCCCTTTAGCTACATAAAGCCTGAAGTGTGTAAGAGCTGTACTGTCAAAATATGATCCTGCATACCAGTTTTCAGCAGACAACATCCATTTGCATTTGTCCACAAGTCAGACGATCATATTAGTATGGGAAGATTACTGGACGCCTAGAATATCACACGTAATGGTATGGCATCAAGTTTCTAATATAGCTACATGTAAAGCATGCAAAGAAACAATGTGGTTTGTTATTTGATTGCTTCTGCAATAGAAAATCAAAAGAAAGACTAAATATATGAATCTTTTGCAAAACAAACGACTTACCTTGAGGCTTATATTTAATAACCTAATTAGGCCAAATCCCATATACAAAGCATATACATGTTAAATACATTGAGGTTTTTTTTTTTTCAGCCAACTACAAGCAATAGTGGTTTAATCTCCTACACGTTATACAGACAACAGCTTAACTGCTAAACAGGGTTTAAAATATTTCAAGAGCATCTTCTCGCTTACTCTTTGGATTTCCAAATATTTGTGCTCTGCATTTCAATAGCAGTAACTTATCAAATCATTATTCAATAAAAGATAGAAAACATTCAAACTGTGTTTATAAAGTACTTTAAGCAGGATTTAGAGACATTTATATGCTGTCGTTGGTATGAATACAAATGTGCAAAGACTCACAGCAGTCTTTCCTCTAGCTCTAAGATTTAGCACTCTCCTATTTGTGCGGTTTAGTGTATCTGCTCAGATTTAAGATTCAGCAGCACAGCCACCAGTAACATTTTTACATAATGTCCCAGAAATTATTTTCATGCCCATCAATGCCATGGATCGCTTACACCATCGTCGCTTTTTTTGTTTTTTTAACTTCATTACCACATGCAGAAAGCACTTAGCGAATGGCACACAAATTATGTGGTTACCTTTATGCATAGACTTGCAAAAGTCTGTCTAGTTATAAAAAGGCAGAAACCGGAGTACATATGAATGCCAAAAAAATTAAAATCTCCCATACACATTGTACCTACAAATCTGTCTATTGTTACTCAGCAGTGCCCTGCAAATATCACTGTTCACCCATCCTTATCTCAGTACCAGTCTCCAAGGAAAGCCATTGGGGGAGATTTACTAAATCTGGTGCACACAGAATCCGGTGCAGCTCTGCATAGTAACCAATCAGCTTCCAGGTTTTATTGACAAAGCTTAACTGAACAAGCTGAAGTTAGAAGTTGATTGGTCACTAACTCACTATGCACCAGTTTTTGTAAATCTCCCCCACCGTGTTCCTGAATATACACTCTAGCCATCTTTTTCTAACCAGTCCTAAAGCCACTGGCAAAGACCAGAAGAAGGGGCTTCTTCAATATGGTAGTGCACAGCAAAGCCATAGTGAGGCCAGGGCCAGCTGCACCATTAAAGGCCACTTAACACTTCTGAATGCAAGGTAATCAAAATGGATCATCCTCGCATCAAACTGGCATTAACCAGTCAGCACACCCAAACCATTTTTCACGTTTTGATAGATGTTGGTTAGTTAAAGTGGTATTAAACCTTCATTTTTTTTTTCAATTAAAATAACAAAACATGCCTATACTTACCTGTTCTTTGCAATGCTTCTGCACAGAGCAGACCCAATCCTCCTCCACTGGGGCCCCCCTGCCCGTGCGCCAGATCCCTTCTCTTCGGCCGGTGCCCCCCCACAGAAAGCTGCTTTCCCTGGGGGCACCCATGCGTGCTCGCTCCCGAGTCCCGCTGCTGCGTCCAATGAGTGGGAGCCAACAGCTACCAAGCAGTCCAATGAGGAGAGAGGCAGTGATGGGAGCCGCTGCGCTTGTGCACATCGCTGGATCAGATCAGGCGAAGGTAAGAAAAGGGGGCTGGGGGGAGCTGGCACAGAAGGTTTTTCACCTTAATGCATAGAATGCCTTGGGGACAGCCTTCCCAAAAGAGTTGAAGCTGTTCTAGCTGGAAAGGGTGGGCCAACTCAATATTGAACCCTATGGACTAAGACTGGGATGCCATTAAAGTTCATGTGCTTGTAAAGGCAGGCGTGAGGAACAATTTTCAAGGATGAAGCACACTGAGGGCAAAACAAAAACCAAAATATCTGATGAGCACCTTGACAATTCATTAAGAATTGCTACTACATCCATCAAACCAGATACTGATGCGTTAGTTTATCAAAAACATTGTCAAGTATCGCACTAGTTTTATGCTGCCCTCTTACTTTTATATATAAGAAAAAAGTTTTATTACTCTATAATAGATAGGCACATTATCTAGATCAGTGATCGTTAACTTATGATCTGCCCGACTTTTTCTGCTCATTAGCTATCGTTATTATTAAAGTGGATGTAAACCCACTCTCATCATTTCTAAATTACTTCCATAGTGCTTATCTATAAGGATATAAGTGCCTCCTGCATGTATCCTTACCTGTCAAAAATCTCCCCTTTAGCTGTTTGGAGCCCTCCAATTCTGTGGGTGGGTCTGTTGTCCAGGGCTCAGTGGGTGGAGTCCTGATGTCAGCAGTCTCCCCGCCCACCTCTACACTCACCTTGGCCAAGCATTAATATTTCTTACACTGAACTTCTGCTGGTCTCCTGGATTATGCCCCATGATAACCAACATTCAGTCAAAACCCAGGAAAGTCACCACATGACTTCAGCATGCCCAATCATGCTGGGGTATGGAGCAGCCAATCCTGGGAGAGCTGGAGAAGAAAGGAGGGGGGGGTGTGAAGTACACAGAATGCCTCTCTCACACTTATGCATGAGATAAGGAAATCACCTGTCACTCACAGCAAGGGGGAAGAAAAGGACACCCATTTCTCTGTGTGTCTGTTTTTATCTTACTGAAGAAAGAAGAGGATTGCTCAGAGCTGGATTAACTGTTTGTGGCAAGACTGGACACAGATGAAATTACATCCTCTGCTGTAACAGATATGAGTCTTAAATAAAAAAAAATGGGAGGTTTACATCTACTTTTATGTATTTAATGAGACAATTCCTCTTCTCCCAATGGTCAAAAGATGAAACGGTTGGACACCACTGGTCTACAGTGAGTGTCATCCTCTAACAAGGGTAGGGACATGGCATCCAGCAATAAATCCTATGTAGGATCTTCGACCTGCCACCACAATAGTAGGTTATCTGTGTCAGATTCCACTGTGGAAGGTGACATTAGAACATTAGAAGTCTGGGTCATTGCGATCAGAGAGAGCACTAAAATTGCACTAAACTAAAAGAATAAGTTCTT
Organism: Aquarana catesbeiana; assembly: GCF_042186555.1. Lineage (NCBI taxonomy): Eukaryota > Metazoa > Chordata > Amphibia > Anura > Ranidae > Aquarana > Aquarana catesbeiana. The sequence goes on from NC_133325.1 coordinate 394,914,715, forward strand.
GCATAAAAGAACAAAAATCCCTCATTGAGGAGCAGAAAAGGAAATGAGCACCCGCAAAAAAAAAAAAAAAAAAAAAAAAAAAAAAAAAAAAGGGGGGGGGGCTACAGAAACTGCACCAATGCAAGCAAAGCTAACGAAGATTTCAAAAAGAGGAGCCTTTTGTCAAATTCAACCTTGCACACTGTGCAAATTAGGTGTAGAGTAGAAGATTTTGCCTGTAGCTGCAAGAGCAAGTGTCCTTTAAACATCTTGGCGTCAGACATTCAGCAAAAAAAGGCTATTTGAGAAAAAAAAAAAAAAGGGGGACAACCTAAATCCTCCAGGAATACTCACAGACCAAGAGAAGTATCAGAGAGTAAGTATCTGCTATTTTAGTATGACCACTTATCACAAAATGCAAAGTTGTACAACTGTGTCAGACACCAAATGGCGTTTCATAGATGAGCAGGCTGTGAAGACATTCATAGATTTGGCTGCATAAAGAAAGAGGCTGGCTCACACATTCTGGCATGCACACTTGACCAAATGCTCAAGCAGAGAAAATGGCAGGGGATTCAAACTGGCTGTTGGGTCTAACAGTGCTTGGCTGTCCCAGAGAGAACAAGGTTCAAGTACTTAAAGCTAGACCCTACCATCCTTTACAGGCAAGGAAGGTGACATGAAATATGAAGAAAGCACATCCTTTTATAGTGTGTACTTGTCTCAATCCAGAACACTAAGTGTCATTTCTGTCTGCTGTTTTGTTCTTTTGCCATCAGCATGAATCACTTCTGACAAGTTTTCCTGACACCAGGAGACACATGGTGACAGGAGAGGGCTTTCCAGCTGATTGACATCCTCAGCTCCTTTCCTGTGAGCTGTGTTAAGGGGGTGTGTCTCTTTCCTCCAATCTGCTCTTAGGCCTCTCCTCACTGAGCTCTGCAGAGTGTGATACAGCTCTACGCCCCCTTTTTTCTGAACTCTGACAAGCTTATAAATTCTGGACTTTGTAGGATGTAGAGAAAAGAGGGTTGCAGATAGACAGGTACAACTTATGTAGGAGGATTTGTTTAATCTCTGTATCACCTGAGGCCAGTCATTTCACTGGGTATATGTAAGGGTTTACAACCACTTTAGGAATAGTTAGGACCAGTTCACACACAATTTGCCCCCCCCCCCCCCATTTTACTCACATGAGCCCGTTTGTTCCCATGGCGGAGACGCACTCTACCTCTCTGCTCGGGGTTCTCGGCTCTTGACTGGATAGATTGATAGCAGTGCAGCCATTGGCTCCTGCTGCTGTCAATCAAATACAATGATGCAGGTGCAGGGGGGCAGGGCAGAGTCCGGCATTCTGTGTCTATGGATGCAAATGCTGGACTCGGGAGTGCACCCACACCGTAACCCCCCAGGGAAAGCGCTTCTCCTAGGGGGTTTATCGATGCAGGGAGGAGCCGCGAGAGTCATTGGGGAACCCCAGAAGACGATGATCAGGGCTATTCTGCAAAACGAACTGCACAGTGGAAGTATGATATGTTTTTTTTTTTTTTTTTTTTAAATAACAAACACATGAGGGTTTACAAGCAGTGTGTCAAGGGCCTGCTGAAAAAAAATAGGGGGAGATTTAAAATGGTAGTTGAGCCAGCACCTACAGCTGCCATTTCTATGTGTAAGTGCAGTTTCCAGTTACATTTTTAAAATGAGCATCACAATTTTTACTTAGAATAAAGATCACGATTCTCGGCGTAACATCATTTTACATTTATTCATTGAAGTGTATTTTTTCACCAAAAATTGCTTTTGAAAGACCGCTATACAAATACTGTGTGACATAAAATATTGCAACAACCATTTCATTCTCTAGGGTCTCTGAGAATATTATATTATATATAATATATTATATATATATACACACATACATACATATACACACACACATTTTATATATATATTTATAGACATATACATATACATACACACACACACACACACACACACACACACACAAACACACATACACGAAACGTTATAAATCAGCTACAAATACTGCAGCTTCTGGCTCTTAATATATACAGTGGGGATGGAAAGTATTCAGACCCCCTTAAATTATTCACTCTTTGTTATATTGCAGCCATTTGCTCAAATCATTTAAGTTCATTTTTTTTCCTCATTAATGTACACACAGCACCCCATATTGACAGATAACACAGAATTGTTGACATTTTTGCAGATTTATTAAAAAAGAAAAACTGAAATATCACATGGTCCTAAGTATTCAGACCCTTTGCTGTGATGCTCATATATTTAACTCAGGTGTTGTCCATTTCTTCTGATCATCCTTGAGATGGTTCTACACCTTCATTTGAGTCCAGCTGTGTTTGATTATACTGATTAGACTTGATTAGGAAAGCCACACACCTGTCTATATAAGACCTTACAGCTCACAGTGCATGTCAGAGCAAATGAGAATCATGAGGTCAAAAGAACTGCCTGAAGAGCTCAGAGACAGAATTGTGGCAAGACACAGATCTGGCCAAGGTTACAAAAAATTTCTGCTGCACTTAAGGTTCCTAAGAGCACAGTGGCCTCCATAATCCTTAAATGGAAGACGTTTGGGATGACCAGAACCCTTCCTAGAGCTGGCTGTCCGGCCAAACTGAGTTATCGGGGGAGAAGAGCCTTGGTGAGAGAGGTAAAGAAGAACCCAAAGATCACTGTGGCTGCTCCAGAGATGCAGTCAGGAGATGGGAGAAAGTTGTAGAAAGTCAACCATCACTGCAGCCCTCCACCAGTCAGGGCTTTAGGGCAGAGTGGCCCGACGGAAGCCTCTCCTCAGTGCAAGACACATGAAAGCCTGCATGGAGTTTGCTAAAAAAAACACCTGGAGGACTCCAAGATGGTGAGAAATAAGATTCTCTGGTCTGATGAGACCAAGATAGAACTTTTTGGCCTTAATTCTAAGTAGTATGTGTGGAGAAAACCAGGCACTGCTCATCACCTGTCCAATACAGTCTTAACAGTGAAGCATGATGGTGGCAGCATCATGCTGTGGGGGTGTTTTTCAGCTGCAGGGACAGGACGACTGGTTGCAATCGAGGGAAAGATGAATGCGGCCAAGTACAGGGATATCCTGGACGAAAACCTTCTCCAGAGTGCTCAGGACCTCAGACTGGGCCGAAGGTTTACCTTCCAACAAGGCAATGACCCTAAGCACACAGCTAAAATAAAAAAGGAGTGGCTTCACAACAACTCCGTAACTGTTCTTGAATGGCCCAGCCAAAGCCCCGACTTAAACCCAATTGAGCATCTGTGGAGAGATCTAAAAATGGCTGTCCACCGTTTACCATCCAACCTGACAGAACTGGAGAGGATCTGCAAGGAGGAATGGCAGAGTATCCCCAAATCCAGGTGTGAAAAACTTGTTGCATCTTTCCCAAAAAGACTCATGGTTCTATTAGGTCAAAAGGGTGCTTCTACTAAATACTGAGCAAAGGGTCTGAATACTTAGGACCATGTGATATTTCAGTTTTTCTTTTTTAATAAATCTGCAAACATGTCAACAATTCTGTGTTTTTCTGTCAATATGGGCTGCTGTGTGTACATTAATGAGGAAAAAAAATGAACTTAAATGATTTTAGCAAATGGCTGCAATATAACAAAGAGTGAAAAATTTAAGGGGGTCTGAATACTTTCCATCCCCACTGCACACTTATCTGTCCAGGGAGCCTGCGATGTGGGCACCCCAGCCGATATTCGGATCGGCAGTCGGGTGCAGCTGCCACCATTACCAGCAAGGGAACCCAGCAGTGAGCCAGTTCTGTATTGTGCTGCGCTTTCTAAAAGGCCTGGCAGCAGAGGAAGGAGAAGGGGGCCAAGCTTCACCACGGCACCATCTCCGGAAGTGGAGAAGGGGACCTGTTTTTCTGACAGCTGTGAGCAGGGAACTGCTCTGCAGTTGTTACATGAATTGTGGAAATGCTGGATTAAGATCGTGTGGGGGGGGTTGAATCTAGATTGTGATTTTTTAGCAATTAATTGTGCAGCTCTACACTATGGAGAAATACATTTTTATGGTTTTTTTGAGTTGCAAGAGGGGAAGTCTTGGCAATTGGCCCGGGGGGTCCTCTTTTACTCCTAACCTGAGAATAACCTAGGGCTGGGGAAAAAATCGATTTAAATCTTGAATAGAGTTGAGGGGTCAAATTGATTCAAAATTTAAGCAAATCGATTTTCTTAGATTTTTTTTCTTTCACTGTGCCGGTCCTGAGGAGCTGCGGGCAGGAGTTTTTAGGTGAGGCCGCAGCTTCGGCCTAGTCCGCGAGGCCGGACATCGTAGACTAGGCCACAGCCGCGGCCTCTCCTAAAAACTCCTGCCCGCAGCTCCTCAGGACCGGCGCGGTGTCCAAAAAAAAAAAAACTCGATTCAAATCGTATTTTGAGTTTTTTTAAGAAAAGCACAGATTTTTTTTTTTTTTTTTTTTTTAGAAAATCGTCCAGCCCTAGAATAACCTAACATCTTTGGACAGTTTTACATCCGATCTTCTATCAAGTTGTGTGTCCAACAGTGTGCCAGGGAGCTTCTTTCAAGGAACTCTGGTAAACCTTCATACATACATTTTTGGTGATGGTTTATTACACTAGTTGAGGATGAACTGATTAAATTTGATTTTCCACATCAAAATAGGATTTTCTCACTTTCCTAGGTTTTTAATTTTTTAATGTTAAATAGCTTTTTGATATTTCACCAGTCTTTGCACTATATTTACTTAGTTTAGCACAGTACTTTTAATTTTAGGCCTTATGTTTCAAAGTACAAAAAGCCAGGCCTAATCGGTACCGCAACAGTTTTACATGCAATGTTTAACAGGTAACCTTATTAATTTTGCTTAAAGACATACGTGTGGTGTTGCACATACAAAAAAACTTTATTCATTTTATTTATTAGCAGTTGCAATCAAGTAGTTTTCCAGAAACTAAAAAGGTTGATACATGTGTTTATTGGATTTGTCTAGTCCATTAATCACAAACAATGTTTGCTTTCATTGTCATGGTGCTTAAAAGAGATTAAATATCAAACAAGCTTGTCACAAAGCACAGTACTAATTATATATTTTGTCATAGCTATATACTATGCCCCATGACAGTCTCTAATGACTGCACCAAAAAACTCCTTTAAACATTATTAAAGCAGTTTATTAAAAAATAAAACACATGAGATCTTATTTATACAAGGGGTCAAAAAGTAAAAACTGCTTGTGTTGTCCTCAGCAATCACAGTCTCCATAATTCTACCAAATAATCCAACTGCTCGACATCCGTAAGGCCTTGGATACTATCTCCTAGGACTACATGTCCTTTGCTCTCTGTCAATGGGGCTTTGGCATGGCCTTCCTGTCCTGGGTCTCTGCTCTCTACACTCAAATTTCTGCAACTCTGCAGTCTGCTGGCTTGTCTTCTGACTCGTTCCCGGTCAGGTGAGGTAAACGGCAGGTGCGTCCCTTATCACTTGATCATATCTGCCAAAACTACACCTTTTCACAGCCCAACTCCTTGGCTTATCTTGGTGTCCACCTAACTTCGATGTGTGAATCAATATACACCTAACTTCGATGTGTGAATCACCTCATCCCCCCATCCCGCTCAAGGAGCTGTCAAAACAATCTGGCTTCCTGGTCATCCTACCAGATCTTATGGTTTGGTAGAATTCATGCCCTTCGTATGACTTATTTGCTGAAACTCCCGATTCCTATTCCCAGTCCACACTGCGGAATAAGCAACGTAAACTCCTCCTTTTCATTTGGCACCGCCATAGATCCAGTCTCCCCACACTAGTCCTGTATTGTCACAGGCTGGCGGACAGCCTAGCAGTACCTAACCTTAACTACACTGCAGCACAAAATCGCCCCTCGCGCCTCTGTCTACGTTACCGCCAAAATGTTCATTTGAGCACACTTGGTGATTCCTGAATGCTCTCTTCTCCCTACCAATCTATTCTGAACCCCCCCCCCCCACCCTCACCATAGACTTAAACTTTTGGACCCCTCATTGGTACATTCCTTACACCAATGGGCTTCAGTTAAATAAAGCGGCAACTTACTCTCTCTTTAACTGCCCCGTTCAGGCATCCTTGACACCCCCCCCACCACCACCACCACTTTCTCCTAGCCCATGACAATCCTGCAGTCTTTTGCTGGTGATGAGAAAGAGAGACATTTAGGAACTCCTTGCTCAAGACAGAGTTAAAGCCTTCCAATACCTTCAACAACACTGGCAGTTGTCAGCCACTGAGGCTTTCCAGTACTCAAATAAGTCACCATGTTGGTAGTCTCCCCAGATTCCATTCCGGGCCCTCTAAATATCTGCCACAAAGACCCCAATCTGAAAAGACTAGTCTCTGACCTTTACTCCTCCCTTATCCAGTCTCTTTCCCCTTGCAAATTTTCCTAAGTGGAAAAAGATCTCACAACTCCCTCAGACAGAAAATCTGGCTTTTTACTTCCAAACGCTCTCTTAATATTTTAGCCTACAAAATACTATCTTGTTGGTACCCAAACTCAAAATTTACTCCCCACCCCGTCTCCCGGTCTCTAATCTTTTAGTTTCCCTCCCCTCCTCTTTTCTAGCTCCCTATTAGGTTGGTGCATGAGCTCCTTCCCTCTAGCTTTACCGTTCTGCCCAACTTTCTTCTGCTTTCCATTCCCTTTCAGATCTGTCTAGGCTAAATATTGCACCACCTTTTGGATTATGAAGGGGCCAGGGGACACCCCATAGTTGTGGGGAGCCTCTTCGGGACCCCTTGGTCCTCATGGGCCCACAAACACTCCTATTCATTGCTGTTATGTTAGCTCTTGTTTCCTCTGTTCATGTACCTTTTCTTTTTTTTTCCTTCCATGTGAGCGAACTCTGTTTATCACTTAAATGTTAGCCCCTGCTTGAGCGTAACTTTTGCATGTTCACCATTTGTTAAAACCAAATAAACTATTGAAACAGAAAAATTAGTTCACGCTGCCTCTCCAATGTGTTTTCGGGGCTGTAGGGAATGGAGCACTTTTTTCCATATCTGGTGGCCATGCCCCAAAGCAACTCAATTTTGGACAAGGATATATTCTCCTGTTGGGTCGGTACTGAATACCTAATTGTCCCGTAATCCCTGGGAGGCTTTGCTACACAAGCCGATCCCGTCCTTCACTAAACCTTTGCAGAAGCTGGTGGAATTTGTGTTCCTTGTGACTCAACAAACTTGAGCTTGGAAACCACTGTTCCTCAATTTTACCAAAGTCCAACACAGATTGATGGGAATTGTGGTCCACGCAAAGCTCACTTCTATACTTGAAGACTCACACGCCCATTTCCTGAAGGTCTGGGATATCTTGCAATGCTCATCTAGGCATAGATCGATCCCACAGTGATGTTTCTCGCGATTACCCTTTAGCCTTTAACCCATGGCCCATGTGGGGTTATTTCCCCACTCTCTCCCCCTCCTCCTTTTTCTTCCCCAGGCAGGCATCATCTCTCCATTTTTGCTTCCCCTTGTATCTATTAACCTCACCCTTGGCTTCTTTTGCCTCTCTTCACCTCGCCTCTTCTGCTCTTGTGCCTTATCCATGAACCAGTGGCAGAGACCATATCTGTCCCCCTAATAGGAATCAGGCATGTACTGGCCATCGGGACTACCGGGAGTTTCCTGGTGGGCCGATGGCTCAGTGGGCAGATTTCAGTGATGGGAGGAGAGAGATACACAGCGCCAACTAATTGTAGCATTAAAACAACTTTTATTCCACTAAAAAAACATAACTGACAAAGGGAGTAGGGTCAAAGGCATTAAGACACTGTGCAAGAGTCCAGGCTTATCATGAATCTGAATTAGGAGCCGCCAGCAGTAACCGATCACGCCAGTAGATGCAGAGTACCGATGTGTACTACTTCCTGGTGGCGGTGGAACGTACGATGGGGCGGACGTGATGTCAGCAGCCGGAATAGATGGCTCGAAGAAGGAGCGCATGCTTCACAAATGCATCGCTTCCCACGGCATGCGTCATTTCCAGCTGATGACATCACATCCGCCCCATCGTGCGTTCCACCAGGAAGTAGAAGTATGCACCGGTACTCTGCATCTACTGGCCCGATCGGTTTCCGCTCCTAATTCAGATTGATAAGCCTGGACTCTTGCACAGTGTCTTAATGCCTTTCACCCTACTCCCTTTGTCAACAACATTCTTTTAGTGGAATAAAAGCTGTTTTAATGCTACAATTAGTTGGTGCTGTGTATCTCTCTCCTCCCCTGTCCACAGATTTGCCTCTTGCCCTGGACACGGCAGCGACTACACTGGGCATCATCTCCATGGCAGGCGACGTGGCAAGTGACAAGCTGCATCTGATGGCAAGTGACACGCTGCATCTGGTGGCAAGTAACATGCTGCATCTGGTGGCAGGCATCTGCTGACAAGTGAAATGGCAAGTACGTGCTGCATCTGGTGGCAGGCGACAGTGGCAAGTGACACGCTGCATCTGGTGGCAAGTGACGCGCTGCATCTGGTGGCAAGTGACGCGCTGCATCTGGTGGCAAGTGACGCGCTGCATCTGGTGGCAAGTGACACGCTGCATCTGGTGGCAAGTAACATGCTGCATCTGGTGGCAGGCATCTGCTGACAAGTGAAATGGCAAGTACGTGCTGCATCTGGTGGCAGGCGACAGTGGCAAGTGACACGCTGCATCTGGTGGCAAGTGACGCGCTGCATCTGGTGGCAAGTGACGCGCTGCATCTGGTGGCAAGTGACGCGCTGCATCTGGTGGCAGGCGATGGTGGCAAGTGACACGCTGCATCTGGTGGCAGGCAAAGGTGGCAAGTGACACGCTGCATCTGGTGGCAGGCAAAGGTGGCAAGTGACACGCTCAGGGCTCCCACTAATCCTGCATTATGGCGAGGTGAGCTATTTCATTTTATATTACAATGTAATAATAGAAAAAATGCGCTTCAATCATCCTGACACCATATCAACCATGGTGCCCTGATGATTGAAGCGCCAACATCAGGTGTTTGGAGTAAAGTGGGCCGGTCTGGATGTCCAGGGCCAAATTTTTGTCCCAGTCCAGCCCTGATAGGAATAGTAGGCCTAAAGTTGTAAGCATTAAAATAAAAATTCTCAAGTCATTGATATGCTTAGAAAGCATGTAAGTTCAATAAAGACAGCGAGATGGAAAAAGACTCAAACAACATATTGATCAAGAATGAAATATGTAATAACAACCACTGTAGGGTTTCACAGCAGATGTCTAATACATAACAAACATATGTACAATGATAAAGGGGAAACGCCTGAAAAATACAGTGGAAAGAAATAGCAAATTAAGAAAAATAATATAGCATATATAATTGTGACACAAGTCATATTGTAACTGAAGGGTATTAAAAATTACCTTTCCTCTTCAATCTGCAGCACTCTAATTTTATGCAATGCAATATGAAAATCTGGAGGCATTCTGTACACAGATGGTGTACAAAACACCACCCAAAAACATTATTTTCTGCTTGTGCGATTGTCTCACTGATTTTCCCACAAGTTTGCACTAACATACAAGTCAGATTTTGGGTATCCTCTGAAACAAAAATGTCATTTTTAGTGAGATACTCCCAAATGGAAAATCACTTCAAAAAGGGATGCAGGCCCTACCACTTTCCTTATTAGATCCCTGCAAATTAAGCAGCTGGTTGATAATTATAAAATCACTCCCATACAGACTGCACATGGACACAAACAGCTTTTTCTCCAGAACAACAAAAAGATAGGAATCTGCAACAAAAGTTTAGTAAAATCCCTGAAATGTACATAGGTCACCCAGAGGGGAATATTTTTTTTCTCAACAAAAGTGAACTTCAGGCAGCTAAAAATCCATTATTAACCACTTCACATCCCGCATAAGGGATCTCCCATCATGGGCGGCCATCTTATGACGTCCTGGCCTTACCGGCCGCCTGGGACGCCCCCGCGGCGTCACTCAGGACCCAATGCACGTGCCTGGCGGCCACGATGTCCGCCGGGGACCCGCGATTGCCTGTTAACCGAGCAGGAATGTGGATCTGTGTGTGTGAACACACAGATCCACGTCCTGTCAGGTGAGAGGAGACCGATCTGTGTTCCCAGTACAGAGGAACACCGATCGGTCTCCTCCCCTTGTGAGTCCCCTCCCCCTACAGATAGAATCACTCCCTAGGACTTACAGTTAACCCTTTGATCGCCCCATAGTGTTAACCCCTTCCCTGCCAGTGACATTTATACAGTAATCAATGCATTTGTATAGCACTGATCGCAGTATAAATGCCAATGATCCCAAAACGCTGTCAAAGTGTCCGATCTGTCCACCGCAATGTCACAGTCACGACAAAAATCTCAGATCGCCGCCATTACTAGTAAAAAAATAAATAATAATAATAATAATAAAAATGCCATAAATCTATCCCCTATTTTGTAGATGCTATAACTTTTGCGCAAACCAATAAATATACGCTTATTACTGCGATTTTTTTTTACCGAAAATATGTAGAAGAATACATATCGGCCTAAACTGAGGAAAAATGAAAAAAAAAAAAATGGCATATTTATTATAGCAAAAAATAAAAAATATTCTGTTTTTTTTTTTTTTTTTTTTTCAAACTTGCCGCTCTTCTTTTGTTTATAGCGCAAAAAATAAAAACCACAGAGGTGATCAAACAGCACTAAAAGAAAGCTCTATTTGTGGGGGTAAAAAAATTATAAAATTTGGGTACAGTGTTGCATGACCGAGTAATTGTCAAAGTGCGACAGCGCTGAAAAACTGAAAATTGGCTTGGGCAGGAAGGGGGTGAACATGCCCTGTATTGAAGTGGTTAAAGAGGAACTTTACTTATCCCCCATGTCATTTATTTTACCTCACCTTTAATCTGATGCCATTCATAAAACTCATTTTACAACACTCCCATGATGCATCATATTCTGTGTATGAAGGAAGAGCTGAATGACAGTTTCTCCTCCGTTTATTCACAGAATTTTATGTATCAAGGGAGTATAGCAAAACTAGTTTTATGAATAGCAGATGAAGCAGGGGGGTATGGGCAAGGGACGCAACTTTCCCGATTAAAAGCCTCTGCTGTTAACCATCACAGTGTTGGAAGACAGCATCTCCCAAAATAAAAAAACTAAAAAAAAAACACTGCTTTAAACTCTTTGCATTAAAAAATTAAGAAGTTACTCTAAAACGGGGTCCTCATTCTCTAAAAATAATCCATACACATCCACTACTTACAGCTCAACCTAGTAAAACAGACAGAATGTGTGCCTACCCTTTTTCCCCGAAAATAAGACCTAGCGTGATTGTCAGTGATCGCTGCAATATAAGCCCTACCCCCCCCAAATAAGCCCTACCCTGTTTCCCCAAAAATAAGCCCTACCCTGAAAATAAGACCTACAAGGACTTTAACTAGGGATTATTTGGGGGGTAGGGCTTATATTGCAGCCATCCCCGACAATCACGCTAGGTCTTATTTTGGGGGAAACAGGATATATATATGACCTCTGTCCTCAGCTGCTTGACAAGTTAGGAGGTGGATGTGGATATTAAAGGGGCATATCAACAGGAGGCAGAGAAACAGCAGTACACTAAGCTGAACAGTAACGAGCTGAGCAGTGGGGCGTGTCAGCACAAGTCTGACTACTGGATTACAGGCAGGCTGTGCTAAGTAGCATGCAAAGAAGAAAACTGATAAGGCTTGAAAGCATAAGCCTCAATGCCCTGGTGAGGTCCGTTTGAAATAGGAAAGCAGAGAGACTGGCAGGAACACCAGTATTTTATACAAAGACATGAAAGGAGATGTTTTGAGTAAACTTATATTGGATTATCAAATATAACTACTGTCTGTATTGCTATTAGTTAATGCTATAAAAGTACAGTGGGAACATGGAGAACAAACATATTCACCCTTTAACAGGTAGTCTGATCACAGCAGCATAAAAATGAAAAAATTCAATTTGGGGGAAGATAAGAGAAATAGTACAAAAGAAGGTACTTTTTGAGTTAAGAATACATATTGGAATAGACTATTCTGTTTTCAAATCAGAGTTTAGTGTAACTTTAAGGTAAAAGACATTCAAGGTGAAAGAAAATTTTGAACACCAAGAATCAATGTGGCTGCATTTAAGAAGCCAGGTTTGTATAATGGCAGCATATAAATGAGGTAAAGGGAAGCATAACATATCCAGCAGTGGAGGTTTCATTTCAGAAAATGTCAGCGTTATAAAAATGGTCATATCGTTTAAATCCTAGATTTCTGCATGCGTTTACAATGGACGAAGAACAAGTAGTCACTGGGGCATTTAAATGGCAGTATATCAAAAACAAAAAAAGCCTATGCATTCTGAAGTGATACATTTGTTCCTAGTGCTGGGAATCTGATACTGATAGTTTTTGGCACAAGGCTCCCTACACAAAACAAGCAAAAAACCTGCAACTCACCTAAAGTTAAAGTTTGCTTTTGAACTTGTACCTATAGGTAAGCCTATAATCTTTGTACAGGTATGGTGACTAGGGATGAGCCGAACACCCCCCTGTTCGGTTCGCACCAGAACATGCGAACAGGAAAAAAGTTCGTTCGAACATGCGAACACCGTTAAAGTCTATGGGACACGAACATGAATAATCAAAAGTGCTAATTTTCAAGGCTTATATGCAAGTTATTGTCATAAAAAGTGTTTGGGGACCTGGGTCCTGCCCCAGGGGACATGGATCAATGCAAAAAAAAGTTTTAAAAACGGCCGTTTTTTCAGGAGCAGTGATTTTAATAATGCTTAAAGTCAAACAATAAAAGTGTAATATCCCTTTAAATTTCGTACCTGGGGGGTGTCTATAGTGTGCCTGTAAAGGGGCGCATGTTTCCTGTGTTTAGAACAGTCTGACAGCAAAATGACATTTTGAAGGAAAAAACTCATTTAAAACTACCCGCGGCTATTGCATTGCCGACAATACACATAGAAGTTCATTGATAAAAACGGCATGGGAATTCCCCAAAGGGGAACCCCGAACCAAAATTTAAAAAAAAAAAATGACGTGGGGGTCCCCCTAAATTCCATACCAGGCCCTTCAGGTCTGGTATGGATATTAAGGGGAACCCCGCGCCAAAAAAAAAAAAAAAACGGCGTGGGGTCCCCCCAAAAATCCATACCAGACCCTTATCCGAGCACGCAACCTGGCAGGCCGCAGGAAAAGAGGGGGGGACGAGAGTGCGGCCCCCCCTCCCTCCTGAACCGTACCAGGCCACATGCCCTCAACATTGGGAGGGTGCTTTGGGGTAGCCCCCCAAAACACCTTGTCCCCATGTTGATGAGGACAAGGGCCTCATCCCCACAACCCTGGCCGGTGGTTGTGGGGGTCTGCGGGCGGGGGGCTTATCGGAATCTGGAAGCCCCCTTTAACAAGGTGACCCCCAGATCCCGGCCCCCCCCCCCCTGTGTGAAATGGTAAGGGGGTACATAAGTACCCCTACCATTTCACGAAAAAAGTGTCAAAAATGTTAAAAATGACAAGAGACAGTTTTTGACAATTCCTTTATTTAAATGCTTCTTCTTTCTTCTATCTTCCTTCATCTTCTGGTTCTTCTGGTTCTTCTGGTTCTTCCTCCGGCGTTCTCGTCCAGCATCTCCTCCGCGGCGTCTTCTGTCTTCTTCTCCTCGGGCCGCTCCGCACCCATGGCATTGGGGGGGAGGCTCCCGCTCTTCTCTTCTTCTCTTCTTCTCTTCTTCTCTTCTCCGGCCCGCTCCGCAATCCATGCTGGCATGGAGGGAGGCTCCCGCTGTGTGACGGCGCTCCTCGTCTGACAGTTCTTAAATAACGGGGGGGGGGGGGGACCCGGTGACCCCGCCCCCCTCTGACGCACGGTGACTTGACGGGACTTCCCTGTGACGTCACGGGGAATGCCACAGGGAAGTCCCGTCAAGTCACCGTGCGTCAGAGGGGGGCGGGGTCACCGGGTGGCCCCGCCCCCCCCCCGTTATTTAAGAACTGTCAGACGAGGAGCGCCGTCACACAGCGGGAGCCTCCCTCCATGCCAGCATGGATTGCGGAGCGGCCCAGAGAAGAAAATGAAGAAGAAGAGAAGAAGAGAAGAAAAGAAGAAAAGAAGAAGAGAAGAAGAGAAGAGCGGGAGCCTCCCCCCCATGCCATGGGTGCGGAGCGGCCCGAGGAGAAGAAGACAGAAGACGCCGCGGAGGAGATGCTGGACGAGAACGCCGGAGGAAGAACCAGAAGAACCAGAAGAGCCAGAAGAACCAGAAGAACCAGAAGATGAAGCAAGATAGAAGAAAGAAGAAGCATTTAAATAAAGGAATTGTCAAAAACTGTCTCTTGTCATTTTTAACATTTTTGACACTTTTTTCGTGAAATGGTAGGGGTACTTATGTACCCCCTTACCATTTCACACAGGGGGGGGGCCGGGGATTCCAGATTCCGATAAGCCCCCCGCCCGCAGACCCCCACAACCACCGGCCAGGGTTGTGGGGATGAGGCCCTTGTCCTCATCAACATGGGGACAAGGTGTTTTGGGGGGCTACCCCAAAGCACCCTCCCAATGTTGAGGGCATGTGGCCTGGTACGGTTCAGGAGGGAGGGGGGGCCGCACTCTTGTCCCCCCCCTCTTTTCCTGCGGCCTGCCAGGTTGCGTGCTCGGATAAGGGTCTGGTATGGATTTTTGGGGGGACCCCACGCCGTTTTTTTTTTTTTTTTGGCGCGGGGTTCCCCTTAAAATCCATACCAGACCTGAAGGGTCTGGTATGGAATTTAGGGGGAACCCCACGTCATTTTTTTTTTTAAATTTTGGCCGGGGTTCCCCTTAATATCCATACCAGACCTGAAGGGCCTGGTATGGAATTTAGGGGGACCCCCACGTCATTTTTTTTTTAAATTTTGGTTCGGGGTTCCCCTTTGGGGAATTCCCATGCCGTTTTTATCAATGAACTTCTATGTGTATTGTCGGCAATGCAATAGCCGCGGGTAGTTTTAAATGAGTTTTTTCCTTCAAAATGTCATTTTGCTGTCAGACTGTTCTAAACACAGGAAACATGCGCCCCTTTACAGGCACACTATAGACACCCCCCAGGTACGAAATTTAAAGGGATATTACACTTTTATTGATTGACTTTAAGTATTATTAAAATCACTGCTCCTGAAAAAACGGCCGTTTTTAAAACTTTTTTTTGCATTGATCCATGTCCCCTGGGGCAGGACCCAGGTCCCCAAACACTTTTTATGACAATAACTTGCATATTAGCCTTTAAAATTAGCACTTTTGATTTCTCCCATAGACTTTTAAAGGGTGTTCCGCGGCATTCGAATTTGCCGCGAACACCCCAAATTGTTCGCTGTTCGGTGAACTTGCGAACAGCCAATGTTCGAGTCGAACATGAGTTCGACTCGAACTCGAAGCTCATCCCTAATGGTGACCCTAAGTCTAGGTTGAGATTGCTAAACTAACCTCGCATGGTTAGTACAGCGGCTCAGACCGGAGCTGACTAATAGTGTGCACCCAGCAGCTTAAAGTGGATGTAAACCAGATTCCTGAAATTTGAGCTGGGCACATATATCTGCAGTGTTTTGTCATCCCTCTTCAAAGCACTATGTCCCGTAGCCGTCTCCTGCTCCGTTCTTCTGTTATCAGCCTGATAACTCCTGACAAGTTCTCCATCACATATGATAAAAGCAGCCAGAGTTTTGTGTTGGGGAGAATGCTGTAAATAGATTAGCAGAAACCTGAACTATTTAACGATCAGCTCTGAAAGTCTCTACCTATGAGGAGAGGGGGTGTGTGTGCGCCTTTCCTCCAATCACCAATCAGCTGTCTTGGCTGTATGCACAGGCTTCACTACAGTGTTAACCAGGAAAAGAAACTCTAACACGATCTGAACTTTCTAAACAGTATATAAAGATGAAGACAGAAGATATACATGTAAAACTTATGTAGGGAGATTTGTTTCATCTCTGTGTATCATCTGAGGCTGTTCACTTCACTCAGTTTAACTGAAAATAAGACATACAAAAATGACTGCAAACTTTGCAGGGATGGTGGAAACCCCTCCTACAGATATTTGACAGTGGACGGTGTCCACTGCTTATCAGTGCAGCCTATCAGTGCCCATAAGCTCAGCCTCATCAGTGCCCATAAGTGCAGCCTCAGTGCAGCATAACAGTGATGCCTTATCAGTGCTGCCTCAGTGCTGTCTCATCAGTGCCCACCAGAGCAGGGATAGTTACTAGACAGCAGCCAGATGATAGAGCGGAGATCTCAGGCTGTGACAGGTCTTGTATAAGAAACACCAATCACCCTAACGTCAAGGAGGGAGGAGGACACCACCTCCATGGGTGGTACAGACCAGGGGCTGTAAGACCTCTCCACCTACTACAGCAAGCTGGGACAGAAGCACAATTCCCTGCCTGCTTGGGAGAACTACAGGTGGGAAATGATAAGACCGCTGGTTGAGAGTACAGGAGGAATAGCAGCCTGCGGTCTTACAAACAGGATATCACAGTGCAGTAATGTTTTATCAGCAGGTTACTACAAAGGAACTACAGAGCTCAGAAAAAGATGAATGGCATAGTTGGTGAAGGTAGGAGATCAGCAACAAGGACATGGGAAAAAGTTTTTTTCCCCGAAGTGCTGCTTTAAGGATCCGTTTACCATCTACAGTGACCTTTTTTTGATAAACACAAACCACCTCTAGAGCACATAAACAATTGTTTTCTATGTGCCCTGTTCCCACTACAACACTGGCGTAATGTGTGGTGCATTGCAGTGCAAAATAATGCTCTGTAATTGGAAGAAATGGATCATATCATTCATCAGCCCTTCCTCCATTCCTAGAACGCATTGCATTTCACGAATGAATACTATGTGTTCTGTGAATGGGCGCATTCAGGATGCATTCAGGGCCGTGCACCCACACAGATGTCACATTGGAAAAAGAAGCTGTGACCATGCAGTCGCTGCATCCCATCTGACAGCAAAGGAACTGCCAGCACAAGGATGCACGGAACACTTCTGTATCCCTGTGAGAGTAAACACAGCCCTCCAAGAGTGTACGGTTCTGTACACCGCGTGTGAACGAGGACTTACTGTCCCCTGCCAGGGCTGACTGTTCAATACATATCCATAGCCAGCTTAAGCCCAATAAACAAGTACTACCTAGCAGATGCAGCAACACACTGGTAGTTCCAAAAGTTAAACTACAATAAGGCCTCATTTAGACGTGGGTAAATGAGGCCTTATTCAGTAAAAATGCATGGTTGAGCGGTCAGTGGTGTTTACATGTAGTGGTCATGGTGCTTCACTTCGCGTCTGTGGTAAAGTCTACCCGATATATAACGAACAGCAGGCAGCAAGCCCGTCGAACACAATACATTCGGACAAACAGGGAAGAGCTACAAACGCCCCAATGCAATGCACAATGTTGTGGTGCACTTATCTGCAAAAATGGGGTTAAAAAAGGCAGAGGAGGCGGCGTCACATTGTTTCCTCGCCGCCTGTCAGTAGCCTGTGAAGTGTGATCCAAATGCAGATCATGCCTCAGAGTAAAAGGTAGATTTAGATGCATGTCAATCTACCCCAAGACAATCGAAAAACTGATTAAAGAAGCAAGGGAACAAAGGAAAGCAAAAATATACATATTCCAAGCTGTCAACTCTCAGTGAGTAGTTTAATATGAATAAACAGCTGAAAGCCTTTCCACAGCAAACCCCATTGTCTTGCTGGTCTCCAGGGTAAAGCATGGTCCTGATATGACCATGTTATGAGGATCTTGGCCTTCATTGGCAGAGATGGGGTAACTGGGCTAGGAGCAATCCTGGCAGCCACCAATGTCCTCTCATTCTGAAAAAATGCTAGGTATCTGGCTATCATGCTGATCCACTGGCCAATTGAGAGTTGTAGCTTTAATGTGCCTCATCCAGCTGCATGCTTGTCCCAGGCCAGCGATTCTGCATAATATATATATATAATATTTCTCAGTACGTTTTCTCTACTTTATTAGGCGTGTGAATATCTGAACTATCCATATCCTTGGTTTCCCACATCAAAGAAACCGTGAATCCTTTAGTATAGCTGGATGAGGCTGCAGTGTCAGAAAATGCATATACTGTATGTGCTGCAGGCATTATTGCCCTGCAATGGATAGCAAGAGAGCATCGGCCACATGGCTGCTAAGGGGAAAATATTTAATATTCTTACTTTTGTTTTGGAAAGACCAGGCATTTTCTGGCACTTTTTGTTTACAAGTAAAAATCTGTATTTTTTGCTAGAAAATTACTTAGAACTCCCAAACATTACAAATATTTTTTTTTTTGCAGAGACCCTAGAGAATAAACTGACAATCGCTGCAATTTATTATGTCATGCAGTATTTGTGCAGCGGTTTTTCAAGCGCAAAAAAAAATAAAAAAAACTATATAGAACACAATTTTTTGGTAAAATATAAAAGGATGATGTTACGATGACTAAATAGATACATGTCATGCTTTAAAATTAACAACATTACTTAAAAATCTCCATAGGTGACACTTTAAAAATGTTTACAGGTTACCAGTTTAGCGTAACAGAGGAGGTGTAGCGCTAGAATTACTGCGGTTTGCGGCGATACCTTACATGTGGTGCAAACACTGTTTACATATACATGCACGACTTGCATATGTTTTCGCTTCTGCGGGTGAGCATGGAGGGATGGGGGCGCAAACAATTTTTTTATCATTACAATGTAAACATTCCTTGTGATAGAAATAAGGAATGACAGGTACTCTTTATGGAGAGATCTCATCTCTCATCTACCTTTTGAAAGCATCAGATCAAAAAAACAAAAAAACTGATCTTAAAAAAAATTGTTTACTTCCGCCCTAGACTGGATGCAACATCACTCCGGTCCTCCTAGATCAGGGGTCCTAAACTTGCAGAACTTACAAGTCCCATGAGGCATTGCGAGGTTGATAGTTACAAGCATGACTCCTACAGGCAGAGAGATGATGGGACTAGTCCTGAAACAGCTGGAGGGCCGCCAGTTTGGGACCCCTGTACTAGATCACAGAGGTGGAGAGAGATGATATGGTCTCTCCTCAACTTTATGGCCAGCCGGACAAACAGTAGGATTGGGGGGGGGGGGCAAAGAGTGGTGTGGGGGACGACCCCTCCTGCTGCTTCTAAAAGCAATCCAGCGGCTAATTAGCCACCCGGATCGCTTTTATGAGAAAGAGAATCGCCAGCTGAAAAAAAAAATCCCAGGGTTATAGCTGATAGCTTCAGCAATAACCCTGGAAAACCACTTCAAAGCCACAACGTATATATACGTATTGTGGTCTTGAAGTGTTTAACAAGTGTTAATGAGCATATTAGAGTAATGAAAGCTATAAACACAACTAATTAGTAACAGGCAGAGCACATTATATTTTGAACACCTATATTTATTTGCTTACAAAAGAAGCTTGCCATATTATTGTCACTTGTAAACACAGGAGTTTCCCCTCCCATCATGTTCACCCACTGGGGAGAGTCCTGGGAATTCCACAAGTATGAAAAGGTTTTTCCGAATACGGTAAGATAAAATAACACATAATAAAAAAAAAAAAAAAAAAGACTGCAGCTTTAACATTTAGCCCTGAAAAATAGGGTTTAATGAACATGCTACTGACATTTTATTTTAAACACAACCTTTCCATTTTATTGTATACTTGATTGTGGATCCAGTCACATAATCAGTGGACCTCAGTGATTCTCTATGTAAAGCTGTGGCCAACAACAAAAAAGCAAGCAGACTTACTACAAAGAGCAGTCACTTCTAACTGGCTGCCATCCCATTTTTACCCCGTAACTGCTTCTGTATACCCCCAAAAAAATGCATTTTGTAGTCAGCTGCTGGGTTGCTGACCCCACAGCATCCGACTTTAAGTAAAACCCAATAATAAACTACTCCTTTGCTCCATTTTGGTCTATTGAATATACCACTGAAGGAACGTAGTCAGGCCACTGTCACCCATGATACACTGGCCAGAAAAATGCTACATATCTCAACCATAATGTATCGGAAGTAGCAACTAGAGCTGCACGATTCTGACTAAAATGAGAATCACGATTTTTTGCTTAGAAGATAGATTTATTTATTTCAGGTACTTGTATAGCGCCGTAAATTTACGCAGCGCTGTACATATACATTGTACAGTCACATTTGTCCCTACCCTCAAGGAGCTTTCACTCTAAGGTCCCTAACTCACATTCATACATACTAGGGACAATTTAGACAGGATCCAATTAACCTACCAGCATGACTTTAGAGTGTGGGTGGAAACCGGAGTACCCGGAGGAAACCCACGCAGGCACAGGGAGAACATGCAAACTCCAGGCAGGTAGTGTCGTGGTTGGATCACAATTCTCTCACGATTCTCGCGGCGTAAACTCATCTTTCACATTAAACCAAAAAAATTTGGCTAACTTTTACTGTTTCGTTTTTATTTTTAATTCATTGAAGTGTATTTTTTCCCAAAAAATTGCATTTGAAAGACCGCTGGGCAAATACAGTGTGACATAAAATATTGCAGCAATTGCCATTTTATTCCCTAGGGTCTCTGCTAAAATATATATAATATAATGTTTGGGAGTTTCAAGTAATTTTCTAGCAAAAGATATTGATTTTAACTTAAGAAGGAAGTGTCAGAAAAAGATTTAGACTTTAGTCGATTCACACTGAGGCAGCACGACTGCCTCAGGCGACCCAGGACAAGACTCAGCGGCGACTTGCAAAACGACTTCTGTATAGAAGTCAATGCAAGTCGCCCCCAAAGTAGTACAGGAACCTTTTTCTAAGTCGTAGCGACGCAAACTGTTCCATTGCACAGAACAGGACGCTACTCGTCAGGTGACTAGGTCGCCTGACAAGTCGTCCCAGTGTGAACCGAGGCTTAGTGGTTAAACTTCCTGCATTTACACATTGTTGAAAACTTGGCAGACTGCCTGGATTATTTATTTACACAGAAGTTTTCTCCCTTTGATCTAAGAAGGAAGCTTAGTTAAAATGTATCAAGTTAAAGACTTGGCAGAATGCCCTGATGCTTTCTTTTGACAGCTGAGTGAGCATATAGTCTCTTCACTTGTTACTATGAAAGAATCGGCAAACTCTGCAGGAGAGATCGTCGGGGGATGAATCGAGATCACAATTTTTTAACGATTAATTGTGCAGCTCTAGTAGCAACCCTCACACCCCAACCTCAGAGCACATCAAAACCCCTTGATGCCTTGTTTTTGAAACGGCCACTTTTCAAGATGAAAAGTGAAACACGTGGCTGCTCCATGTGCCTCTTCTACTACCAGCTCTGTGGATACAGTCTCCATCAGACTCTAACATATGACACTTTTTGGAGTGTCTAATGCCTGTTTCCCCCACAGTTGTCACTACAAGACTCGTTAGTTTGTGCATACCTACAAAAAAATAAATAATTCACAAATAAACTGTACAGCCCTCATAAAAAGCTACAATATTCATTTTTACACTGAATACAAGGCAATTATTTATATCTAACTATCTATATATAGATATATATATATGCCTTGCAAAAGTATTCACCCCCTTGGCTTTTTACCTATTTTGTTACATTACACCCTTTAGTTCAATGTTTTTTTTAATCTGAATTATATGTGATGGATCAGAACACTATAGTCTAAGTTGGTGAAGTAAAATTAGAAAAATATATACATAAAACTATTTTTCAGAAATAAAAAACTGATAATTGGCATGTGCGTATGTATTCACCCCCTTTGTTATGAAGCCCATAAAAAGCTCTGGTGCAACCAATTACCTTCAGAAGTCACATAGTTAGTGAAATGATGTCCACCTGTGTGCGATCTAAGTGTCACATGATCTGTCATTACATATACACACCTTACTGAAAGGCCCCAGAGGCTGCAACACCTAAGCAAGAGGCACCACTAACCAAACACTGCCATGAAGACCAAGGAACTCTCCAAACAAGTAAGGGGCAATGTTGTTGAGAAGTACAAGTCAGGGTTAGGTTATAAAATAATATCCAAATCTTTGATGATCCCTGGGAGCATCATCAGATCTATCATAACCAAATGGAAAGAACATGGCACAACAGCAAACCTGCCAAAAGACGGCCGCACACCAAAACTCACGGACCGGGCAAGGAGGGCATTAATCAGAGAGGCAGCAGAGAGACCTAAGGGAACCCTGGAGCATCTGCAGAGTTCCACAGCAGAGACTGGAGTATCTGTACATAGGACGACAATAAGCCATACGCACCATAGAGTTGGGCATTATGGCAGAGTGGCCAGAAGAAAGCCATTACTTTCAGCAAAAAACAAAATGGCATATTTGAGTTTGCGAAAAAGCATGTGGGAGACTCCCAAAATGTATGGAGGAAGGTGCTCTGGTCTGAGACTAAAATTGAACTTTTTGGCCATAAAAGAAAAGGCTATGTCTGGCGCAAACCCAACACATCACCCAAACACCAACATCCCCACAGTGAAACATGGTGGTGGCAGCATCATGCTGTGGGGATGTTTTTCAGCAACAGGGACTGGGAAACTGGTCAGATATGAGGGAAAGATGGGTGGTGCTAAATATAGGGATATTCTTGAGCAAAACCTGTACCACTCTGTGTGTGATTTGAAGCTAGGACGGAGGTTCACTTTCCAGCAGGACAATGACCCCAAACACACTGCTAAAGCAGAGTGGTTTAAGGGGAAATATGTAAATGTGTTGGAATGGCCTAGTCAAAGCCCAGACCTCAATCCAATAGAAAATCTGTGGTCAGATTTAAAGATTGCTGTTCACAAGCGCAAACCATCCAAC
This sequence comes from Aquarana catesbeiana, assembly GCF_042186555.1. Classification (NCBI taxonomy): domain Eukaryota; kingdom Metazoa; phylum Chordata; class Amphibia; order Anura; family Ranidae; genus Aquarana; species Aquarana catesbeiana. The sequence goes on from NC_133325.1 coordinate 394,937,555, forward strand.
TTGAAGGAGCTGGAGCAGTTTTGCAAGGAGGAATGGGCAAAAATCCCAGTGGTAAGTTGTGGCAAGCTCATAGAGACTTATCCAAAGTGACTTGGAGCTGAGATAGCCGCAAAAGGTGGCTCTACAAAGTATTGACTTTAGGGAGGTGAATAGTTATGCACATTGACTTTTTCTGTTATTTTGTCCTATTTGTTCCACAATAAAATAAAATAAAATAAAAACATCTTCAAAGTTGTGGGCATGTTCTGTAAATTAAATGATGCAAATCCTCAAACAAGCCATGTTAATTCCAGGTTGTGAGGCAACAAAATACGAAAAATGCCAAGGGAGGGGGGGGGGGGGGGGGGAATACTTTTGCAAGGCACTAAATTATATATATATATATATATATATATATATATATATATATATATATATATATATATATATATATATATATATATATATATATAGCCAGCACAAAGGTATAAGATACAAAACCTAACAAAGATACCAATACATACCGTGCAGCACTACCAACATGTATAAAATAATACAATTTGCAAAATAGTGATCTAAATATAAGTCACTGATAATAGTAATCCAAATAAAGGGACAATAAAAGTCTACATATCCAAGTGCTCTTGTGCTCAAAAAAGTCCAAGAAGTGTAAAAAGTGATTATTTTCTCCAGAAAAAAAACCCAGAGATTTCCAGTAGGGACAGTGATAACTGAATGCTGACCGAACCACCATGGCCATCATACTTCTGAGTGGCCAGAGGGGCTTGAGGGACTAATCCCAAGAAATGCTCACAAGGGGTGCTGTACTCCAGCTTTTAATCCCACTCCACTCATACAGCAATAGGATATGAAAAAGACCAGACCTCATAGTGCAGTATATCGATTAAATTATTTAATGTTACAGCTTTTCAACATAAGGAGAAGCCTGAAAGCTTAAGGTGTGCAGGGAATAAAAAAAAAAAAAAATCCATGATGCGTGGAATCATTGATCAATAGGTAGGCTCAAAGGTCAAAACAACCTTTATATATTCATGTATCACCTGTGTATATATCTCTGCTGATCATTTTGACAAACAGTATTCCCTGTTAAATTTTTTCATTATATGCTCAGTTTGACTTGCCCAGGTTTTTCATAGGTTCACTTAAAACAAGTTTCGCACAATAAAATCCTTTAATCACCATCAACAAAAGTCACAACAGTGGATAGAGCTAGTTAATTGGCAGTAAATATAACACTAACGATACTGACGGGGCAAAAACACTGGAGGTTGGAGGAAGGCAGAATTGATCAAAGTGTTCCGAGACACTTCAAATTATCCAAGACACTTCAAATTAAAACATGGCTGCTCCACCGAGGGTGACAGAACTCCGCAGCAGGGAGGCGTCACAGACTCTGTAGTAAAGAAACCTTTTGGAATTTTAAACTTAACACACCAACCCCTGGTGGGCCCAATGAGGAGCTAGAGGTTCAATCTATTTTATGATAACATTTGTTCATTATTATTATTATACAGGATTTATATAGCGCCAAAAGTTTACGCAACGCTTTACAATATACTTGCACAAATTTTTTTTTGGAATTTACACGCATGTCATTCATATGCATTGTTCTTAGGTGCTGTGTATTTTTATTTTAAAAATTGGTGCAAGAATGACTTACAGGTACTGTACACCCCTTGCATTTTTACCATAGCACTTTTTCGTCATAGTTTTAGGATTTTGGATGTTTTTAGTACGTAGTTTCATATTATGATTGTCTCTTTCACATCCATCTTCATTTCATAATTTTATTATTAATATAAGAAAAGGTTATATAGATTTATTCGATATCCCACCATGTGGATTTTTACTTATTCATGTACTGTTATAAATAAATGCTGCAGGTCCGCCTGCTCTTCTGAGCTTCCTATCATCACCACTACATTATGTTTACATGCTCAGTTTTATCCACTTATGCTTGTGCTGTGTGATGATCTATCCCTGGCTGCAGCACAATCGGCTCTGCTCCTCTTCACCCATGCTGTGTGATGATCCATCCCAGGCTGGACTAAGGGCCAGTTCACACCACAAAAATGCACTCTGGATACATTGCGGATCATTTTTTGCTTACAGTTCACACCACACGCAGTTCCATTGCGTTTTTGATACAATTTGCCATGTTCCAGTACAGTTCTGTGCAGAAAAAATTCAGCAAGCTCTACTTTTTTTCTGCACCCGAAACGGACCGGAAACTGACTGGAACTGACTGCACTGGTGTGAACTAGAGACATTGGAATACATGGAAAACACTGTGCATGCATTTATAGTGCAGGAAAAAAGCGCATGGAACTGGCGTGAACTAGCACTAATGCCGCGTACACACGACCAGACTTTACGGCATATTTGGTCCGGCGAACCGGAGTCCGTCGGACAATTCGATTGTGTGCAGGCTCCAGCGGACTTTTTTTTCTCAAAAGTTTGACAGACCTGGAAATGAAACATGTTTCAAATCTGTCCGGCGGACTTGAGTCCGGTCGAAAAATCTGCTCGTCTGTATGCTAGTCCGACGGACGAAAACCGACGGGCAGCTATTGGCTACTGGCTATGAACTTCCTTGTTTTAGTCCGGTCGTACGTCATCACGTACGAATCCGTCGGACTTTGGTTGATTGTGTGTAGGCAAGTCCGTTCATTCGGAAAGTCCGTTGTAAAGTCCGTCGAAAAGTAAGCCGGTGTCTTGCCGAATAAGTTCCTTCGGCGGATAGGTTCCCCCCCTGTACTGCGCAGGCGCAGCGCCTGCGCAGTACGTACTACTGTCGGCCGCCGGAGATAGCCGAAGCTCAAACGCTTCACTCAGCTGTACACGGCGCCTGCGCTCTGGGTCCAGGTTCCTTCCCCACTATCCAAGTGGACCTAGAGGGGGAATCTAAAAGTGCCGAGCGCAGCGAGGCTGTGTCCGAAGCGTGGCGAGCGAAGCGTGGCGAGCGAAGCGAGCCCGCGAGGGGCCCTCTTACAGGCGCCGTGTACAGCTGATTTTCAGCTGTTCCGCTTCGGCTATTTCCGCCGGCTTCTACTGCGCATGCGCAGTAGAGGGGGGAACTAATCCGCCGAGCGGAACTTTCTCGGCAGAACACCGGACAAAGTCTGGCGTAAAGTCCGCTCGTGTGTACGCGGCATAAGTGTTTTTCACATGTACAGTGCTGTGCAAAAGTTTTAGGGAGGTGTGAGAAAATGCTGTAAATTAAGAATGCTTTCAAAAATAGAAGTGTTAATAGTTTATTTTATTATCAATAATGAGTGCCTGCAGGCAACAGTGAAGCATGGTGGATGTTCCATGCAAGTTTGGGGGCTGTACTTCTGAAAATGAAGTTGGAGATTTGGTCAGGCTCAATAGTGTCCTCAGTGCTGACAAATACAGGCGGATACTTATCCAACATGTTATGCCATCAGGGAGGCATGTGATTGGCCCAAAACTTATTCTGCAGCAGGACAATGACCACAAACATACAGCCAATGTCATTAAGAACTATCTTCAGTGTAATGCCGCGTACGCACGACCGGACTTTCTGGGGAAACTAGGTCCAACGTTCTTCCCGGCGGACTACCGCCGGACTTTCTGAACGGACGGACTTGCCTACACACAACCGGACTTTCCGTCAGACTAGGCCTGCCGGTCTTCCCGATGGACTTTCGCCGGAGTTACGGCGGACTTTCAGAATGAACGGACTTGCCCACACACGGCCAAAGTCCCTTCATCTTGAACGTGACTCGGGTACGACAGGACTAGAAAAGGAAGTCAATCTTGCCACTTTTATCGTCGAGATTTACACCTTGCGAGCCCCGTTGCGGGGCATGCCAGGCCCCTAGGTCTGGTATGGATTTTAAGGGGAACCACCTACGCCTAAAAATCGGCTTGGGGTCCCCCCCAAAATCCATACCAGACCCCTATCCGAGCACGCAGCCCGGCCGATCAGGAAAGGGAGTGGGGACGAGCGAGCACACCCCCCCTCCTGAACCGTACCAGGCCGCATGCCCTCAACATGGGGGGTGGGTGCTTTGGGGGAGGGGGGCGCCATGCGGCCCCCCCCCCCCCACCTCAAAGCACCTTGTCCCCATGTTAATGAGGACAAGGGCCTCTTCCTGACAACCCTGGCTGGAAGTCCAGGCCCCTGCTAGCAAAAGGGCGGCAAAAGAGCAGAAGATAGTGGAGGAGCCCGGCAGAAGACCTGGAGAGCGCAGAGAAGAACCGGAGAGACCCCCGAAGCCAGAAGAAGACCCCCGAAGCTGGAAGAAGACCCCTGGAGCTGTCTAATAAATTACTTTAAAAACCTGTGCAGTGTGTTTTTTTTATTGACAATTTTTCCCTAGGTGAATGGGTAGGTGTACCATGTACCTCATACTTATTCACATAGGGTGGGGGGCCGGGATCTGGGGGCCCTCTTATTAAAGGGGGCTCCCGGATTCCGATAAGCCCCCTGCCCGCAGACCCCGACAACCAACGGCCAGGGTTGTCGGGAAGAGGCCCTTGTCCTCATCAACATGGGGAGAAGGTGCTTTGGGGTGGGGGCGGCCGCAGGCCGCCCCCTCCCCCAAAGCACCCGCCCCCCCATGTTGAGGGCATGCGGCCTGGTACGGTACGATCGGATTAAGTATGCCGTAAAGTCCGGTCATGTGTACGCGGCATAAGACCCCATACACACTATACAACTTTTGTTGTCCGATTTTCTTTAGATTTACCAAAACCATGTAGTGCAAGGGCCTGCCTGACTGCATACAAATTGAAACTCTTAAGGTTTGACCTCATATTATATGGTTTGGGTAAACCTGAAGGAAAAAAAAAAAATCTACAGAAAATTGTATAGTGTGTATCCAGCTTAAAGACAAGGTGTCCTGGGAGTGATGGTTTGGTCCCCACAGAGCCCTGATCTCATCATCATTGAGTCTGCCTGGGATTACAAGAAAAGACAGACGGACTTGAGGCAGCCTACATCCACAGAAGATCTGTGGTTGGTTCTCCAAGATGTTTGGAACAACCTACCTGCTGAGTCCCTTCAAAAACTGTGTGCAAGTATACCTAGAAGAATTGATGCTAAGCGCCGGTTCACACAGGGGAAACACGACTTGCAGGCCGACTCTGTGAGGCGACCTGCACACGACTTCAGCGGCGACTTGCAAAATGACTTTTGTACAGAAGTCAATACAAGTCGCCTGAAGATGCCCCGAAAGTAGTACAGAAACCTTTTCTAAGTTGGAGCGACTTGAGTCGCTCCTATTAGAACGGTTCCACAGTACAGAACGGGACGCCACTTGTCAGGCGACTAAGTCGCCTGACAAGTCGCCCCTGTGTGAACCGGGGGTTAAAGGGTGGTCACACCAAACACTGATTCGATTTTGCTTCTGTTCATTTACTTTATATTTGTCAATTGATAGAAATAAACTATTAACACTTCTATTTCTGAAAGCATTCTTTTACAGCATTTTTTTTTTCACACCTCCCTAAAACTTATGCACAGCACTGTACTTTAGGTGAGCTAGGTTTTAGTAAATGGCGATACTTTGATTCTACCAACTCCAGCGCCCCATTTGTGTTTTTTCTACATGTGAGCAGATCCTTCCTAGATCTTTTTAGGAGCTGCAAGAGCTGCAGTACCCTCGGCTTCTTCCATTGGAAGAATTCCACATATGGACTTTAATGTTATTTATGACACTGAGGAGTGCTGCGTTTATGGTGCACATTGTGTAGGTGTGTACCTTGTGCTTTGACTGCTCAATGATTACAAAACTGACGGTCTCTTCTGCAATAAAGAGCCGTCTTTGCAATTTTTTGCTATGGTTCCTCTTTGAACCAGCTTAAAAGTATTTGTCTCATCTGTGTAATAATCAATTAGCTAGCAATCTTAGTGGCACTACTGAGATAAACCTAAGCCAAACCTTTTCTACACTTTTCAGCTTTGTAGAAACTGTTCTAAACTCTATGACATACTAGAAAGCTAAAAACTGCTTTAGAAACGCTACACAAAAAAACGCAAACATTTTAGCGTTTTTTGCCTGCGTTTAGCCTAGTGTGCAAGCTATGCTGGGTCTGGCATGGATTTGGGGGGGATCCCAAGCACAGTTTCTTTCACATTTTTGTATTGTCGGCATCCGTTGCGAAGGCCAGCTTCCGGGTCCCCTCCTTAACAACCAGCTAATCATTGGTTGTTAAGGACACCAGTGGCCTCTGCTTCAAAAAACAAAAAAACAAAAAAAACACTGCTAAACGCTGGACACCTGCGTTTAGCAGCGTTTGGGAACTGTAAGCGTTTTTTCTGCCAAAACACTGCTGCTTCAGAACACGCTGGCAGAGGGGTTTTTTTCTGCCACTAAACTCTCCTGCCAAAAAAACGCTGATAAAAGCATATGTGTGCATAAACACATAGGATAACATGAAGGGGAGTTTAGAGGCAGTTTAAAAAAAAAATGTCTGACGCCCAAAACAGCAGCTGTAAAAACACCCAGTGTGCATGAGGCCTTAGGCTTCCTGTACACTAGCCTTCACTGGTGTGACGGAACCGTCCAGCACCACGCTTAGGTGCTTCCGTCAGTATACAGCTTCCTCCAGTCTGGACATAGGAGCCAGATATTATAGCCGAGTATTTTATAGCATACAAGTCTAACCGACAATAATGTGTATGAGACATGAAACGGTTTATTGAAAACTCACACAGAATTTTTAGTACACCAGATCAGATGAGCCTAATCACATTATCGTATGCAAAGGAAACGGTATTTTCAGGCATTCCCATTGAAGTCTATGGGGCCCAATCTGCCTTCAATCTGCCAAAAAGAAGCTCATGTACTTTAAGCATCAGGCATTTTGCTTCAGGTGACAGAACGTCAGATGTGGCAGGGGCCATTGAAATTAATGGGATTTGGCTTATAGACTTACTAGCTTCAAGCAGAAAATCGTTCAGATGTGAACAGGGCCTACAGGTCTTGTACAGTCTCTAGTCTGTGAAACCAGAAGCAACAGACTGATAAGCTCATATCTCTAACACTCTGCTCTCTCCGCCTATAGGCATGTTCCTTATTTATAGGAGAACAATACCAACTGACTGGTGCCTTGTGCTGCTTCCCCTTCTCCCTCCCTGAGCTCTGTAGTAGAGTGGATTGCAATGAGGCTGACACCAGTTTAAACTTTGGGTACTTACACTGCATGTATTTAAAGTGGTTCTAAAGCCTTAAGGTTTTGTGCAGGTTCCCCCCCTGCCCCCCCCTTTCTTACCGGAGCCTGATCCGATCCAGCGATGTGCATGAGTGCAGCGGCTCCTGCCGCTGTCTCGCTGCTCATTGGGCAGCAAGATTGACAGCAGTGGGAGTCAATCAAAATGCTGTGACACGGTAGTGGGGGGCAGGGCCTGAATCCCGCCGTTTGTGTCAATGGACACAGCAGCGGAGCTGAAGTGGAAATGGAACCCACCAAACAGGAGAGCGCCTGGGACCCCAGAAGAAGAGGATCAGGGCTGCTCTGTGCAAAAGCATTCCACAGAGAAGTGAATTATGACATGCTTGTTATTTTGGGGGGGGGGGGGAATGACGGTTTAATACTATTTTAAAAATACATTAATGATGTATTAATGAAAAAAACACATTTTTTAATTTGTGATTTTCTTCTTGCCTGGAGTTAACAGTAGTGTCAAGTCCTGATTACAAAATTGCATGCTAAGTGGGAGGAATAGCTACACAGTCACACTGGACCAACATTTAAAAGCCAAAGCTTCTTCTAGGCCTCATGTACACTGCGGACTTTAGGAGTAGTTGGCACACTGCGGACTTTAGGAGTAGTTGGCACACTGCGGACTTTAGGAGTAGTTGGCACACTGCGGACTTTAGGAGTAGTTGGCACACTGCGGACTTTAGGAGTAGTTGGCACACTGCGGACTTTAGGAGTTGGGTGTTTTTTTTTTTTAGCTGCCCCTGAACTCTCCTCTGTGTTATCTTATCAGTACATGTACACAGGGTTGTTTATAGTCATTTCTAGGCAGTTGAGTTTAGAAGTATTTTTTGGAATGCAAAAAAATGCGTTCCGGACAGTTGTTCAGAGGAACTGGAAATGCCAAATGCCTGTAACAGCTTGTAAACATGTGTAAAAGAGGTAACTCGCATTTAGCCGCGTTTCATTTACAGGCGTTTTTAATGGAGATACATTTTTGACCATTTAAAAAAAAAAAAAAAAAAAAAAAAAGCTTCTAAACGCAAATGTGGATAAACGTGACATATAAGCGCGGAAAAACGGACGTTTTTAAGCGTTGGCTACTATCTGTCAAGTTAAATTGTTCAGAAGAGGTTTCAAAACATGCCGTGTACATTAAGCCTTAGCACTTCGGTCCGATTTTTAGGGCTATGCACACAGGTGGCCTGGCCCGTACAACGTAGAAATACTAGTCGTTTTGGCCACAAGGAAAGCAAGGGTGTAGTGTATAGGCCACTGACAGCAGCCTGTAAAAAAAAAAAAAAAAAAATCAATGACAGGCTGAAAAACCCAGCTGTTCTGAGCAGTGCTCACATTTAGGAACTGCACATGTTCAGGGACTTACCTGACTGCAAGTTCTGCTCAGAACAGCATCCAGCAAATGCATATTTCAGCCTGTCACTGTGCCCAAAAATGCTGGGTTTCCAATGATGTAGAGGCCAAACCACCCCTATACATGAGCCCTTAATGTCTGTGTGTCCACTGGGAAGATTCTCCTTCACTTTCTGTTTCCGATAGGATGCAGTGTTTGGGGCTGGAATCCAAGACACAGCCAGCAATAAAAACCCAACAGAGGCTCTAAACTTTCCCTGA